>NC_063179.1:1243433-1543433 GCF_023159225.1 Perognathus longimembris pacificus | reverse complement strand
AACTCCAGTGACAGGTTTTCCTTCCTGCAAGAATTACAAGCACCAGCACCGAGTCAAGAATCCAGACTTAGCATCTTTGCTTTTTTCAGAATGCATCCAAATTGCAAAATGGCATGGAAACCAAGTTACGTCATACAGATAAACTTTAAACCCTCCTCCCCTTTTTCTAAAGCTCTTTCCATTTTTAATACATCCCAAAGGGCAGTTGTAGAAATACCCATCACTACATTCCTCCCATCAGGTCTCCAGTCTCCCTCTGCAAGGAAAGTGGCCTGAAGTGATGAAGGTAATCATTCTCTTGCTATGCTAGATTTCAACCACAAAGTACTACTAACCCTTTTTCTTTTACTGGTCTGGAGTGTTCAGTGTGAAACTTTTCTTTGGAAGCTGGCCCCTGCTGTGAAGTCATGTAGATTTATGTACCCCAACTTCTTGGAACTTGTTTTGCTCTGTGTTGATCACACCTGTAAACCCCCTTGGAGAGTTTCATTCTCTTTTGTCACCTGAGGGTTAGATGATTTCCTGATTGTGGTGACTGACACCTCTCAAAGTAACAAGCCCCTATAGTTAAGCTAAAGGGGACATTCCTGTCGCTTTGGGGTTTGTAAGCAGCCTGCTGAGGTGGCCCGGACTGGTTCTTAAGATCCCGACCTGCAGTCCTGGTGGGCTGGGACTTTCTCCCTCCATAAAATCTTTTCTTAATTTTTCTTATCTGAGCGCCTCATTGCCTGTGGACCCGTAGACCTCACCACAGGCCTCCACCGGCCTCTCCTACAGAATGGGCAAAGACCCACCTTACTACACTACAAACTAAATTCTACTTTTAAATACACAAGGTTTAAGACCCAATGTCCAGAGGCTCTGAAGCGGAAGACTGCGGCCTGTCACTTCTCTTCTCCGACACTCACTGAGGGACTGGTCCCCAGTATTGTCCGCTGGGGCCATGAGACAGGGACCTCTCTTCCCCATTAGCTCCAAGAAGCTGCCTCGCCCCTTCACAAGCCAATCCGAGCGGGGCAGTGCACCCCTCCACTCCCTTTCTCTCTCAGGTACGTGTCATGGCAGCCCCGTTACTCACTGAGCTCCGCCGGGAGGATGGCTGTCTTTGTGCACTTGCATCATTCTCTAAAACCGGTCTCAAGTCTCCTGATCCCCCCGCCCCGCCCAGAGCCTGGAGGGAGGACCCAGCCCCTTCCACCTGCGGGGGGGGGGGGGGGGCACCCACCTGGACACAGCCCTGCTCTGCCTCAGACTTTTTCCCCCTGAGAACAGGTAGCCGGCCACCTGAGCTGGTTCACGACCAGGGCCTGGCATCCCCTACCCGGATCGCAGACCCCCTACCAGCGCCCACAGCTTACCTGTCCCCAAGGCCTGGGAGCCCAGGTGCTGCAGACGGAGAAAGAACATTCACTGGGTGTGGGACGTTTGTATCTCTGGCCACTTGCTTATTCATTTCCAATAATCTCTTAATGTGAAGCAGCTGTGGGCCAGGGGGAGAAGAGCACGGTAATGAGGAAGGCAGGGGCCGCTGGTCAACGCGGGGACAGTGACACTGGCCCAGTACCCTCTGAGGTCTTCCCATCGGGATATCCGTGCATGTGAAAGCAATGCAGGTTGGAGAGGAGAAAGAAAGGGAGGGTCTCCCCTGCAAGGTGAACGAAGGTTGCAGATGCAGCCCTGTCGTGTCAAGGAGGCTGCTAAGACACCACCCTGAGAAACGCAGCTAGGACGCACAAGAGCTATTTGAAGATGTTAAAAATATTCTGAACGGGACCCACACTCAAGGCTATAAAAAATGCATCGCTGGCCCACGGAATACATAACTTCCTTCTTTACATCTTCCTTCAGCTCACTGTGGATTTACTGAGGTCAATGACAGACCAATGTACATAAATACACATCTAATATTCCTTGGTGTGAGCACATCTCTTGCTGTAGAAGTGCGAGTGTGCACACGTGTGCTGTCTGTTCACCGGCCCATAACACTGGAGAGAAGGATTTCCTGGCCCGATGGCCTATCCTGGGCCCAAGCTTTCCTACAGAAACTCTGCGTGCCTGGTAATTATTCTCCCCACGCGATTAGCATAATGATGGCCTACTTCTCTGCACTGAATTTTTATCCACCATCTCCCAGAGGTCTTCAAGCTTGTTAATAATCGTTACAGATAGCCAATGAAGTGAATCACTGCTGAAATGAACTCACCTGAACTAAAGAGATTAACCCTGCTCAGGCCCGCAGTGCCCTGTAAGTCTTCATCAAGAGCCTCTTCTCATCAGCAAAGGAGAAAGCAAAGGGAGTTACTGGGAAAGCACCCCCATGCGCACACAGGCTGCAGCTTCAGTGAATGATCTCCTCCAAGTGGCTCCATCTTTAATTAACACTGCCAGACGCATTTCAGGCATTTCCCGCACGCCTCGCCCAGCAGCTGTGGTGGGACTTTCCCGATGTCCCGGCATCTGGCCGGGTCCCGCCACGTTAGGCCCTCACCGCCAGCCAATAGAGCACGGTACAGAACGCCTCCGGTTACAGGCGTTGACAGCTTTCTTAGCTTTGGTCGGCGTGTTCTTTCCTTTCCTTTCCTCGGACAATCTCACTTGACTTGAGTCCTTTTCCCCAGCCTGTCCTCTCGCTGGTCAGAGGCTCCGACGGTGAAGGGTCCGCATGTTCTGACTACAAAAGCCAGGAGCTACACAGGGTAGCAACTTCCCAAGGAACAGGGCAGAGACAAGCCACTGATGCTGTTCCCCACACTCGAGAGGAACAGATTAAACCCAGCCTCACGACCACAGTGGAGCTGGGAAGGAAAACAAACCTATTCAATTATTTATGGAGCTTTGCCCAGATCCCTAACTTCCACGCAACGTGTGTGTCTTTAGATTAACAGCACTTCATACTTCTGCAGATGCTCCTTGCACACTGTCTCAGGCCCTCTCGGTGCCCGCAGAGCTGTGCCCACAGGTCCCTCAGCTCCTTGCACACTGTCTCAGGCCCTCTCGGTGCCCGCAGAGCTGTGCCCACAGGGCCCTCAGCTCCTTGCACAGTGTCTCAGGCCCTCTCGGTGCCCGCAGAGCTGTGCCCACGGGGCCCTCAGCTCCTTGCACACTGTCTCAGGCCCTCTCGGTGCCCGCAGAGCTGTGCCCACGGGGCCCTCAGCTCCTTGCACACTGTCTCAGGCCCTCTCGGTGTCCGCAGAGCTGTGCCCACGGGGCCCTCAGCTCCTTGCACACTGTCTCAGGCCCTCTCGGTGCCCGCAGAGCTGTGCCCACAGGGCCCTCAGCTCCTTGCACAGTGTCTCAGGCCCTCTCGGTGCCCACAGGGCCCTCAGCTCCTTGCACACTGTCTCAGGCCCTCTCGGTGTCTGCAGAGCTGTGCCCACAGGGCCCTCAGCTCCTTGCACAGTGTCTCAGGCCCTCTCGGTGCCCGCAGAGCTGTGCCCACGGGGCCCTCAGCTCCTTGCACACTGTCTCAGGCCCTCTCGGTGCCCGCAGAGCTGTGCCCACGGGGCCCTCAGCTCCTTGCACACTGTCTCAGGCCCTCTCGGTGTCCGCAGAGCTGTGCCCACGGGGCCCTCAGCTCCTTGCACACTGTCTCAGGCCCTCTCGGTGCCCGCAGAGCTGTGCCCACAGGGCCCTCAGCTCCTTGCACAGTGTCTCAGGCCCTCTCGGTGCCCACAGGGCCCTCAGCTCCTTGCACACTGTCTCAGGCCCTCTCGGTGTCTGCAGAGCTGTGCCCACGGGGCCCTCAGCTCCTTGCACAGTGTCTCAGGTCCTCTCGGTGCCCGCAGAGCTGTGCCCACGGGGCCCTCAGCTCCTTGCACACTGTCTCAGGCCCTCTCGGTGCCCGCAGAGCTGTGCCCACAGGGCCCTCAGCTCCTTGCACAGTGTCTCAGGTCCTCTCGGTGCCCGCAGAGCTGTGCCCACAGGGCCCTCAGCTCCTTGCACACTGTCTCAGGTCCTCTCGGTGCCCGCAGAGCTGTGCCCACAGGGCCCTCAGCTCCTTGCACAGTGTCTCAGGCCCTCTCGGTGCCCGCAGAGCTGTGCCCACAGGGCCGACAAGACTTGGCACCACCCAGCTATTCACAGATGGGCAATTCTAGCAACTCTTGGCTGTTGTTGTTTTTTGGGTTTGTTTGTTTCTTCAGCTTTTAAATGGAAATCTTATTTTCCTTAAGTTCTTCTCTCTGACACAGGACCCCTGGGGTCTGCAGCTTCTTTGTAGGTTCTGTGGTTCCTTACTGAGACAGGAGAGTTCAGACATGCGCACGCAATGCACGGAGAAGCACGCGGACCTACGGCGGAGGTGAAGGCTCGGAACTCCAGCCCCCAGCGCAGATGAAGGCAGATCGCCCCGAAATGACAACGCCTGCTCCACAGCACCCCAACTCAGACTTTACTCATCCCTTGAAAATATGTCCTATGGACAGATTTCCCCACATACGCGAGCGGTCTCTAATCACTTCAAGCCCGTTTCTCAGCTGCCACCGTAAAACCAGCTTTGGCTTAGTTATAAAGCTGTCTGAACTCTATTAACGCTTTCGTTATTTCTCACGTTTTCATTTTATCATGAGGCTCATTGTTATCCAAACAACAGGATTCCAGAGCACCCGCCCACAGCCTGAAACGCCGCGGGTAGCCATGTTCCTGACATCTACACACATCCTCTTGATAAGAGTCCTCAAGCCAGATCTACTTCCTTCCCACAAGGAAGAAGAGCCCGGAAACCTGAGGGGGAAGAGCCAGGAAGCCCACGGAACAACAAAGGAGGCCAGCCAAGGGGCAGCCTTGCCCTGATCCTGACCAGCGGCCGCGGCTCTGTGGCGTGGCGGGTCGTGCTCAGGGGAGGTGTCTGGAGAGCTTGAGGTGTGCCCAGAGCTTACGCCCCAAAGGCAGCCTGAAAGGCTGTCAGGGCAGAGGGCAGGCAGCTCCCGGGGCCTGGTGCGGGGTCCGCGGTCAGCCTTCTGCATTTGCGGGCTCTGCGTCATGGCTTCAGCCAGCTATAGACTGGAGACCTTTGAGAATGGTCACTGGCACACATTCACAGATTTTCCCCCGTCATTATTTCCTAAACCATACAATGCAGCGATTCTCTCATGGCTCTTACGACGTAGGAGGTGTCACAGGTATCGGACAACGGTGAGGAGCAGAGGGGAGGATTGGGGCAGGTGAGGAGCAGAAGCAACACTGTTTTAGATGAGGGAATTGGGCAACTTCTTCAGCAAGCGAAAAATGACTGTTGTCGGGTTTTGTGGAGAGCAGACAGTAGGCCAGGCAGCTGCGTCTGTGCTCATGTTTGTCCCCGTCCCTGCCCACGAGCACATCTGTGTCCTTGTTTATACAAACCATCACGTACTCACACCATTGTCCGTGTCCATAGATGGGTACACACGTCGTATCCATACCTGTGTCTGATCTGTGTGTATCATCTATGTATCCACCTACCTATGTATCTATCTGTCTACCTACCTACCTATCTTATCTATCTATCTATCTATCTATCTATCTATCTATCTATCTATCTATCTATCCACCTATCTGTATGCGTGTGAGCACGTAGGCACCTTCACTCACACGCATGCACTCACGGATAGTTACTTCTAGAGATTGATTGGTTTGTACCTGGGTACAGCCCAACCTGACACAGCCATCCTTACAGGGCAGACCCACAGAAGGACAGGATGGACAGTGTCTGGACAGCCTGCGGGGCGGGTCTTGGTGACCTCAGCCCCCCCCCCCGGGACCGCCCCCACCCCCACCCCCACGCAGTGAATTGCCGCACAAGGTTTCATGTCTTCAGTTCTCCCTGGGCTCTGCCTCGCCATCCTCGGCTCCCCCAGCCCCTTCCAACCATAGTTGGAGTCGTTGCATAGTTCCACCTTTTCTAGAACAGCAAGTTGGTGCGTGAGTGAGCATTCTCTGGAGAGGAAGAAGAGCTGGTCTGTGTCAGGCTGCTGACTCCGTGGCGGTGGACACGGTCTGTGGGTGTACTGTGCAGAGGGAGCCCCTTCATTGTCCCCCGTGCCCTGAACACTGCCAGTCACGGGCCCCCGTCCCGCGCAGACTTTAGGGCCCCAGCTTCCTCCCGAGAAGCATCTGCACGATCAGACCCCTGAGTCCACGTGCCCCCGAGACCTCCTCTCTTCCCCCCCCTCCCGCGTCCCCACCTCCCCCCGGACCCCTCAAGTCCCCAAGAGAGATGCCTCCCCAGAGACGACTCCCCAAAGGAAGGGACCCCTACCTTCTCGGGCTTGGAGAGGCTTCCCCCAGGGAAGCAGCTTCCGTTCAAAGTTCAGATGCACGATTTAAAAATTAATGACATTTATGGTCGACATCGATAGCACGTTTTTAGCTTCTCAATTTGATTTCCCATCCTCTTTGTCATTTTCTTATCTCAGCGAGGCAGCCATTATTTGTCATGAGACACGAAGACAGGCAGAAAGCAATGCATTCCACGCGCTCACGCCGGGCCGTGCGGTGTGCGTGTGCACGGGCATCGGGTGCCGAGTGTGCCCCCAGGGGCTCTCTCCCGGGTCACACCTCCTCCCCGGCCGTGTCCTGTCGTACCTGCTCCACTTCTCAGAACCACCCGTGCCGGCTCTGACCTCCGGCCTCTGGGCCTCTCTCTCTCTCTCTCTCTCTCTCTCTCTCTCTCTCTCTCTGGGGGGGTGGGGGTGGCGCTCTCCAAAGTGACGCGCCCCTCAGGCACCGGGGGAGCTGACATTCACAGCACCTCAGTTCACGCGTGAGGCCACGGAGGCCCAGAGCCGAGGGCAGAGTGTACCCCAGGCCACGGGCCGGGGGGGGGGAGCAGAGGACCGAAGCCCGGTGGCTGGGTCGGCGTTTGCCACCTGGAGCAGAGCCACGCGCTCCGCAGGGTCCCAGGACACCCTCTCCCTACTCCCGCTGCCCCTGCTCTGTCCCCGGGACCCAGAGACGCCCGGGGGCCGCGCGGAGCCAATCCGTCTCCCGAGAGGCGGGGGACGGGCGGCGTTTCCAGGAAGGGCCACCCACCCGGACACCCCCTCTGCCCCGCCGCTCCTCCAGAGAGCTGCACGGGGCCCAGCACAGGCCGCCACGACAGCGCCACGCAGACGTGGCTCCTTCTGGGGTCTTCCCTCACGAAGCTCAGCTCGCCCTAAGGAAAGGCCTCTGCGGCGGGCGGGACCACGCGCGCACAGAGAGCCGCTTCTCTCCCACAGCCCTGCCCCGGTCAGGCTCCGGAGAAGAGGGAGGCCCTCACCCCATCCCCGGAGCCCCCGCCGGGGTCCCCCCGCCGGGCCAGGCGGGAACTCGCACCTGCGCGGTGCAGGGCTCGGCTCCCCGCGGCCGCGGGGGGGGGGGGGGCGCCCGCCCACCGCAGGCCACGCAGCTGCCACCCCAGCCCGGCCCGACCGCGGCCCCCTCCCCGCAGGACGCGGGCCCGCCCGGGGACGGGTGTGGGTGACAGGCGGGAGCCTCTGTCCCCGGTGCCCTCCGCCCCGGCGGCCCGGACGGATGAGACCCCCGCCGCACGTCAGCCCTCCACTGGCGGCCACGTCAGAGCGCGCTCCTCAGCGCAGGCGTATCTGCCGGGCACCCTCGAGAGGGGGCAGGTGCCGGGCGGGCGCCGACGGGGGCCGCGCCTCCCTGGCCCGGACGGAGGGGTCCAGGCGCTGGAGGGGAGGTCGAGGCAGGAGCTGGCTGAGAGCCCCTCCTCGCCCGGGGGGAGCCCGGCCCCCCTGGCCGCCCGCGGGGGCTCCCGCCGTCCTCCGGGGGGGGCTGGCCGGCTCCCGCACCCCAGGGGCCCGGGGACTTAGGAAGGCGTGGAGGCTGACGTGACAAAGGGGCCTTTGACGGCGGCCGAGCCCACGGCCAGTGGCGGACACGAGCTGTCAAGAGACCCCGAACCCTCAGACCTGGGGAAGCAGCCCCCCCAGACAGGGGGCCGGGGGGCCGCGGGGGTCAACGCCGGCCCTGGCTGTCGGGCCCGGCCGGAGCTAAAGAACCCTCGGGACTTTTCCAGTGCGGTGTTTTCTGACCTGAAGCTTTACATGTAGAAAGGGGGCCCCTGATGGGGCGGGGGGGGGGGGGGGAGCAGGGAAGGTGGCCCCGGAGAGGGGTGGACGCTAGGCGTGTGCAAGAGCAAAACCTCCCAGCAGGCAAGCGCACACCTAGAACTCAGGGCGGAGAGAGGCAGACCAAGCCTTAAGGTTCAGGATGACCCAGGAGAGCTCACGAAGCTCTGCCGCCACTGTAATTTGCTCCTAGCTGCAGAGTAGCAGCTGTCTAAATCCTCAAGGTCACGTCTGGCCCCCGCTAAGCCCAGCATCCTAGGAACTGTGGGGTCAGGTTTCAGGTAAGTGCACATTCTTTCTCTAACCCAAAGCAGCCAGGGACCGGCTCCCTTTAAAGATGGATGCCCCCCCCCCCCCCCGCCCCACTGTGGGAACTTCAAAGGGCCGAGGGGCAGGGGGGCGGGGCGGCTTCCTGACATGTTCTGAGCGTGGAGCTGGGTCCCGCGTGGCCCCGCCGGCGCTCGGGTTATCGCGCGCCCGTCCGGGCGCTGTCTGGCAGGGTAAAATTCAATCCCGGCCTCGCTCGCCTCTCCCGGAACCTGTTCAAAGTAATTAGTGTTTGCATCCATATCTGCGCTAGGACTTGTCTCCAGGACGGAGGCTGCTGCGTGTGTGTCGCCTCCCAGGGCTGCGTCAATCACACGTTATCCGGTTACGGGGCATCCCCCGGGGCTGGCCAGCCACCTTGGCTTTCGGGGAGGGGCAGGTGTTAATGCAGGCTAACCTCAGCGGGTCAGGGGCCGGAGCCCCCCTCCCGGGGACCCCTGCGGCCACACAATACCAGTGCCTCCTCCCTCCTTCCCTTCCCTCGGCTGGGCCATCAAGAAGAGGGAAGCAGCGAGGACTCTGCACTTCCTAAACATGCGTCGCTTGCTGTGACCCCTGCGGAGCCGGCCCAGGTCTCTTGACATCATTCCTGTCACAGATTGGGGACACTGAGACCCAAGAGGCTGGTTGACTTCATCTAACCAGGGGCCATTTTACGCAGGAGCTCGGAGCCTAAAGTCTGCCGGTGGCACCAGCAAATGTGGTCATCCTGCTTGCCACCCGCACTGGTCCCGAGGCTCCTCTTCCTCCCACGCCTGCAAGAGTGGGTCCCGGGCAAGACGGGGGGATGGACGGGGGGGATGGACGGGGGGACGCACACAGTGAGGCTCCTAGCTCTGTGAATGCTGGTCAGAAGTGAGCCAGGCCCAATCAGAATCAGTGGGTGGACGTGAACCTGGGTCGAGAGAGAGAGAGAGAGAGAGAGAGAGAGCGCGATGGATCCAGGTCCTCAGGCAGCCACGCCCCCCCCCCCACAGGCCCTGAACCTCAGCGCCTGAAACCAGGGAGTCACGGGAGGTGGGTGACGGAGCCCACATGTGCCTTGAGAACAAAGCACGCTACTCTCGGGATCGTCTGAGAGCCTTTGTACCCTTGCCCCGAAGCGCACCGATGGCCTTGGCGACGGGGCCAGCCCAGCGGCACGGACACCATCCTGTCTTAGCCATAGCACTTCAGGTCTGTGGCTGCTCAGGGGGGAGATGGCATCGGAGGTGGGGGGTAGCTGGCTGTGCGGGGCAGGGGAGCATTGTCCCGTCTACCAGCCACGGAGAAGGGGGAGAGGGCGGAGTCCAGCGCCTCACTTCACACACACACACACACACACACACACACACACACATATCTGGGCTCATCCGTGCCTCTGGACACAGGCAGGCTACATCTACATGTACCCTGCTACATGCCCAGTTTGGTTTCCCGTCCGATTTGGAGTGTCGTCACTGAAAACAGCGTCAGTGCTGCCCTGCCGGTCCCGGGGCGGCTTGCTGTCCACCGGGAAGGGGAAGAGCAGCGGCGGAGGCCCAGGCCGTAACCAAATACCTCTGCACGGTTTATTCCGGAGTGACGGGGCCCCTCCTGGCAGGGACTTACCTCAGCGATATCATTCCCCAGGACTCTGGTTTAGATCAAACTGGGTTAAAGATCACGACCGTCAAGAAATGATGTCATTAGAGCCCACGACTAATAGAGTCGGGGTCATCCTGCGTCCAGGAACAGTGTGGAATGCGGCCGGTGTTTACCTTCCACCGGCACCCAAACGCCAGCCCCCGTGACCTGCAGACACCGGGAGCCGCGGAAACCTGATAGCACCCAGGCCCGTGCCCTGGCCTTGAACAACTGCTTTGTGAGAAGGAGTCGCCGGCTGTGTTTCACAACATCAACTACAGCGAGCGAGCCGGTGGCGGCTTTGTCTGTCCCTGCTTCCTTGTATCTTGCTGCGCGAGACATCCTACTAGAAAGGGGAGGAAAACGCAGTGGACCAGAGCAGTGCTCCAGAGTGAGGAGGACGGCTGGCCCGTGATGCCGTAGGCGGGACTTGTGTGCTCACACATGGGCAAAGGCACGCTGGGTCCATAAGCGTGGGAGCCGCGCTGAGTCCTCCAGTACCAGGCCGCTGCCCCGGGCTGCGCTCACAGAGGCTAGGACACGAGAACAGCGACGTCTGTGGAGACAGAGGAAGCCCAAGGAATCGAGCATCTGGAGCGGTCAGGGCCGGCCCTCCCCATCCCGGGCGGGATGCTGGCGGCGTGGCTCTTCCCTGGGCCCCATCGAACCACCCGCCCGGCCGCTGGCCCCGGAGTCGCCACTTGGTGACCGAGTTTCCGCGTGGAGGTCGGGAGGGACACAAACTCGGCCACCGCGGTGGGTTTTCCTTCCCTGGACCTTGGGGGCGTCTCGGTTCCTTCTGGGTGCCAAGGCTTCTTAGAAACCCAACAGCAAGCCTGTCTGCCGGGCCAGGCCTCGTGCGGATCACTCACTTCTCTCCACGGTTGTCCTTCCCTGCCTCCCCGTCCAGCCTCCGCGGAGGCCTCTCGGGGGACGATGCCGGCGTCGGCGAGCCCGGGCCCCCCACCCCGCCTGACGGTTGCCTGCTTTCCACAGCCCCGAGAGGGCTCGGGTACGTTGGCAGTGTTTCGGGAGTGCCTACCTGACGGCCGCGTTTTGCCCTTTAACCTGAAATATTTGCTCTGCAGCCCCGACCGTAAAGATTGCTGCTCTGCCCTCTGGGCCAATGAGGACAAGCAGAAGGTGGCCTGGACCCCACCGAAGAGTTCCCCGTCCCTCCCAGGGGCACAAGGCCCCCCCGCCGGCCCCCAGCCCCTCCCGACAGCCTCCTCCCTGGGTCACCGAGGCCTCTACCATGTTGGCCCTTGGACAGGGTTCCTCCTTCCTCGTCCACAGAACATTCCACGAGAGATCGTGACAGTGCCCAGAGAGCAACACTCACCATACGCCTGCCAAGCCGTGAGGGACAAAGTCCTTCCCTTAGCGACCTGCACTTCCCTGTGTTGTCTTCTCGCCCATGCTTCCCACAGGAGGGGCCCCGCATCCTCTCCTCCTTCTGGAAGCTCACCTGAGGTCCTGTGCCCTAGGAACAGAGCACAGCACACATTCTCTAGACAAGTTGTATTGCCATCATGAGCTTTATCCTTCTTTTTATTGTCAAATTGATGTACAGAGAGGTTACAGTTTCAGTCTTTAGGCCTTGGGTACATTTCTTGTACTGAAAAATCTCTATGTATGTGAAGATTATTTCAGAAATGACCTAGCCAATGGCTCGAGGAAGAAACCCTGGGAGACAAGGTTTTGGACTGCGCAATAATGTCATCATAGAATTTCAAAATTCTCGGCACGCAGCTAAATCAGTCAGTAGAGGGCCACTGATAGCTTTGCGTGCCTATGTTTGAAAATTCCATATCAAGGAACTTATTTTAATGTACATGAGCAATGGAGAATGAAATTGAAGTGTTAATACCATTGAGAGATCATAAAAATGTCCGTGCTGTCGTAGCAAGAAAAAGACATCCAGGACTCCACACTGAGGACTGGGGAGCCCCAAGAGAAGAGCTAAAGGCACTGTGTGGAGAGGTGTACACCCTGCTCCTGTCTTCAGGAATGGGGTTGGTAAGCTGTCAGTTCTCCTCAAGCTGACTTACAACAATGCCGTTTTGGTAAGAACAAAAACACTTTCATTTCCTAGACATTGATAAAATGGTTTGACATCTATATGGAAAGAAGACTAACGTTAATAACTTTTCTACATACAGACACACCAAGAAGAAGAACAAAATTGAAGGGCATTCTCTATACGGATTCCACACTCATGACTTTGCCTGGACGTGCTCTAATCATAACAGGATGATGTTCAAAAATATTTAAAAATCCACCAGCACAACAATGTAAGAAATCAAGACACAGGTCCCCATTGTCAGTTAAGAGAATCTTACTTTTTTTTTTGCCAGTCCTAGGGCTCGAACCCAGGATCTGGGCACTATTCCTGGCTCCTTTTTGCCCAAGGGGAGCAGTCCCATACTTTCTGCTTTCTCTCTATATTATGGTACTGAGTAATCGAACCCAGGGTTTCATGTACGTTAGGCAAGCACTCTACCACCAAGCCACATTCCGAGCCCCAAGACAATATTTAAGACAGGAAACCAAGAAACTCCGTGGAAAAACTCTTCAACCACATGTTCTCAAATAGATGAACTGAAAACTCAACAGCCAGAGAAGGGGCACGGCCTACAGTCTGACATCAGACCCTAAGAAACTCAAGACAGACCAGAGCCCTGAGTGTGTGCTAAAGCTTCCCAGAGGAAACAAAGAATGCCTCCTCTGTGTTGTGACAAGGATTTTCCAACCTAGGTCATGAAATCTTGGATCACAACCTAATGAGATGTGTGCAGTTCTCGTGAGGTGATGCGTGCAAGGCTGTTCGAACTGAGCTGTTCACCACCGAGGCTCATTTTAAACAGCCAAAACTCATTTCACGTCTTATAAACGCAACGGATGAGGTGCCGGTTTGCGTCCGGTGATGGAGGCAGACCAGGACCGTGTCTGGCGTGACACGGGGCACCAGAGGCACTAGCCTGAAGCAGCGTGGTGGTTGCAGAACAGACGCCGCCGCAGTGCCCAGGGGCAGCTCCAGATCAGGCTCAGGCTCGGTGCCGGCTCCTGGGCAGGCGCTAGCCCGGTGCTCAGTGCTGTTTCCGGGTCCCGTGCCAGCCTCCTGCCCGGCGATGGTTGTGGGTCAGGCACTAGTCTGTTGCCTTTGCCAGCGCTAGATCAGTAATTAGCCTAATGCACTGGGATGGTTCTAGGGCAGACTAGATCAGGTGGATACGGTGGTGATCTGGGCCAGGCACTGTGTTCTCTGGGAGCCAGGAAAGGGAACATGGCCTGGGACTAGCCCCCGAGAGGGCCCTGGGGCTCTGAGGCCCCTGGTCCACTCCAGCGTCTGCCTGGCTGCGCGGTGTCCCCTGCCTGTGCGGGGTTGGGGGGTGGGGGGGTGGGGGGCTCATCCGCCTCTCACGATTTCATTCAACCACATGCGATGCAGTGCAGTTATTTTTTGGTGCCAGTCCCGGGGCTTAGTCTCAGGGCCTGGGCACTGTCTCTCAGTTTTTTGTGCTCAAGACTAGCACTCTAGTACTTGAGACACAGTTCTGCTTCTCTCTACTAAGTTAATTACTACTCTCTACTAGTTCTTCTCTCTGCTAGTTAATTACAACCAATAAGCAAGTCCACGATAAGCGTCTCATGGACTTTCCTTCCTGGGTGGGCTCTGACCCACGATTCTCAGATCTCAGCCTCCTGCGTCGCTAGGCTACAGGTGTGAGCCACAAGGGCCCAGCAGTGAAGCCATTTTCTAAAAAGTTCAGCCCTCCTTCACGGTGTCAGTAAGGTAATCATTAACCGTTATCATCTTAAAAAGTTTTAACCCAATTTTATATAATGAAGTAACAGCATATTTAACATTTGCTGCAGCCTATTTAAGGGGTTGGTGCCTCTCATGTAAGGCGTAATAAAATGCTGTTAAATAAAATCTCATTTTCCACCACCACCCCCCAGCTCTCCAAGAAGGGTAGCTAACTTAGAAAAAGATTTTAATTCAAATATAGTAAAGATAGGATGTTGCCAATAAGAGTAAATAAATATGAAAGAAGGCACATTACCCAGAAAATGCTTGTGTAACGCACTGAAATGAATATACTGAGTGCAGTAGTTGACACAGTTCATTCTGAAGCAGATAAATCACTCATAGGAAAAATAAACACCAACTAAAAAGGAATAGATCCCCAGCTGAGCCATCTATATATCAAGAATGCAATCAGACGTGCTCATTATCTGTGGACATGACACGGATTTTCTGCTGACTCAGGCACGTCATCCAGTGAAGCGAGAGGAACGCCAGGGCGGTGGCCCCGGTCTGCAGCCGCCCTTCACGGCCCGGGCCTGCTCTCCAGCGCGGGCGTGACCGGGAGCGTCAGGTGGCCGCGCACCCGGCACCGGAGACGCTGTTTGCTGAGCCGTAAGCCGTCAGTGTGCCCGGAGGGAAAGCAAACATCCACGGTGAGTGCGGTTGACCCCGGCCAGGTGCCCTTTCCACCCAGCCCCGTTGGCGGGGAGTGCGCGCTGCCGCCTCCCTGTGCCGTCTGTCCTTCCGCCCTGCGTGCCTCGGGTCGGTGCCGGAGGCCCACGCTCGCAACCCCAGCCACGCGGAGGCTGAGACCCGAGGACCGTCGTTCAAAGCCAGCTCGGGAAGGAAAGCCGGGGAGGCTCTTGCCTCCATTCAACGACCAAGAGGCCATACGCAGAGCCGCGGCGGCCCAGCGTAGCGGCCTCGAGTGCAGAGGCTCGGGGACAGAGCCCAGGCCCTGAGATCAGCGCCAAAATGTGAACACACACGCACGCACACACGCACGCACGCACACGCACGCACGCAGAGCCCGTGCTGCCAGCTGCCCTCTGTTTGGGAGCACGAGGCCACCCCGGCCCTGTGGGTCACTGCCAGCTCTGGGGGACAGTCACCCCACAGGCTCTCCTGTCCGGGGTGTGATCGGCGGCACGTGCCCGGCTTGCGCCCGTCTTGTGCACAGGTCTTCGTCTCCAGTGCTCAGCGCAAGCAGCTACCGGGGGTGTCAAGTCGGTGCGGCCCAGGGAAGGGTCCTCCTCCCGAGGCAGCCCCTCGGATGCTTTGGTGTCGAGCTGGTTGCTGTTCACTGTGCGCCCCCCCCCCCCAGATAAAGGGGAGAGGATGCGCTCGCAGCCTCCACAAGAGGAGTCACGTGGCACAACGCCATTCTTTCTGATGACAGTCTGCGTTGATTCCATGCCTTGGCTGTGTTAAGCAGAGCTGCAGTGAGCTTGGGTGTGCTGCTCACTTGAGTTCAGCCCTGTCTGTGGTCTGTTGGGTGAATGCCGGGGAGTGGGCTGGCTGGGCCACAGGGCAGCTGGACGTTGAGTCTTCTGAGGAGCCTCCGCACTGCTCTCCAGGGTGGTTGAACAAGTTTACATTCCCACCAACAGTGTAGTAGCATCCCCCCCCCCCCACCCCGCCAGCATCTGTTCCTGTTAGTTTCCTTGATAGTGACCATTGTAACTGAGATGAGGTAGAACCTCAATGTTGTTTTGATTTGCATTTCTTTTACAGGGCAGAGATGGTGAATGTTTCTTCGTGTCTGTTGGCCATTCCTCTTCTTCTGAGAAGTTCCTCTTTGCGTCTCTGCCCCACTGATTAATTGGGTTGTTTCTTTGAGGGTTTAGCTTTTTGGGGGGTGGGGTTTATATTAAGCAAAGTAAGCCAGACTCATAGGTTGCATGGTTTTACTCATTTGTTATCATTAAAAAGTGCCTATAAATATACAAGTAAACACATTGGTGATAAAAGATTTTAAAAACACTCATGGATATAGTAAATTTATACAGATTTCTAGACACTCACACAGTGTGAGACCGAAGGAGGAGTGGATCGCAAAGGCTCCATAAGTATGTGCTTAGGATCATATAAAATGATATTTACCAAAATGAACTCCAAGAAACAGAAACTGGATTTTTTTTTTTGTCGCTGCTATTTTTGCTTCCTTTACCTTTTGTCTTGTTAGTTCATTCATCTCTCCTTGAGAGGCACAGAAAGGGGACACAGAAATGGTGTGGTGAAGAAACGCAGTGGTGGTACTGGCTAAGCAGTAGGTTGCAAACAAACTATACAACTGTGTTTAGGGACCAAAGGGAGAAGAACCTGGGACGGAGCAAGGGAAGGGGTGACACTGTACAAAAAGAAACGTACCCTTTATCTGACTTATGTCGCTGCAACCCCTCTGTATTTCCCCTTTACAGTAACCATAAAATAAATAAAAATTCAAAAAGCAAAAAAGACTTTTATAACTTAAAGACAGGAAGAGTAACGGGAGGTTCTGTGCAGAGAGGAGCACGTCCGGTGTCACTGAGTGAGATTTCCGGCCTGTTGCGAGGGACCTCCGGGAGACTCTCCCGAAGTCCTGGTGTGACGCCCAGGGGCCCTGGCACCCGAGCGTCCTCGGGGGGACCCCAAGGCCCCGAAGGACCCCCACGAGACCCCCAGCTGACGGAGCACAGAGTCAACCGCGGTCCTGGCCGGCCGCACTCTGAGTAGCAGGGACGCAGGGGCCAACGCCCCCCGGACCCCGTGAGTGGATCCTTGGGAACCTTCTCGTCCATGAGAAAGGCGGGGGATAGGCCCTGGACCACACGGAGCCAACTTACCCTTCTCTTACTGCAAGAAAGCCTGATGCAGAAACGAATCCGGTGAACTGAGAGTCCTGTGGTAGGCCACATGCGAACTCCATCCTGCTCCACGCTGGAGCTGAGCTCTCCTCTCCAGCAAGGGCCCAGCTGCCCTTCAAAGCCAGCTCAGAACGAGGACCAGGCATGTTCTGCACCCGGAGGAGTCCCCCCGGGGTGGTGCTCCACCCCCCACCCCCAAGCAGCTCCTTTCCAAGTTGGACCACCAGAAGAGCGTGTGTCCCTCTTAAAGTCGGGCTTCGATGTGCCCACAGCCTCACTTTCACCCGTGCGTTCTGAGCTGGTCCTATGTATTCATCACAACCAGGGCCCCAAAGGACACTTGGTAAACTAGAAAGGGATACCTCGCCAAGTCTGTCCATGTTAGACTTCACGGCAAAACAGCGCCTTGCCTTCTCAGGATAAGAGAGTAAAGCTCCGTGGTTTCGGCCGTGTGCAGCAACACAGGGCAAACTGCAGCTTGGAAATGTACAGGTCCTCAGACTTGTCTGTGGCTGCTCTAAAGTCATTGGTGCAGCTAATTGTCTTTGGTGTTTTTAGATGATCAGTTCTCAGGAACTGTGCGACACAGTGCTTTCTTCAGATAATAAACACCGCACAGAAAGTCCCGGAGCATTCGCAAGGCCTGCCCGAGACCCTCCACGTCTTCTCTGGCTGAGACTGAGAAATGAGTTGGAATTATTCAATCCCGGCTGTCATGTGAGCTATTTTTTATGTACGGAAGCATCTATTTCAATGACTCACTAATGCATTGTAAATGATCAGCGTGCTGGGTCTTTTTATGACTTGCCTGAATGCCTGGGCTCTGCTTCAACTGTGCACACCTGCTCAGCACCTCGCCCGCGCGTGCTGGGCGCGGACCTCGCACCCGGGCCGGGCTCTGAGGACGGCCCGCGGCTCCCCGCCGGTAGAGTCGGCTCCCAGTGCTGCAGGCAGAGGGTGGGTCCCCCAGGCCATTCGCTCGCTGGACCCAAGAGGCAGCCCCCCCCCCACCGGAGCTCAATCTTCAGCCTCGCACTTCCAGAGGCATGAGAAAATGCTGTCCGTGCTCCCGCCCTCCGGTGTCCAGAAACACCCCTGTGACACTAGCACTCACACGCGGGTGCCCTGCCCTCCCCGCTGAGGAACACCAGCCGGATCGTGCTGGGAACGCTCTCTCTCGTCCCTTGCTCAACAAACGCTTGACCAGGTTGGGCCTGGCTGTACCCTAGGACTTTCAGCCATGGCTTTGGGGTGAGCTGAACGTGAGAACCGGGGTGCTCGCAGCAAGGTGAGTCAGGACAGTCCCATCCCCCCTGTCTGCTCCCCAGGTGTAAAGAGCCCCAGCCCAGGGAGAAGCCATGAACAGCCTTGTGGAACCCCGGCCCTCCCCCTCCCTGGCCTGGCCACTAGCCCCCTTCCTGCCCCTGCGTCCAGATTACCCGACTATAATAACCACGAGGGGACACCAAGTCCTAGCACAGACCTTAATGCCGGCCCTGCCGGAATCCTGGCCACCGTCGGCGTTTGGGATTCCCAGGTTCCCAGGCCCCTCTTTCTTGGCCCTTTGTGGATGAGCAGGCATCATAGCTGTTGATCTGAACACAGCTACTGCTGGCGGCTTGCAGAATAAAAGCACAGCTAGCCGCGGGCTGGTGGCTCACGCCTGTCATCCTCAACGACTCCTCGGGCTGAGATCTGGAGACTGCAGTTCAAAGTCAGCCCGGGTAGGAAAGACCCTGAGACTCTGTCTCCATGAACCACCAGAAGACGGGAGGCGGCGCGGTGGCCCCTAGAGACAGGGCGCCAGACAGTGCCCGCCAGAGCGCCCGACGTGGATTGCACCAGCCGGAGGAATGGCGAAGAAGCCCGGAAGCCAGCCCGCACGGAGCGCGCGTGGATCCCCGGACGGCGGCTTCCCGAGGAGGGCGAGCTTGGCGGGCGGGGGGCGGCGTCCGCGGGGTCCATCCTCGCCTTGACGAGCCCCCCGCTTCCCGCCACGCCGTCCTCCCGGGAACCAGCCAGCGCCTCCCACCGCCGGACTCGACCCGCCGCCGTCCTTCCTTCTCTGTCACTGAGCACGGCCGGGGTGCCGCTCCCCGCCACCCCCCCTCCTGGCCCGCCCAGCGTAGGTTTCCCAGATGCCCGCTTCGCCCCTTCCCAGCCCCCCCCCCCCCGCCTGGCTGGCTCACGCTCAGGGCGTGCATGGACTCCAAGGCCGCCCTGGGCTTGGCAACCCGACCCGGACGAAGCCAGCACGGAACTGGACACGGCACCTGCGGCGTGGAAGTCCGACGCGGCCGGCGCGGGACGCAGCGCGGCAGCACCCGGACGTCCCGTCTGTGGAAGATCTAATCCGAGTCTTTGAGCACACGCGTGTGCCCGAGGTCGGAGGGGGCGTGCGCGTGCGTGCGCGTGCGTGCCTTTGGGCAGCAGGCCGCTGGGGAGGACGGAGCGGGAGGGGGGGGAGCAGGGGGGACGCGAGGAGGGTACCGAGGAGTCGGGGCGGCACCCCTTCTCTGAGCCCCAGCCGCCTGCAGTACTGTCAAGTGTACTGTCAAGCAGTTTGAAAGGAAGTGATGGCCCTAACTCCACGTCACAAAGAGGATTAAAACAGCTGAGCAGACGGAACTAAAAACCAGCAAGCAGAGAGAGGAAGACCCCCTAATTAGTTCATACAAAACACAGCGAGTCCAATTAGGAGGACCCTGCCATCCGCATTCCGCATTCTCTCTGAACAGACGAGAACAAATATGTCTCTAAATCAATACTGCATAACTGGGGGTTCAAGCAGTCCCCGGCTCTCGCCCAGGTTTGAAAGGGACACGGGAGCGAGAGCCCACCAGGAAAATGCTGACGGCCCCGCAGGCCCCGCTTTGCTCTTCCGGCACGCCAACCCCCAAGAGACGGAGGCCGAAGTCCGAGCGGCTCATTAGCATAAGGCCGGCTAAAATCTATTGATTTCTCCCCCACACTGTAGTCCGCTTTCATCAGAATCTGCTGAGTTATGTCTCTTAGGCAGCCGGAGCCGCGGCACCTGCTCCGCAACGAGTCTGCAGAATAACGAGGACACACCTGGAGGAAGCGGCGGTGGGGGGGGGGGGACCACGAGGCTGCCAGCGGCGGCAGCCGTGCTCCAGGGGTCCTCCTCCGGAGGCCTGCGGAGCAGTTCCAGAAAGCGGTGGAGTATTTAATCCTCGATAATTAGACTTCTCCCAAAAGGACAAACTCATTTATACCACTGTCAACTTAGCCCAGTTCCCTCATCTGCTGTATTCCAGGGTTTCTAGTATTTTCAACAAGTTGGTGGAAATGAGACAATTAAGGTAAGAATGTCAGAGCTGCCTTGATCCAAATCTCTGAAGGCTGCTCCAAAATTAGAAAATGCTGGTGCATGTAGAAAAACAGGTACCAAAAAGTATACTTGGTCAATTCGGACTCACGTGCGAGTGGGCGAAGGGCCTGTCCCAAATAAATACCTGTCCAAGGTACCTGACTAACCCCCATCCTGGGGCCAGGCCTAGAAGACACCTGCAGACTTGTTCTCAGAAGGGCCGCGGCAGGACTGTGGAGGGGCAGAGGTGCGTGCTTCACGTTCCAGGTACTCTCCACCTGTGTCCACACAAGTCCACGCGATGCCCGCTGGGCCCTCTCCACCTGTGTCCACCTGTGTCCATGCGATGCCCGCTGGGCCCTCTCCACCTGTGTCCACCTGTGTCCACGCGATGCCCACTGGGCCCTCTCCACCTGTGTCCACACACGTCCACACGATGCCCGCTGGGCCCTCTCCACCTGTGTCCACACAAGTCCACGTGATACCCACTGGGCCCTCTCCACCTGTGTCCACACACGTCCACGCGATGCCCACTGGATCCTCTCCACCTGTGCCTACCCAGTTCTGAGCAATGCCCACTGGACCCTCTCCACCTGTGTCCACCTGTGTCCACGTGATGCCCGCTGGGCCCTCTCCACCTGTGTCTACCCAGTTCTGAGCAATGCCCGCTGGGCCCTCTCTCAACTGGCCATTGTCCTCTCATCAAGTCTCAATGGGTCAGCTACCCCGAGCAGCGTCCTGCATTCTGCACTCTCACCTGAGCTCAACCACCGCCCCTCCGGGGCCAGGCTCTACGATACCAGCACAGGGGGCAGGAGAGCAGCCTGGGTCCAGGGTGTCTCAGACTCGGTCCTCCAAGTGGCCTTTGCAATTGACAGGAACAATTAACACGCAAGGCAAACGTCGTTAGCATGGGGTGCTTTACAATGACAACAACGAATGCAGTCACAGGCCTGAACAAAATGGTCATGCATTTTTAGGGGCCAGTGGCCTTAAAGGACAGGTGGGGAAGACCCTGCCCTGGAAGGCTGAACTTTCTCCAGAGCCCAGCTTCCTCCTGCTCCAGTGAGAGGCCACGGGAGCTCAGCCCGCTGACCACGGTGGAGTCACCGCCCCTGGCGCGGTGGCTGCCCGGGAGGGAGCCCTCCACGAGGCACCCCGGGCCGGCCCCGCTTCTCCTGGGTGTCGGTGGTGTCGGGACTTACGGCTGTGGCATGGCTCTCTAGTCCAGCTTTTGCCCACGTGGGGCGCCATGAACCAAGAATCTACCGGAACCCCAGAAAAGCAGCTATCGATGCCTGTTCTTCCTCCTGGATTTCACCTTAAGTGAATCATTACGTGCTTAATTTCCCTGGGGCGGGGAGACTCGTCATCTGACGAGCCACCGCCGTTCTGAGCAGGATGGTGTGCGCCACCGCGGAGGCTCGCGGGAACATGGCACCGGTGTCAGCCCTGGGCCCGCCGGGGTTGGGGGGCCCCTGCGCGTCAAGGAAGTGACGAGGACTCTCAGCCAGCGAGGTGCAGGACCACGGCGGGCTGCGTTCTGGAGCTCACGGTGGCTCTAGTTGGTCAAAGGCACGGTTGCTGGGGCCGGCACGCAGACCGAGTCTTCGGAAGCGGTTCCTTTTCTGGCTGCAGAGTCTGGGTGGACACGGGGCGGGCAGGCAGGGTGGGGGGAACGGTTGACTCCCCTGAGAAAGTCCGCTTGGGGAAGAGGGTCTCACTTCCAGAAGAAACTGGGCCTGCCAGAAATGACAACCTCCCCATCCCCCTCTAAAGCACGATGGGGCGGAGACTGCAGCCAAGCACCGGGAGCTGAGAGACAAGGTCTCTCCCTCCACCTTCGCTGGAGTTACACAGCAATAGATACAGAGGTAAAGTGGCCCTTTTGAGAAGTACAGAAGGTTGGTTTAGCTCTCTCTGGAACAGGTGAATGACCACCTTGGTCACCTTGGTCACAGATCAACTCTTCATCCCCGTGTTTTGACCTCCCCAGAGCTCTGGGCAGGTGGACGGGCAGGGCCCCTTGGGCTGGAGGCTCGAAGGGGCTACGGAGCCCGGGGCTCGCACTCCCCGTCATGGAATGCCCTTCGGTCGAGCAGCAGCATGCGTGCCAGCAAGGCAGACGGGACTGCGGGGCACCAAGTGTCTGCCAGGATCATGGCCAGCGCAGGGCAGGCCTAGGGGTGCACTTGTCTCGTGGAAGGGGGAGGGAGCCTTGTGGAGGCATGGAAGGTGCTGGGTGACAGTGAGGATGGGAGGAGAGTTCTGGAACGTTCTATGCAGTGTTTTCCTTTCCCCAGCGCTGGGTGACAGTGAGGATGGGAGGACCGTCCCGGGATGCCCAGCGGAGTGTGCTACTCTCCCTTTTCCTTGCTTTGCATGCCTCTCGCGGGGACTGTCCGTGGTAGCAGGGAGGGCGGGCGGCCCTTTCCTCCACACCGCCGGCCACGGCGAGGCCCGCAGCCCGGCCGGGTGCGTCGCAGGACCGAGGGCTCCGGCGGGACAGAGGGGGCGCGGTGGGGCGGCAGCTCAAGACGTGGCTCCTCGCTGCGGCTTCGCTCCTCCTCGTCCTCCCGGGAGCACGGTGCTCCCGGATGACACGCCAGCCAGAGCCCTGGGGAGCACGGTCCCGCAAAGGGGTGCGCGTGTCCATCGCGACACACTCGGGCTCACGGGTGTGTAAATGCACGGAAAGGAAGCCTGCGTTAGAGGCTGGGCTCGCTCGCAGGGGACCGACAAGCGGACGCCACACCCCAGGCCGAGTTTCCCTCTCTCCAGAAAACCGCAGACACCCCCGAGAAGACGAGGCCTTGCCGGCGCTCGCGGGCCTCATCCGGAGGACGGCAGAGCCGACAGCGGCCCGCACGCCACCGCCATCGCAAGAGCGGCCCGTCTACTTCTTGGGACTCATCGGTTCGAAACTAGCCCGGGTTGGCTTGCCCAGCTCCACCTGGCCCAGCTGCGCCCGGTGCCACGCAGGCCCCGCGGAGAGAACACGTTGTTGACTCGGTGACGCCCCCGGGGCGGGCAGGAGAGTGCCGAGCGCCCCACGGTGATGCGCCGAACCCACGGCAACCGCGGCGCTGCAACCCGTTGTCCGGCAACCGCGCCCAGCTCCTCGCGGGAAACGGCGCCCGGGCACGCAGCCGGGAGCGGCCCCGGGGGGTCCCTGATAACTTATCTGCGGAGCGTCCGGCTTGAAGTACTCGGCCCACAGTCCTGCGTGCCGTGTTATCTAGAGGGGACCACCGGGCGCCCGGCGCAGGCACTGAGAAGACCGGCGGGTGTTTGTTTTAGCTGTACAAACAGCCGTATCCATCAGGCCCCGGCTCTGCTCTGCTGAAACCTTGGAAAAGGCACACACACCGAGTATGTTTTGATCTCACGGCTGCTGGGAGCCTCCCGGGGACCGAGTGACTCTGAGCGGCTGCAGAAAATGTCACCTGTCCTTCCTCACGGAGAAAGCTACGGGCAGGATAGATTCGGGCCCAAAGATGGGGACAGATGGACAGAGGGATGGAAGACGTGAGGAATCGAGAAAGCTTGAGTTTATGAAGCAAACGGGACCATCTGAACCCCCAAGTCTGTGTGGGTCATTCGACTGAACTAGGGCTTACGTTCCAAACTCAGGAACGTATGTACAGCTACTTGGTATCTATTAATTGTGTTTATTACAGCGTGTGACAACTTCCTTGTTTATACATGTCCGTTTTATCCAGGGTTTTGTCACTAAAAGACAAAAAGAAAAAAAACCTGAAAACAGCAATGGCTGTGAAATGACATACCGTGCTCTTTATTTTCTTTTCTTTTATTATTATTTTTTTAATTGTCAAAGTGATGCACAGAGAGGTTACAGTTTCATACGTTAGGCCTTGGGTACATTTCTCGTACTGTTGGTTACCTCCTCCCTACCGTGCTCCTTATTTTGATGCAAGTTTAACGTCTCATGATGCTCACACTATGATTCGCAGGTGCCTGGACTGCCATCGCATTTTGGTGAGCAGGAATGATGAACTCTTTGCTTCTCAGAGGAGAGG
The DNA here is from genome assembly GCF_023159225.1 of Perognathus longimembris pacificus. Taxonomy (NCBI): domain Eukaryota; kingdom Metazoa; phylum Chordata; class Mammalia; order Rodentia; family Heteromyidae; genus Perognathus; species Perognathus longimembris. Next base: position 1,519,422 of record NC_063179.1, on the reverse strand, counting down.
CGTTTCCTGAAACCTACATGGAAGCGTTGTTTCTCACTTGGAAATGCAGCCGGCGCTCTGGGCCGCCCTGCCCTCCGTGTGTGCTGCTGTTGGCTGGCGGTGGACTCGGCCGTCCGCCCGGCCCTCGGCCTCTGTCCAGAGCTGGCCTCCGGTGGCGGCTACCCATCTCCCAGTGGCATTCCGGGGGGTGGGCTCGCACCATGGCCCTCGGATCTCCGCTTCCTGAGCAGCGAGGAGGGCGGGGCGAGCCGCCAGCATCTATCTGGCCAGCGTGAGGTTTGGGGTGAGCAAACCCAGAGATGGAACGCCCCTCCTGACAACGTCCCTGGGGTGTCACGCCCTGATCACAAGGACAGTTGGTCGGAAAAATAAATCCCCCGGACAGCACGGGCACGGTACTGTGCTTAACTGTCCTTGAACTTTCCGGAGAATCCCTGCTTACGGCCTCGTGCCTATGAGCTTCCTACGTCAACACTGTGATAGCAGAATGCATTGTGGGGATGGACAGGCCCGATTTAAAACCCGCTCTATCACCGATACCTGCCTCTCACAGCTGTCCTTCACCTCCCGGTGAACCCCAATCATCGGTGTTAGTTTGTTCCAGACACTGTTCCCGGAGCGTGGGTACCCTGTTGCTCAGGCCCGCCTCTGCCCTGTGAGGCGTACTTTATTCTCCCTCCGCGTGCCCTTCTGTAAACTCTGCGTCTCTCACTACTCCCGGGTGTTTTGCTCAACTCTTCGCTCCGGACCCCAAGGGCCTGCAATGATCCCACGCGGAGACCACCACCCCGTCACGGGAGGAAGAGGGGAAGGCAAGAAGGGAGGGTGGAGGGCGAAGGAGGAGGGAGAGAAGCGGGGAGAGAGAAGAGGAGTAGGAGAGGGAGGGAAGGAAGGAGAGAGGGCCGCTAGGATAGAGGAAGAAGGGACGTACGGGAAGTCATGAAAATGGTGGGTGCGTCGTGAACTCCTGGCCCCAGCTGTGCGCTTGAACGTAGGTCCGGGAGCCGCAGACACCCATTTCAACCCGAGTTCTTATAGGTGGGATTCCGGCAGGATCGGAACCCGAGGCGCAATCCGCGGCCAGGAGACCGCGAGAGGACCGGGGGACCCAGGTTCACCTGGCCTCGAAGCGCCATGGCGGGAAGAACCGCCGGGGCTGAGCCGGGCCGAAGCCTGGCTGTCCCTTCCCAGAGCAGCAGAGGCCGACGACGGAGGCCGGCGGGAGGGGGCGGTGGCCTCCCCGCGTCCTCCGTGCGGCAGGGCCGGGGCCCCGCGGCCCTGGCCTGCGTGCGGCCAGTGGAGGCTGGCCGAGCTCTTGTCGAGATCCACTTCCTCTGCCGAGAGCCCCGCCGTGGCGGCGCCCGTGATCCACGACGCGAGGGAGGGGGTCCTCCCCCAAGTCACGTCCTGGGCTGGGGCCGGCCCGGGCCCCTCTCGCCGTCCCCCTGGGGTTACACGGCTCTGGGGACATTGCCCGGCCCCGCTCCGCCTCTCTTCTCTGCGGCCGCCCTCCAGGCACCTGCTCTTCTGAGCTTTGGCTCGGTGCTGGCTGCTGGCCGCGCCTCTGTGAGCCCTGGCTACGGTCCGTGTAGACATAAGACCTCTTCCTGTTCCTTCCCGTGGAGAACGGGGTCTGAGTCGTCTTCACTCTCGACAGGCAGGTGGAGCCTGGGCCTTCGAACGGGAGGAGGCGGTCACGTTTTCTCCAGCGCTGAGCCCTTGGGGCGGCTTTCTAGGCGGATTGGTCTGTTGCCAACGTGCGCCCTAGGTACTTCTTCGTGGACTGGAGCTCAACCCTGTGGTGAACAATAAGAATTCGGTTCTGTGGAGGAATTCATGTATTAAAATGCAACACTGGTTCGGCAAGCCCTTGGAGAGGACCCCGATAGAGTTTCTTTGGAACTGCTCCCAAATCTGACAGACAGGTATTTGAATGACTACACTGTTTTGCCAAAGGAATGGAACCCGTTTGCATCTTCAAGGAAAGTCAATGGGTCTTAGATGAAGGCCCGATGGTCCAGAAAATCTTTCAACTTTGCTTTCCACATCTCCTCTCTTTCTCCTTTTCTACATATTTTCAGAAAACGTTTCTCAAAGGACAGGAGAGGAGGAGGGAATAACAGTGTGCACACATCTGCACATCAAAGTACTCCAATTGTGGAAACCTAGGTTTGAAAAGCCGAATGCGGTGAAGAAAACCCAAGCACACATTCCAACACTGGGCCAGCTCCGTGAGTTTTATTACCTCATGTTCTCTGCTTACAAAGATTCCACCTGCGTCCCTGACCGGCGCCACGCGGACGGACTCGGTTGAATGAAGTGCTGGGCTCCCCCCCCCCCCCCCCCACTTCATACCCATTTGCAACTGCAGACGCGACCTAATTAGCGAAATGAAGCCCTACAGGAGTGGGTGCACCCTAACTCCAATGGCCGCCATCTTCCTAAGAATCCTGATGTGAAGATGCGGACTCGTGGAAACACAGAGCGGAAGAACCATCTCAGGAGGGCAGAGGCAGGACGCGGGGCAGATTTCCAGCATCCACTGGGCGCTGGAAGAAACAAGGAAAGGCCCGCCCCTCACACTTCCTCCCGGTCAGGTCTCTGCCCACACTTCGGTGTGGGCCTTCTGGCCTGCGATGGTATGAACTAATTTCCGTTGTTTCCCCATGAACTTGGCCCCCTCCAGCAGGGCCAGTGTCCCCAGCTCTGCGGGCCGCAGGGCCTACCCAGGTAGCGAACAGCCTGACGCCTCCCGGAGGACCCCGAGCCCGGGGAGGGGCCGTGGGAAGAGTGGGTACGGTTGGGACCCCTCCAGCTCGGCTTCCGCTAGAGTGGGACGTGCAAACTCGGCGTCCCTAGAGGAAACGGATTTGGAATTCGGGGGGCTTCTGTTGGGCTTCAGGAGCGTGCCAAAGCAGGGCAGGAGGCCGCGTCCTCCTCCGCCCCCCAGCCCCGCACCCCGGCAGGCCCGAGCCGTCCCTGCCGCGCACCACCGAGGCAGAACGAGGGAGACCCCAACCGCTCCGCTCCCCGGTGGCTGGAGACTTGCCCCGTGACCCCGAGGCCGGCAGGGGCGTGGGGCGGGCCCCCCTCCCGGCCGGCGTAGGGAGAGTGAGCTAGTGCGCGCCGGGAGGAGCCCGCACCCCGCTGTCCCCCTCACGCAGGCGGCTGGATGCCCACCGGGCTCGTGTGCGAGGTCGATGCCCAGGCCGGGCGACTTGAAAAGGCACAGCTCTGCAGACAGCACTGCGGGCCGTCTCCTTTCCCTGTCAGGATTGCAGTCTTGGGGAGCGTGCTGGTCCCGCCCGCCCCCCACAGCCTCCTCTGGGGGTGGAACCCGCGCCGTGCTCTTAGTGCCGACCTGGAATCGCTGGAGCGAACGACCTAGACTCAGCCCGGCTTTGTAGGTCCAGAGCGGGGTTTCGGGAGCCGGGGCTCCGGGGCAGGCCTGGCTGGCTCTCGAGGTTCTGCAGAGGGCGCTGGGTATCCGGGTGAGCAGTTCCTACAGGGGCTCCCAGGTCCGCAGCAGCCTCCGTGCAGGAGGACGGGGCCTGCACACGTTCCTTCGCTGACTTAATTTACGGATCCCGACAGACCCGCGTGCTCTCTAAGGGAGGACCGCAGGGGCCGGGGGGCCGGCTCGGCACTGCGCTCGGAGCTCAGGGCTCGGCCAGCTTCTCCCTGGGCTCTGCTGGAAGGGGGACTTCCCTGCCCTGTAGTGGGAGTGTCGCTTGGCCGGTGTCCTCCAGAGGCCTCCCGGGGCCTGGGCAGTGGAGTGGACCACGGGGCAGCTGGAGCAGGTGCATGGAGTTGCATGGACTGGTTCTTTTGGTAAAAGATATTTTCTTAAAACTTAGGTAGATAGATAGATAGATGTAGATAGATAGATAGATAGATAGATAGATAGATAGATAGATAGATAGATAGATGTAGATAGATAGATAGATAGATAGATAGATAGATAGATAGATAGATGTAGATAGATAGATAGATAGATAGATAGATAGATAGATAGATAGATAGATAGATAGATAGACAGATGTAGATAGAACTAGGGTTTAAACTCATGCTTGCTTGCCTTTCTCAGTCAGCTGGCAGTGTAGCCTAGCTTTTGGCAGGTTAGTTTGGAGACAAGGTCCCAGACTTTTCTGCCCAGATGGCTTCTAACAAGGATCTTCCAGATCTCACTTTCTGGAGTATTCAGGATTACTGGTATGAGTTTCAGGTGCCCAGCTGAAAATTATATATCTTTTTCCTATGACTCTGGGTGAATGACTGGAGACCATAAAGTGTTTGCATCACTTTAGGTTTCAAGTAATACAGAAAGTCTGTTTGCTTCTGCTGTGATTGGGTTGCTAATTATAAAATACCTACATATGCCTGTCTATGAGCAATTTCTCACATCTTCTTTCTCCTGCCCTGAGTAGATGGTTTTTACCCCGGTTCTATGAGCTTGAGTAAGGGAGGTCCCTCATGCGGTGTCTTTCCTCTGTCATGGCTTATTCTGGTAGAAAGGCATTTCCAAAGTCCTTCCATGTCCATCTATAGTGGACTCTCTCTATTTAGTGAACCAGAGTTCCTGGGGGGGGGGGATTGTCAAATTTTGACCTTCAAAATTTAATAAGCTAGTGTCCCATGGCTGGATTGGTACTAACAAATGGTAAAGATTGTGATGCAATTAACAATGATTCCGATGTCATGAAAGATTAATACACCTTCAGATAGATACACCGCCATTACCCATTGATCCTAACCACGCCATGCATGCAGTCTTTGGCCATTTGGCACTGCCAAATAGCCTGACCACTACCAAATACACTGACCCTTTGAAAACAAACAGCTGGACTCTGCCCGGGAAGGGTGAACACAGCCTGTCTCCTTCCCGACTTTAAACAAGGAGTTACTATGCACTAGGTCTTCAGTGGTGCAATCTAAGAAGTTTTAACATGCTCCAAAATTACAAGTCATTTTCTATTTTACCAGTGATTATGAAAGCCTGAATATATGTAATAAAGTCAGGACATATTCACGGCAGGGCTCTGGCCACAGGATGGGCACATCAGACTCGCCTGTGTAAAATAGACGGCGCCTCCAGCTCCCGGGAGGTCTGCTCAGATCCAGCATCTGCACAGCACCCCGGCCGGTGCCGAACAGAACACGGAGATGCCAGAAGGCCAGGAGGTCCCGGGACAGCCCCGGGGCCCAGTGCGGACACTTCCTGTGGAAAGGATGGGGAGACGCAGGGTTGGGAGCGGGTCTCCACACAGCTGGGGTCAAAACCAAGACGGGCCGTGTTCTCCAGGGGGAGATGATGGCGGGGGGTGGGGGGGGGTGGGGGGGGGGCGGACACCTCTCCTTGCAGCAGGATGAATGTGACCTGATGTGTCTGGACAACAAGACTCCCCCCGGGCTGGTCACCCTAGATGAGGAAAGGTGACAAAATGCCCTCTCCTTCACTAGATGTGCGGAGCGCTCGGTGGCAGGTGTGCGTCCGGACTTCCCGTTGGGATTGGGTTTTGTTAAGACGTATGTGTTTCCGTGACGCTCTGGAGAATCGTTAGCGTTGTGGTTTCAATCCTGGGGATGAGCCGGGTCTCCGGAGAGCTGGGAGTCTGGGGCCGCCCAGGGCTCCCGCGTCACTGCCGCCATCGGCACGGGGCCGCCTGGACGATGGCAAGGTGCCGCTTAACTCCCCTCCCGGAGGAGAAACGTCGCACAGGGGAAAGGGTCCCCGCCATCCTTACAGATCTGGAATGGGCAGAACCTTTAGACTTGCCCGGGGATCGTGTTTGCCGGTTCGTTATCCATGGAGAAAGGGTTTGGTAAGCAAATTAATCAAGTAAACCGGAGTTTTCCATGCTGTGCCCTGAGATATTAATAGGTACCCTGTGGAGAAAGGATTTCATGGCCCGAGAAGTCCAGGAGACGGGCATGCGAGACCCGGGCGGGGGGCGGGTCGTGTGCTTCGATCGGGGGCCACGCACCAGAGCCTCCCCAGGGCCGGAGACCACTCGGCCCGGCTCCCCTCGCCTCCGTAGCTTCACGCGCCTCTCCCTTCCCCCAGAGTGACCTCCTGTGATGGGGAGCGCTGTCGCTGAGAAAGCAAGCCTTCTCCCTAAAACCAACTCGAGGAACTGTCCCAGCCGCACGGATGCCCTGTCAGGGAGAAGGAGGGGAGGGAGGGAGGGAGGCGGGGAGGGCCGTGTAAGGGAAACACGCTCCAGAGATGGCTGCCCATCACCCTAACCTCACTCTCTCCTTCCATATTTAAAGACTTTCCCTTTTCGGAGGAAGGGGGGGGAGAGGAGCCAGCGTGGGGGTCACTGGCCTCTGGTACTCAGTCACTTGCAGAGCTGGGGTGTAAGGCAGGCTTGATCAGACACGCCCACAGCAGCCCAGACCCCAGGAATCAGCATCGACGCGCTCTCCGTCAGTGCCACCCCGGCCTCGTCTGTCCCCTCTGCCGGGGAGCGTTCGGCCAGCCCCCCGGATGCTCGGAGAGCAAAGAGGGCGCCGGCAAGGCTGGGCCTTGAGGCGGGATTTTGCTTTTTCATCACACGCCACCTCGTCCGACGAAATTTACCCCCACCACACTTAATTCAGAAATTCCGAGGAGCAGTGTCAAGACGCACAAGGACAACACCTTCTACACAAACTTCTTATAACACGTCAGACGGAATCCTCCAATAATCCGGTCCGCCACGCTCCACAAACACTTGTATTTGTCCATTTTATTGCACTGTGGTAAGAATGACTGAAGGAAAGGTAGGCCCTCTGAAGTTTTCGAGAGTACAGCATCGTCAGCTATAACGGCAACGTGGTCCATCCAGCAATACCTCTGTAACCGACTCACCTGCACACCTGATGCTTTACGCCTGTCTATGAGCAGCTTCTCACATCTTTGCTCTCCACCCCTCACCAGATGCCTTTTACCCTGATTCTATGAGCTTGACTCGGCTCGGTTGCCTCTGTCATGGCTCATTCTGCGTAGGGAGGCATTTCCAAAGTCCTTCCGTGTCGACTTGTAGTGGACTCTCTCTATTTAGTGAGCCAGAGTCTGGCTCTGGGGGGCCACTGTCAAATTTTGACCTTCAGTACCATTTCCATCACCCAGTAAAAAAGGTGGCACCCTATCACCCGAAAGAAACTCGAGGAGGACCCTTCCCCACGACCTGCTCTTTGTGGCAAGACGGCTGGGCCGGGGGGTGCTGACCAGCCGCAAGGCAGCCCTTCCACTTGGGGCACCCACGGAGGAGCGAAAGCCGCGGCCCTCGGGACCCTGCCGAGGCAGAGCCTGCCGCCCCGCTGCTCTCCGAGCCCCTTACAGCCTCGGCAGATGAACATCTACTGTTTGTCACCTAGCCGGTCTCTTAATAACTCGGCCCATGCAGAGGCCTTGGATAAAGTGGGCTTCGTCATAGGAATCAAAGAATTAATCAACCAAAACAGTAAAGAATGATTTCAGAAGCCTTTTGAGAGAGATAAATAACTCAAAGTGATGAATTATTGAATCTCTGGGGTGTATTTATTTATCAGGCAGTCAAAACTCACCATTTTAAATCTCATTTCATTTTTCTTTTGTATTAGCTGGTTGTCTTCAAGGTGACATATAACCACCAACACGGAATATGCAATCAACTTGTGACTTCATATGGGAAAACAGAAAAATCTATCCTGCTGTGTTCGAAAGCAAACCCACATCGCGTTCCGACGCCTGTCACGAAGAGGGAAGGCCAGCTGCGTCCCGTCCCAAAGCTTCCTCGGGGATGGCCTGGGAAGCGGCGTTGCGATCGCTCCCTTGCCGGTCCCACCTGGAGGACGGACTTCCAGCGCCCCCAGGGAAGGTCTACTGGCACTAACCACAGAGCGGTGGTCCAAGAGCTCCGCCGACGCCCGCCGGCCCGGCCTGTGCTTCGGGCACTGACGCCGAGCCGCCGGCTGGGCATCCCTCAGTTCCCCGCGGTACCAAAACACAGCAGCCGCTCGGGTCTGCATTCCCAAAACGATAGCGCGGTCTCTCCGTCCCGTGGAAATCCGTCCAGCCCGCCAGCGTCTGAGCACTCCATTCCTAGCTCAGACGCCCCCCTTGTACTCGACTGCTATTCATGATGCCCGCCTAGACTCTGGCCATCTGCAAATCATCCCCCTGGGATTACCTTTTGCCATTCCTTTCCTTGAGTGAAGCGTAGGAAACTGGATATTCACCTTGGATGTGAAATCATCCACATTGATCCTAAAAGAAAAGTAGCCAAAGAGCTCATGTCTGCCTGTTGTTCATGCCCCGGAAGAACGGAGCTGTTGAACAGCACATTAGCTGTGGCTTCAAAATGGTTGACCGTTAGGTCTTCTCACACAAATCTGAGATTACATGATCTTATTGGTCATTTTTATTTAGCTCTTCCTAGAGGACATAATCAGGAGAGCCTGAGAGTGCTCATACTCCTTTAAAAAAATGTCCTTCATCTAGATTAATGTTCAGGGCAGTGAAGAATGCCTTCTTAAGCAATATTTATTGACAGCTTATTCTTGATTTATTGGCACTTGCCTCTCCAGGCTGGTGGAAACAGGCATTATATTTATTTTATGGAGACAAAAACAGGACTGGAATAGATGTCCCGGCGTCTTCCTGGACACGAGGAGATGCTTTGGAGAGCAGTGGCTCGTCCGATGATATTCCGTAGGTGGGGTACAATGGCCAGATATGGAGTCACACGATGAACTCCCCTGCTTCCTCGCTGAGTCCTTTGCAACCTGCACCGCCCTTGGCATCATGGCTGCCCTTCCCTCGATGATGAGGAAGGGGCGGGCGGAGCCGCCAGGGCCGAGCTTCCGGAAGAACGTGGCTAGAGCCCGAATCCCACCAAGGCCTCAGCACATCGGGCTGTGAAACTGACTAAGGAGACAGACGCGTTGAACACTTCCATCAAGACAGACACCTCCGCAAACCAGCGCCACGCCTTCAAATTAAGTGTCACGGAAGGTCACGAGTTCCTAACCGCAGACATAGAAGGAACGGACACTACTGACTGAAGACTGCAGGCACCGTGTTAGATCCCAGGTAAGACGCAAGGAATGAGCAACTCGGATTCGGGTATCAATACTGAAAATGCATTTAGGCGTTTCCCTCGGTCACGACACGCCGGCTGGCGTCTGGACGGCCCCTCCGCCCGCAGCTCGGTGGCACCCCTCTCTTTTGGACGAAGGGCTTGCGTCGCGCCGATCCCTGCCGCGGAGATGTCGCGGTTTAGCGACTGGCCCGTGGTATGACACGGGGCCACATCCGCCCCTTTACAACGAGGGTCTTGCCCACACACGAGTGCACACACGCACGGGCCCTGCCTTTCACTCTCGCCTACGCACACCCTTCTGCCTCCAACGTTCCCAGCCCCTCGGCCTGCCAGGCAAGCGGAACCCCCGTCCGCTCCCCCATCAGACGCTCCCCCGTCGGACTCGGAGAGGCCGGGGGCCTCGCCCACTTACGCTTGTCTGTCAGCTGCACTGACAGGGTGGCGCGGGGGCCCCCCACCTTTCCTGCCCATCAGCCGGCCTGACAGGTGCAAGCCGGCAAGGGACTCCCCTCCGCCCCATTCATGCCCATCAGCACACGTGATGGACACTGGCGGTGGGGGGTGGGGGCGTCCCCGGAGCCTGCAGCGGGAGGGCAGCGCGCTCCCGCCCTGGGTGGGAGGTGTCGCGCGAGGTGTCGGCCGGCTTCCTCCGTTGACGGGTGGGGGTGGGGAGGGGCTCCTCTCTCCGGCATCTGACAGGGAGCTACCCTGGGTCTACGTGGGCTCCGCCTGGGGCATCTCGGATCGGGGATTTCGACAGGCAGACGCGCGTGCGTGTGTGCGCGCGCGCGTGTGTGTGTGTGTGTGTGTGTGTGTGAGACAGAGGGCAGGGAAAGCGGGCACCCAGAGGGAAGATGGTGCCCACGGATCACAAACTCCGTAAGGGGAAAGTCCTGCTACGCAGACAGCGGCACGATGCGGTGTTGTCACCTGTCCTTAGCCAGGGCCACCACCACCACATGGACTTGCCCGAGTCACACGCATGTTTATTGAACACATACTATGAGTGTGGCCCGAAGTAAGCACTGTACCCAAAGTGGAGCAGGCGTGCCCACGAAGACAAGCTTCTCTGCCCCGTGGCTCCCCAGTGAAGCAGCCAGAACCCGCCACGACCGCCACCAGAGTGCTCCCATCAGCGGACCCCACCTGCGTCTGTCGTGTAAGAATCCCGCGTGGAAGTCAATGGAGCACACGGGTAACCCTCGACCTCGAGAGGGGAGCACGGCTAGGGTACCCGCGTTCCCCATGGGTGCGGTCACCCGGTCACGCCTCCGATGACAAACGCAATGGTTGCCACGGTCATCTGACTGCAGGGCCTGAGGAGCCCCGGACAGTTTAAACCAACGGGGAGGGGCTCTCTCGTCTCGAAACCTCGCTTCTTCCCAGGAGCCTGTCTCAGAGTCTCGCTTTATTCTTCCCTCTCCTGACCTCAGATCCGAGTGAGCCTCGAGAGCACAGGGAAAGGGGGGGGGGCCGTGAACACACGGACAGGAAAGCGTGCTTTGACACCCACGCGCGGCTGCGGGTCGAACCCCGGCACGCAGAATCACAGCCACCGCTGGGCCCCAGGCGCCGAGACGTGACGCCGTACCAGCCAGGAAGCCGCCTGCTCCCGTTTGGCTTCTGCAGGAGGCAACGTGGTCACCTGGAAACTCGCAAGCAAGCCCCGCCTGTCCTGCCCTGGGCTCTCAAGGCAAACGCCACATCCCCACCAAGCCGGTGGATCCAACACGCAGCTCCGGTAGGCGCCGACGTCCTTGAGTGTCCTCTCCTCGGAGGCCAGGGACGCGGACGGCCTCTTCTTCTGGCCCGAGCCCGGGCATCCCGGCCCTCTCCACACCGAGTCTTAGGATGAGCGCGCCCTGTAGAAGACTCACCATCAGGAGCCGCCCCACGGAACCACGCCAGAGAAGGAGGGGCCGCGCCCGGGCCGCGAAGCTGTCGGTGCGGGGGAAGTGGTCCAGCCAGCCTTTCACAGACATTTAGAAGAAGGAAAACCATGACAGCCGTATAGGTCTGAGCGTCAGATGTCCAAAGCACGCCCATCAGCTCTGAAGGACCACCCGGGGGCGAGCCCCAACTTTATATCCCAGAAGGCTCTCCGGTGTCTCGACCTCTAAGCACGGACTCGACTGGGAAGGAGAGGCGGGTTAGGCTTCTCAGCTACTGAGCAGCCTCTTTCGTCTTGTTCGCTTCCTGTTGACATGGATGAGACAGGTCTGAAGGGAAGGGAAGCCGTTCAGCTTGTAGACAAAGCAGCCAGCTTCGTAGTCCTGCCAGGCTGGGCTTCACAAACCATACCTTTGAATTTGTGTGCTTCTGTAAAGAGTTGAAATACTAAGGCAGCTATTCATTATTTACATCTCCAGCCTAATGTACTCATCCAGTCCATTTAGCCCTGTTGGAGCTCAGAGGGCAGAGCGAGGCTGCGCAGACCACTGGAGGCTGCGTCGCCTCCAAGAAGGAAGGCACACTTCCGCCCCGGTTTCCGAAATGAGGAAATGAGGTGCAGAAAAAGAGAAATTTTCTGCACAACATCCAGATGCTACTAGAAGGTAGGAACGGAGAAACGCTGGCTTATCCTTCCTGTGGATCGTTTTCAGCCTTGACCGTGGCCTTCCGGGCAAGCTGGGCTCAGACCCCCAACCCAGGGCCGTGGTGTGAGCAGTCCTGTGCCTTCCCAAAGCTCCGGGTTACCAAATGCTACAGCCACATTTTAAACGTAGAATTTTTTTTTTCTTTTTGCCTTGTATGTTCATTTACCTGTCTGGAATGGTAAGGGGGGCACAGAAATGGAGGGACAAAGAATAAGCAAGGGCAGCAGTGGTACTCACTGGACCCTGTGTGGGAAAAGAACGATACAGCATGCGGGTGAGCACAGGAGGAGACACTGGGAGAGAGCCGGGGAAGGTTACGTTGTTCGAAGAGAAAGGTGCTCTTTATTTGACTCACGCAGCTATAACCTCGGCATACTGCCTTTAAAATAAAATTTAAAGTGTAGAAAACTAGAGAAAATGACACAGAAAGCAGGAGCAAGAGAGAGACAGAGACAGAGTGAGAGACTGATACGCCACTTACTAATTTTGGACAAGCCAACATTACTAAATCTTTACACACTTATTGGTGAAGTTATTAAGTATTAGGCTCAGGAAGTATAGACTCGTAAGTCTGCAAAATGAGTTTTATTCATCACACGTCTGCTTCCCCATAAAACTTCTGTTTGCAGAATCACAGTAGGAAAGTCGGATCTTGCCAGCTGTTGGTGTCTGACGACGCCATTTTGGAAGGCGTGAGTTCAGAGTTGAATCTAAGCCATCTTTGGCCTTCAGACAGGGTCAGTGTTGCTCTTCCGAAGGGCTGGGCATTTTCTCTGCCCCTGCTGAGCCACCAAGTTCAGCCCATAGGCCGCCACACAAGCTTTCGTTTAGCACCGGGACGCACCGATGCCCCGGGAGCCGGCTGTCTTGCTCCATCACAGCTCGCTTTCAGCTCCTCCGGTCTCGTCCAGCTCGCTCACAACCCACTCAGCGCTTCATCGTTTTGCGGGACGATAAAGGAAGCGCAGGGTCATGCCGCTGTAATGTTCTTCAACGAACACGGATGAAGACGGCGGTGGTCAGCGCGGGCGTGTCGTCCTGGCCTGGTGATAGAGATGGGGTTCCTGCTGAGGAATTTCTGGAGTCCGAAGGACGGGATTTAGCGACGTGTCACACGTGGTCACCCTTGGAGCAAGCGGCACGGCCCCAGGTCCCCTGGTCCCGTGCTGCGCGAGGCGCCTCTGGAAGCACTGTTCCGTAAGTTCCGTGACGTGATTCTTTGTCGAAGAAGTTGAGGAAGGGGGCGGCTCCTGGAATTCCTTAGGCCTTGTTTCCTCTGAGAAGAATCGTCCCTGGACACGCGTCTCCCACAAGCCCAGGCCGCCCCTGTCCTGGGGGCGCTGGTTCTCGTAGCGGGGGCACTCGGTCTGCTCTCGCCAAGTTCGGGGCATGGGCCACTGCAGGGCCTCCTGATGCTTATAATCCCCACTGCACTGCACTCTGGAAAACGCCACACACTTACGGGCGGGCTTTCCTGGCGGGTATCGGCGTTTCATCCTGGGGGTGAAAGAACCTGGACCAAAATGTGTAAAGTAGCAAGCGGAAAGATAATTCGGTATGAAATTCACGGTTCACGCAGGGTGCTCCTTGTTTCCTTGGGGTCACAGAGTCTCTTCCGGAGCGCAGCAATTATTAAAAAATCAGGCAGAAAGGTCATAAGTACATGGAGCTTAAGACCATATTCTATTCACTCGCCACTTTATATTTGCTCACGTTTTGCCAAATATCAATGCCCATTTGTTACCATTTGATTTGTTAGTAGCTGAACTTATAGTAAGATAGGCATCAACTCTAGTACGAACACTGAGCCAAGGAACCCACACTCGCTTTGAAGAAATTCAAGCGAAAGAAAGTTTTCTCTGGAGCTGAGTCAAAGGTCAAAGGCAGTCTACTGTGTCATGAAGTCTCAAGAGCTTATGAAGTTTCCGGACAGGACAAGGGGCTGAGCTGGACTTGAGAGCCACGAGAGCTGACCTGAAGCCTCAATTCAGAGTCGGGGTGCTGTCCCTGAGCTTAGTACCCGACCACATCTCTGCCAGCTGCAACCTGAGGAGCCTGTGAGAGCCACACGGGCCATTGGGGAGGGGGGAGGTCCCCCCTCCTAGGCATGGTTGCTGCGAATAAAGGATTTCCTGGCCAGGGCCTAAGCTTTTCCACGTGGGTAGAGGACGGGACATGCTTGGAGACGAACTGGAAAGAGGATTCCCGTTGAAAGCGTGATTGGAGCTTCAGTCTGTGCATCCAGGAAATGACAAATGGCTCTGAGTGCATCCAGGGACCGGCTCTGGTCCCCGTGACTCTCCAAGGAGAGAAACCCACCCGAAGTGCTCTGAGACAGACTCTTCTGATATGTGTTTTGCCTCATCAATCATTTACTATGATATTTTCTGCCATCCACATTTTGACTAATGATCCTTTTTATTTTCATTTTTTATTAATGCTATTGTAAAAAAACAAAAAGACCTCATTTATTTTCATTTATGTGAAAGTGCTATGTCACAAGGCTCTTTTCGTTGCATACAGGAAATGCCCAGGTCTGGAACAGAAGTGTCTGTGTGTCTCCTCGTTGGGACCAGAATGACCACGCACACCTTGTGGGCGGAAGGTGTCCACAGGTAGCCGGCCTCCGACTCCGTGGCCCCATCCACCCCCTGACCTCGGCGCAGTGCGGGAGTAGTGGTGTGGAGTGCGTTCTTCTTACAGGGACCCGTGCTCTGCGGGGGGGAGGGAGGGAGGGGGTGTCCTTGCTCCGTTGTGTTGAGCACTACAGATGAAGAAGGGAAGGTGACAGACATCGTGTGGCCTGGCCGCCCCCACTGCCTGTGGGAGCAGGAGAGTATCCCTTCAGTCCCCAGAAGTGGTCCACATTGCACCAAATATTCCGGTGGAAGAAAATAGACTAATTCAGTGAACCGAACAATTACTGCATTGTGCAGAGACCACACAAGCAACCTTTGATAACTGCGGGTGCTTCTGAAGTGGACACGTGCCCTCTTGCAGACATCCCCGTGGAATTCTCAGCAGTGCCTTCTGCGTCCGTCAAGCTTGGATGTCCGCGTCACTGGGATAAAGCACATCCAGAGGGAGGGCGAAGCATGGTTTCTGGGTGTGTCTGGAGGATGTCTCCGGAGAAAACCGGAGCGGGAAGCGGCTGGCACGATTTCATCTGCCAAGGGCCTAGGTGGATTGAAAGGCTGAGGAAAGACCACCTTGCTTTCTCCGCCTGCCCCGAGACACTCACCCCACCCTGCTGTCTCACACGGGTGCCCGTGGTTCTTGAGACGGCAGACTCAGATCCGGATTGAAATGACCCGAAGTCCTAGTCCCGGACCTTCAGGCTCGGACTCACACCGCCGCCTTCCGGGGGCCTCTGGCTGGCACCCCGCAGACAGCAGCCTTTCCCGGCTGCATGTCTATGAACCACTTCCTACAGACAGATTTCCAGACGGATAGAGACACACACACACACGCACACACACACACACACGCATGCACACACAGGCATGCCATGCACACACGCACCTGTGCACACACTCCTCTATCGTGAGAGGAGCCGAGTAGCCCGTGCTCCATGATGTGATTCATACGCGAGCCCCCGCATCACGAGTGCCTCGCTCTTCTCCTCACAGTTCCCTCCGGATCCAGGCCGGCAGGCGAAGCTCGTGTACCACCCCCTCCCTGACGGAGCGCACACGTCATCTGTGAGACCGACTCTTTGAGTCCTCGCAGGACCCCCTGAGCGATGAGTCTCCCGTGGGCTGAGGTCGGCTGTCTGCAGAGCCTCGGTGGCCTCCCGGACTCCAGCCCGCCGGGTCGTCAGCAAGCCTTGGCAGCCCAGGACTCCGTCTCCGGGAGTCTCCAGGGCCTTGAGAACAAGGACGTTGGTCCTGGCCCCGTTGCCGGTTCTGCCAGCCCGAAAGCTCTCGCTCACCCCACAGACACAGTGCCTGTGACCCTGACTGTGGCCTAAAAGTGGGAAACGCCAGGCCAAGACCCATGGCCTGGAGACTCGAGCCAGTCACCAAAGGGCCTGCTGAGACCTAAAATGTGACTCCCTCGTGTGGACTTCCCTCGTATCTCCAAAGTCTTCTTGGCCCTAGGCCTGAGTGGTGATGGAGCTGAAAGCAGCGTTGTCCCAAGGTGGCTTCTCCCAGTGCGGGGAGAGGCACATGGGGGGGGGGGTCTGCGGTCACTCTCAGAAGCACAGGGGTGACGGAGGCCCCACCCTCCCTTCTGTGGGTACTAACGTGGTCCGGTGTATCAGCCAACGGGCAGATCGGGGCAAGGAAGCAAAGTAGCCTCCTGCTTTGCCCATGGTCCTCCTCCTAAGCTTCGAGGAGCTGACACACTGAGAGCTATACGGAAAGTGCGAGGAGGACTCACAGAGACTCCGCGCTGCAGACGCCCTCCAGGAGGCGGGTCAGGAGCGAGAGACGGCCAAGTTCCCGGAGCCCGCGGATTCTTCTGTGGGATGCAGACCCGCAGGTGACATACTGAAGAATCAGTGCCTGAAGCCTCAGGGCGCATCCAGCGATGTCTCTTAGTGGGGAGTCCCAAGCCCCTGCCTGTTGGCGCCCAAGAGAGACAGACATTCAGCCATCTTTCCCTCCCACGCTTCCGACGCAAACTCCTGCTTCCGAGTCCCAGACGCAGACCCCATTCCAGGAAAACACGGCGAAGGAGAGCTTCTGCCAGGTTGGGTCCTGACCATTTTATGTCAAGAGGCCAAGAGGGAGGCGGGTCCCGCCCCTGTCAGTGCTGAAAAGCAGGCGGAGGCCAAAGCGCTGTCAAGGAATCCAGAGGTGCAGACGGCCCGGCTTGGAGCGCCACGGACGGCTCAACTCCGCCACCGCCCAGCACTGCGGACAGCGGGCCCCGGCCTGGAGACCGGACGGCACCCAGGGCGGCGGTCCGGAGCCAGCCACGCGGGTAAGGGCTGCGAACGCACCCACGGAGGTCTCCACCCGAGAGGCGCTCCCCGCCCGGACCGCAGGACCCCGCTCACGCCTGACGCCTCCCCAAGCATCTTCAGGGCGAGGGCAGGGCGAGGGCAGGGCGAGGGCAGGGCGAGCCAGCCTCCGCTCCCTCCCCGCGCCGGGTCCCTGGAAAGCTCGCAGGTGTGATCCAGAGCGGGTGAAGTCACTGTCCCGAAGCCGCACCCAGGGAAGAGGCCGATCGGCCCGACGCAGCCCCGGCCTGACACCCCCGCCGCCAGCCGCTACGCGTTCCCCCACGTCTGCTGGTCGAGACGTGCCTAGACGGAGGACCCAGCGGAGCCCAGAACCCTCCGAGTGCGGTCCAGGGCCACCTGAGATCCGGAACCACCGGGGAGAGACCTGGAGCCGCCCCGGCGTGATCTAGCCCAAGCCGGGCGCCCTGGCGGGGCGCGGGACCCTCACCCTCCGGCATCTGCAGGGCTCCCAGAGCCCCCGGAGGCCGAAGGGGCGCCCCGCGCCTTCACCGCTCCTCTCAGGACCTTCCACCACTCCATCCGCCGTCACAGCCCCCCGGGAAAAGCCGACTCCAGCTGCCACCAGGCAGCTGTATTTCCTGAGCCCGGAGAGTTTCACCAGCACTGGTTAGTCCTTGAGGAAGTAATACAATCTCACCCTTAAAATGCTGTAAGCAGTCGATAATCCATTATTACAGTAAGCCGTTCACTCTCACAGTAATTATCTAATAACCCCTTCTAAAAGACCGTGGCTTCCTAATCTGTTTATAATTATCATTTCAATGATCCCACACATTAATGTCTGACCTTCAGCAACTCTGACCTGATCTTAATTAGCTCTAATATCAAATCATCACTACATAAGAAACTAGCCATGACCAAATGAATGAACCCCAGGTACAGTTAATTTCGGGAGCAATTATCTTTTCATGTAGAGAGATTTAAATGATTATCTGCACAATTTCACACAGTTTTATGTAATTCCGCGACATTATAAATTCCGTTTTAAATCATATTTCAAAGACAGGGCTCCACAATCTGCTTTGTCTGAATTCTCAAGTTCCTGGCCGAAACATCACATTCCATCTCCGTGCCGGACAGAACCATCTCCTGGCATTATTTTTAAATATAAACAAATCACGAAAACATTGTCACAAAGCAATACATTGCACCGTAACATGCAAGTATGTAGCCAGATAATCGAGGGGCAAACATCACCCAGGCTAACGAGTAAAAGAAACACTAAATTACACAGAAACAGAGGAAGTGATTGATAATAGGACATGTACGTTAAAAAGATTAGAAACCCTAAAGGATCACTGATGTGCCTAGTATGTTTACCAGACACTGAGACTGGAGAACATTTATCGTCTTAACAAAGCCCGAAGGGGACGATGCTAAGGCAAATATTTGAAGCTACAGTTGAACTTGACTTTGAACCTGCAAACCCCAAGCAGGTTGTCGGGTGAGGTTTGTCCTACAGTATCTTCCCTCCGGGCACGTACTCCATTTCCACGGAGGTCCAATCACTTGTCAGCGGTGAACACACCCAGGCCCTGTAGCAGAGCTGTCCAGGGTATATAAAACAGCATCCATAAATGATTCAACTAGAGAATATTTGCTCAGCATTATCTTTGGTTCCCGAGACCGAGGGAAAAGTGATCAAGGTGAGTCATTTGAACAGGAGTGGCTTCCATTCCTGCCCTTGGTGCAGCTTCCCACACCTGCCTCCCACCTTCCTGTGGAAAGGCCTTGACTTCCCAAAGCATTCTGCTCCAGAAGCCAAAGCCCAGGGGCTCCAGCGAGGCCCCAGCAAGCCCCGGGAGGGGGCCGGCTTGAGAGTCGTTGGGAAGGAAGCTCTGTGTGCGTCCCGAGACCCGTCCGAGACCACCCCGGGAGGCGGGGTGCCGGCCGGCCTTCCTCCCCACGCTCCTCTCCCCCCGTCGTCCTCGGCTCTTCCTCAGGGTCAGTGGTCAAGAAAGTGTGTCGGCTGTGGCCTGTATTTCACCCACGAGGAGGAGGGTCTCCACAGATCACCCATATTCCAAGGACTAGGTGGTCCCAAGTCCGTGGGGAATTAAAACCTGGCTTCAAAAGGCAGCAGAAACCAAATCCTATTCTCACACGCTGACCGTCGTTCTCAGGGCTGCTCCGGAGTGATGACACGGGAGCACGAGTACCACCCTGGGCCCGGTACACACAGCCCTCCGCCGGGCATAGTCCCTGAGGGTCCAGGGCTGCCGATCTGAGCCCCACCCCAAGCCCCAGGGGGCGCGGGCCCTGAGTATGGATGGAGGCCCAACTAAAGACTCTCACAGTTATGCCCCGAGATGCCAGCGCAGCAATGCCATCAGATCTGCTTCCAAGAGTTAAAGGCTTTAAAGACACCAGGAGGCGAGAGCAGCTACTGGAAAGACAATGCCACTGACTAAGTCCTGATCGTTAAGTGGTCTCACCTGGCACCTCTGCCCAGTGCCAAGGCGGGCTCGGAAGTGAGGCGTCCGGTCACAAGAAGCCTTGCGGGGCGTCCGGCGGCCAGCCCCTGCGCTCCCCGGCTCTCCCCGGGTCCCTCCCACCTGGGACATGCTTTGGGTCGCCAGTGCTGCGCCTCCTTTCAGCGGCTGGGCTGGAAGTCCAAGGGCTTCGTGCCAGTGACTCTCTCATTCAAAGACAACCCTCAGGCCTACATCCTCTCCTATTTAATCATGGAAGTTTCTAGAGATAACTACCCTATTCTATGAAGGGTTTGACATTTGGTTTTAATTGATCCCTTAAACCTGCGCTTGAATAAAATTCTCCTGTGAGAAGAGACCGGGGTCCTGCCCCATGAGGCCTCTGGGAGCCTGGATGGGAGGGACAGTGACACTCGTCTGTCACCCCAAGGGACGCTCCGGCTGGCGTGCCAAGGTCTATCTTTAGAGGAAGAAATGAATGGAGCAGCATTTTGAGTGTGGTCCCTGCTTCTCCTTCTCTGGACAGAGCCCAGTGCCTCGGCAGCATCCGTCCCCCCTCCAGGTGACGCATGCGCCCCCTCTGGAGGGAGACGCCGCGCAGCAGAGCCGGGGACGAGGAGGAAACCCTGCCCCGGGGGGCGGGGGGCAGCGTGCAGCTCAGGTCCACAGAGTCCTGGCCCAGGCGCGTAGAGAAAGGACACGGCCTGGAGATCAAGAATCCACCCTGGCCAGGCGGTGACCGTCCAGTGCAAGCAACCCCCGCCCCCCCGCCTCCCCACCCCAGGTCGCAGCCAATACCCACCGCGCCGCCCACGGCAGGACTTCCAGGCCAGGAGCCAGCGGCCGTGGTCTGAGGTTCCCTCTGGGCTCACCCGGAAGCCACCTCTCATGCAGAGGAAGGGCTGTCAGCCAGGCCCCACCCCGACGGGCTTCGCCTGGGTCTAATCTAACTTACATTTCTGCCTCACTGGATTTGTGCAGCTGAGCACTACCCAGCCTCACTTCATCAGAGGTAAGTTTCTGCTGGGTAAAACAAGCGGTAAGCACTTTTTAACATCTAACACACACACACACACACACGCACACACGCACGCACGCACGCACGCAGATCTTACGTCAGAGATCTTGCGTCCACAGGCAGTGCCGTCAGAGCTGAGGGCTCTTAAGCAATGCATGGCATTTGGTGGGCCCAGTCGGCTTGGTTTTAGAGCTGTTGGTCTTCCCACCTGGAGGGTGATAAGGTTCCATTGTGCAACTGCGCAAATAAAGTTTTCCAAAATCAGTTGTACCAACAGGAATAAACAAGAGTTCCCGTTGCTTCCTATTTCAACACTCAGTGGGCCTCTTTGAATGTTACCTGTGAGGCCGCTGTGTGGGGCTTCAGTGTGATTCTGATTTCCATTTCCTGATCTCCACAGACACTTAACACACTTGTTCCTTTCTGTTATCATCTGGGCACGCTTTCTGTGAAGAACCGCTTGAGATTCCTTAGCTCTTTGGTCTTTCTGAGTCTTCTAATTCTGGGGAATAAGGTCTAAGATTTCCTGCCATACTTAGGATGTGTTCAACATTGTATATGTGGGGGGGAAAATCAAGTCTTACTCTGTGTCCTCCCTTCTCAGCTCCTTAACAGAGATGTTGGCAGACAGAAATCACTGAGTTGAATAAGGCAAACTTAACGTTTACATTTTCTGTTTGTCAAGTACATTTTGCAAATTTCTTAAGAATTTTTTTTTTCATATCCTAGGGTCATCCAAGTATTCTTTTACAATGTCCTTGGGGATTTTAACTGTTGTGCTACTTTTTTTAAAAGTAGTTGTGAAAAGGGGTTTCAATTCACGACTGTCCGGTTCTTATATCTGGATTAATAATGTACATGATGAATCCAGCACCATAGCTCACACTTATCCGCCCTAGCTAATCTCAAGGCTGAAATCTGAGGGTCAAAGGTCAAAGTCACCCAAACAGACAAATCTGTGAGCTTCTTATCTCCAATTAATCAGCAAAGAGCCCGAACTTGGCTCAAGTGGTAGAGCATCACCTGAGTGAAAGAATTGAGTAAGTCTGAGGCCTAAAGATTGAGTCTCTCTCTCTCTCTCTCTCTCTCTCTCTCTCTCTCTCTTTCTCCCTCCCTCCCCCCCCGAAATACACTTTTTATATTGAGAGTTACAAATCAGAGTTGAACATTTTTTCCTGGTCCTGTTGCTAACAGATGGTGGTATCACATCACCATCATCATCATTGTCATCATCATCATCTCTCCTGTGGTACTTTGCAACACCACCAGTACCTTCTAACAAAGTGCATGGTCCCAATTTTGGATCTCTGATCTGGCTCCCTTTCCACATTGTGAGGATTATCACAAGCTTAATCACTATCACTTAGCAAATCTTGATAGCAGGTTGAATGGAGAGAACACACGTAGGAAATTAACTACATACGTGAAAGAGTGCTACGTGGAGAGGAAATTAGCCACATGCTATAACATACTCTGAAGAGCAGATTCTGCAGCCTAGAGGTGTATAGGCTCTAAGGCACAGGGAATGCCCGGGGCTGGGGTACCTAGGCATGGGCTGTGTCTGCCACAGAGAATGAAGCCAAATAGTGCATCAGCCAGGAGGAAGCAAAAGCCTCCTAGGGATGTAGAAAGTGAGATTGGAATCAGAGTTACCAAGGCAGCCAGCAGCCAAGAGTGGGAAACTATGAAAAATTGAAAGTGACACAAATAATTTCTCCTGAAGATTGAAATATTTCAAGCCATGAATTTTGCAGAGACACTGAAAATTCAGTAGACATAGCTGCCAAGAAGCAAAACATGATACATAGGTATTTCCATGGAAATTAGTGGAAATAGAAAGTATTATGAGGCAGCCAATAAGGCAGAGGCCTTGTTTTAGAAAGGTGAGTGTGTCGGGACCACCGTGAGTTTCAGTTGAGACTCCCAGGAACTGATTCTAGAATGATGGGTGGACCCCATCCACCTGGGCTGGTCATAGCCAGCCCGTGATTGTCTGCTGAACCTCTTCCCGTTGGCCAGGAAATAAGGAAATCTCTCTGGAGAGAAACAGAAGTGTGTGCAATTATTTACACTCAGGGTGGGGCACTCAAAAAAGTATCAGGCTTCTCAGCAAAAGCACAAAATGATTAAAAATAAGAAAAGCAGACTATAGAGATGGAACCATGGAGAACTCAGCTCTTAGTGTCAATAGATGTAGAATAATCATGATTAAGATGTTCAAGAAAATAAATATCAGAGAAATGAGATTTTTAAAAGCCTAAAACAAAAAGTAAAACCTGAAAAGGGGAATTTCTGAAACTATGAATTTAAAATGTGTGCTTAACAGAAAATTGATGCACAATAAGGAAACATTAGTTAACCACTAATCTAATCAGTAGAAAATATCCAGACTCAGCTTGGGGTTGGTGGCTCATGCCTGTAATCCTGGCTACTGAGGAAGTTGAGATCTGAGGATTGCAGTTTGAAGCCAGCAGGAAAGTCTGTGAGGCTCTTATTTCCAATAAACCACTCAGAAAAAGGCAGACGTTGAGTGTTAGAGTGCTAGCCTTGAGCAAAAGAAGCTCAGGTACAGTGCCCAGGCCCTGGGTTCAAGCCCCAGGATGGACAAAGAAAAAAAAAGAGAGAAAGGAAAGAAAAAGAAAGAAGAAAAGAAAAAGAAAATATCCAAGCTGAAGCACAAAAGTAATACACAAAAAATTAAGGGAAATATACAATTGCAAAGGTGTGCATACCCACAATTGCAGTCCAGGAGAAAAAACACGCTTCAACTGGAATTCCAAAATTAGAAAACAATATGATGCAGCTGTACAAACTTTCAGCAGAAGAAGTGATCACCTTCAAATGAAGACAGAAACAACCAAAGGACGCAGACACATCACAGTTGGCTTCTAAGCCTGCATCAGGTCTTCAAGGCTCTAGGTAAACTAACCCCTTTCCTTCAAAGCAACAAAACAAACCTTGGCCAGCTTTGCAACAGAACCAGTAGGGACCAAAATAAATTGATGTCTTCAATATGCTGAAACAATAGAAATAATTCTACTGCCAAACTAGTGGTCTGTAGCTAGGAATATGAAAGAGAAAAGAGGAGCCTTCACAAAAGAAGATGAAAGAGAAACACTGAAACAAAAGCAGAGAAAATTAATTAGTGACAGCCTCCTGCTAAAGGCAGTCTTGTGTGCTGTTTGTATGTAAGTAGTTAACTTCTTAAAACAATAATAATAATGTCTTGATTGTTTAAAAATCCATGTAGAACTTACTTAGGGAACAATGGGACCACAAAAGATATGTATGTAATAGAATTATACGATTGTAAGACTCCAGCATTGCCAAGACTTAGAGGTCTTGTTGGAGTTGATTTTAATAATTAAAGAATACACATTGTCATTTATGAGTTCCATAAAATGAATAATTGTAATACAATTAGCAAAAAAATTATAAGTTGTAAAATCATAACTACTTAATTAGCCCCCAAAACACATGAAAGGAAAAAGAAATAAAACAGAACACCTTAACTGTAAATTAATCACATGCATTTTAAAAAATATATCATCTGATTCACTGGATGTTATAAGCCATCAAAACGACACCTCTTGGGCTGGGAATATGGCCTATTGGCAAGAGTGCTTGAGGCCTGGGTTCGATTCCTCAGCACCACATATACAGAAAATGGCCAGAAGTGGCGCTGTGGCTCAAGTGGCAGAGTGCTAGCCTTGAGCAAAAAGAAGCCAGGGACAGTGCTCAGGCCCTGAGTTCACGGCCCAGGACTGGCAAAAAACAAACAAACAAACAAACAAACAAACAAAAACGACACCTCTGGGCTGGGGATATAGCCTAGTGGCAAGAGTGCCTGCCTTGGATACATGAGGCCCTAGGTTCGATTCCCCAGCACCACATATACAGAAAACGGCCAGAAGCGGCGCTGTGGCTCAAGTGGCAGAGTGCTAGCCTTGAGCAGAAAGAAGCCAGGGACAGTGCTCAGGCCCTGAGTTCACGGCCCAGGACTGGCAAAACAAACAAACAAACAAACAAAAACGACACCTCTAACATACAAAAGTAATTATAAAATCATTAATTGAAAAATGCATAACGTACAACAAATAAGTAAAAGAAAGTTGACTTATATATCCTAGTATCATTCCAAATAGGCTGAAAAACCCCTGTCATAAGCAGAGATAGCTATTTTGCAATGGTGATTTCAATAGTAAGGTAAAACTTCAAAGTTGTTTTCTTCATTAGTCAGTGAGATTGTTGTGTTAAGATCTCTAACTATGATTGTCAATTTTTCTTCATTTAACATTGACATTTCTGTTCAATAAACTTGAGACTATATTTAACTGAGCAAAGGTATAAAGGACCGGATTTATTGATTTAGTAAACAGATGTAGACCAAAACCCATTATCAATAGATTACATATGCTTTACTGATACAAACAAAACATTTACCATTTTGTTGACTGAAATCAGGAATTCTGACATTCTGACCATGGTAGAATTAAACTATACATTAATTAAAGAAGATAAACCGAAAATCTCCAAGTGTTTGGAAATTGAACACTGTATTCCTAAATACCCCACAGTGCAAAAGGAAGTGAATGTAAGTTCAAAATAACTTTTACTAAGTGACAAATACTACTTTAAGGTAAGTAGCCAAAGCTGTAACTAGTTAGACATTCATGTCCTTAAGTATCCATAACTAAAATTTAAAGACACAAGCATCCAGATCAAGAAGCCAAATGGCTGGATTTCAAGTTCAGGTTCAGTTGTGAAGACTGCTCAAATCTGAGCAGTTGCTGCATTCTTCCTCCCGCACTGGAAGTGTCAGAAAGTCTGTTTCTCTCACCTTTGCAAGGTTTTGCTATCATGTCTCTGACTGCATCCACGCTGGTGGGAAAGCTGCGTTTCACATGGCGATTTCAATGTGTTCCCCCAAACACAGGGACCGCATCTTCCCAAGTGCTTATTGTGTAAATCTTCTTTTTACATCCTTTGCCCCTTTGAAGGTTCTGTGGATTCTTCTTGAGCCACGAGTTCTGCCACGAGGACAGTATACATTCTGTATGCAAAATCTTTTAAAATTAGGTTGAGGCTCATTTTACAGCTCAAATACATGGTGCTTCCTGGAGCACCCTTCTTGCCTGCTTCTGAACAGTTCTGCTATTTCTGGGTGGAGTGGTGTATGCATTGCATTTACTTTATACACAAAGCATGCGTGTTCCATATTTATTAGAGTGAATCTGTCAGACTTCCATCATGATGATGTGAAATGAGTTAAAGGACGATGTACTTTGCTTCTGTTTCAGAGCTTTGGGTCCGTAGTCTTTGGCTCCTTGCTACCAGGACTGGGCTGCAGAGGGGCATAGCAACCACAGACACCTAGGACACAGTCGGCTCTTCTCACGATGGACAGAACGGGGAGGGGGGAGCCTGTGCCACCTGGCATTGTTCTTTTATTAAATCCAGTACCCCAGACTTTAGGACACTCTGCCCACGCCCCCCCTTTAGTTAATCCCTTCAGGAAACACACTCACGAGCACACTCGTTTGCTTTATTCATCTCCTAGGCAACTTTCACTTTAATCAAATTGACAACCAGGATTAATCAGCACTGATGATCTACCTCTCGTCAGGGTGATGGACAGACACATCTCCCGTTCCCTTAAAGGCCCGCGCCCACCCCGTAACCCTTCTACAAAGTCCCAACCATTCTGATAGTACTCAGCAGTACAAGTGTAAGGTTTTCTCTGAGACAAGAGGAAAAACTGTATCTGTGAGCTCCTGTAAAACCAAAAGGGAGTTATATACTTTAACGATATAATGGCACAAATGACACATTTTTATTCCAAAGGGAGCTATGGAGCCTGAAAAGGAGCGGCGCTAGCTCCGTGGCAGGCACCGGGCACCTGCTGCTGTGGTGGCAGCGCGGAAGGCGTTGGGTGGCCGGCCTCACGCCTGCCCCCTGCAGTGTGCGGTCCACAGTGCACCTGCTGCTGTGGTGGCAGCGCCGAAGGCGTTGGGTGGCCGGCCTCACGACTGTCCCCTGCAGTGTGCGGTCCACAGTGCACCTGCTGCTGTGGTGGCACGTTGGGTGGCCGGCCTCACGCCTGTCCCCTGCAGTGTGCGGTCCACAGTGCACCTGCTGCTGTGGTGGCAGCGCGGAAGGCGTTGGGTGGCCGGCCTCACGCCTGCCCCCTGCAGTGTGCGGTCCACAGGGCCTCGCTCCGTCTGCTCCTGCTTGTTGCCTGCAGCTTTCCTCCGCGGATGTGTCACCGTCCTGGCACCTCCACCTTCCCAGTGTCTTGGGCTTTACCCTCAGAGCTGCGTGCGGCACCTGCCAGGGCCGTCTGCAGAGGCTCTGGCCCTGACACACTGCGTCTCCCAGGACTGCCGTGAAATCCGGGTGCAAGCCACCACAGCCCTGTAATGCCTACCTTCTGCCTGCCTGACAAACCAGCCTGGCGTGGACGGCTCCCAGGTCTGCCACTAACCGGGGCCATTGCCACCCCACCCCACCCCACCCTGGACCACAGTGGCAGACGCCTCTGAGGGGCTGAAATTCTGAACACCTGGAAACATTTCCTAGGTGGCCCAGTGTGAGCAGGCCAGCCCGAGCTTCCTGCCCAAAGCCGAGTCTTTCCAATGCATTGAAACTGTCAAACCTCCCCCCGCCCGCTCTGAATGAGGGCCGACTGGTTCCCAGGATGCCCTCGGGCTTCTGCTTCCACGTCTGACTCTTCAGATGCCAACCTGACTGGGATTCCAAGAGCCCACTCACTGCTGTTCTGGGCAAACGAGTATACGAAAACTTTCTGCACTGCTTTTTGTTTCCAGTAAACCCATTCAGCAAAACCCATATCACAGTAGGAAACCTGAGCATTCTAGACATTTCCTCTGCTAATTAATTAGCCCGTCTGCTAATTAATTACTCCATATCTTTTCATCTTGAACTCCTACACTGGTTCAGGGCATGGACAAGCTGTCAACAACTTCTTAGCCCAAATGAAACACCCATGGATGCCAGTCCTCTTCCCTGCATAGAATGTGAATACATTCCAGTCCTCTTCTTAGGATAGAACACGAGTGGATTCCAGTCTTCTCCCCAGGAGGCTCCGTGCTCCCACCTGACGCCTCGTGAGCCTGGCGCCTGCCCTGCTCTCATTCCCCGTGGCACTCTTGCCCTCCATGCTGCCCCCGAGCATGTTTAAGATCCCCTTCCAGTACTCTAGGGGTCCTCCACTAGCCCACTTTCCCGAACTCCTTCAACTTCCTCCCGCACATGGGTGCCGAGGCCTAGGATCCCCAGTGCTCAAGCTCGGGTGAACAAATAGCCCTGTACCAATGCGCTTTGTGAGGCAGGCTATTGCCGTGCTGACAAACACCCCAGGAAGTGTCTCCTTACCTTCGTAGTGCTGGGGGTTTCAGTCCATGGACCTTGGCTGGCTCCACCGTGTCAGGGCCATAGTGAGGCCCAATGTGGCGGTGGTGGGAGCTGGGGCCGAGGCTGCTCACCTCGTGATGGACAGGAAGCAGAGGGCGTGCCTACACGGGGACAGGAAGCAGAGAGCGTGCCTGCACCGTGGAGTGGACAGGAAGCAGAAACCGTGCATCCACCATGGACAGGAAGCAGAGGGCATGCCTGCACGGGGACAGGAAGCAGAGAGCGTGCCTGCATCGTGGAGTGGACAGGAAGCAGAGGGCGTGCCTGCACCGAGGAGTGGACAGGAAGCAGAGGGCGTGCCTGCACTGTGGACAGGAAGCAGAGAGTGTGCATGCATCAGGGACAGGAAGCAGAGGGCGTGCCTGCACTGTGGACAGGAAGCAGAGGGCGTGCCTGCACTGTGGACAGGAAGCAGAGGGCGTGCCTGCACTGTGGAGTGGACAGGAAGCAGAGGGCGTGCCTGCACCGTGGACAGGAAGCAGAGAGCGTGCATCCACCATGGACAGGAAGCAGAGGGCGTGCCTGCACTGTGGACAGGAAGCAGAGGGCGTGCCTGCACCGTGGAGTGGACAGGAAGCAGAGGGTGTGCCTGCCCTGTGGACAGGAAGCAGAGGGCGTGCCTGCATCGTGGAGTGGACAGGAAGCAGAGGGCGTGCCTGCACCGAGGAGTGGACAGGAAGCAGAGAGCGTGCATCCACCATGGACAGGAAGCAGAGGGCGTGCCTGCACGGGGACAGGAAGCAGAGAGCGTGCCTGCATCGTGGAGTGGACAGGAAGCAGAGGGCGTGCCTGCACCGAGGAGTGGACAGGAAGCAGAGGGCGTGCCTGCACTGTGGACAGGAAGCAGAGAGTGTGCATGCATCAGGGACAGGAAGCAGAGGGTGTGCCTGCCCTGTGGACAGGAAGCAGAGGGCGTGCCTGCCCTGTGGACAGGAAGCAGAGGGCGTGCCTGCACTGTGGACAGGAAGCAGAGGCCGTGCCTGCACCGTGGAGTGGACAGGAAGCAGAGGGCGTGCCTGCCCTGTGGACAGGAAGCAGAGGGCGTGCCTGCACCGTAGACAGGAAGCAGAGAGCGTGCCTGCAGCATGGACAGGAAGCAGAGGCTGTGCCTGCACCGTGGACAGGAAGCAGAGGCCGTGCCTGCACGGGGACAGGAAGCAGAGGGCGTGCCTGCCCTGTGGACAGGAAGCAGAGGCCGTGCCTGCACCGTGGAGTGGACAGGAAGCAGAGGGCGTGCCTGCCCTGTGGACAGGAAGCAGAGGGCGTGCCTGCCCTGTGGACAGGAAGCAGAGGGCGTGCCTGCCCTGTGGACAGGAAGCAGAGGCCGTGCCTGCACCGTGGACAGGAAGCAGAGAGTGTGCCTGCACCGTGGACAGGAAGCAGAGGGCGTGCCTGCCCTGTGGACAGGAAGCAGAGGGCGTGCCTGCCCTGTGGACAGGAAGCAGAGGGCGTGCCTGCACTGTGGACAGGAAGCAGAGGGCGTGCCTGCACTGTGGACAGGAAGCAGAGGCCGTGCCTGCACCGTGGAGTGGACAGGAAGCAGAGGGCGTGCCTGCCCTGTGGACAGGAAGCAGAGGGCGTGCCTGCACCGTGGACAGGAAGCAGAGGGCGTGCCTGCCCTGTGGACAGGAAGCAGAGGGCGTGCCTGCACCGTGGACAGGAAGCAGAGGGCGTGCCTGCACCGTGGAGTGGACAGGAAGCAGAGGGCGTGCCTGCACCGTGGAGTGGACAGGAAGCAGAGGGCGTGCCTGCACTGTGGACAGGAAGCAGCGGGCGTGCCTGCACTGTGGACAGGAAGCAGAGGCCGTGCCTGCACCGTGGACAGGAAGCAGAGGCCGTGCCTGCACCGTGGAGTGGACAGGAAGCAGAGGGCGTGCCTGCACTGTGGAGTGTACAGGAAGCAGAGGCGGTGCCTGCACTGTGGAGTGGACAGGAAGCAGAGGGCGTGCCTGCACCGTGGACAGGAAGCAGAGGGCGTGCCTGCACTGTGGACAGGAAGCAGAGGGCGTGCCTGCACCATGGACAGGAAGCAGAGGGCGTGCCTGCACTGTGGAGTGGACAGGAAGCAGAGGGCGTGCCTGCACTGTGGAGTGGACAGGAAGCAGAGGCCGTGCCTGCACCGTGGAGTGGACAGGAAGCAGAGGGCGTGCCTGCACCGTGGACAGGAAGCAGAGAGTGTGCATGCATCAGGGACTGGAAGCAGAGGCCGTGCCTGCACCGTGGACAGGAAGCAGAGG
Organism: Perognathus longimembris pacificus; assembly: GCF_023159225.1. NCBI lineage: Eukaryota > Metazoa > Chordata > Mammalia > Rodentia > Heteromyidae > Perognathus > Perognathus longimembris. Next base: position 1,489,664 of record NC_063179.1, on the reverse strand, counting down.
GCGTGCCTGCACTGTGGACAGGAAGCAGAGGGCGTGCCTGCACTGTGGAGTGGACAGGAAGCAGAGGGCGTGCCTCCACTGTGGAGTGGACAGGAAGCGGAGGGCGTGCCTCCACTGTGGAGTGGACAGGAAGCGGAGGGCGTGCCTGCACTGTGGAGTGGACAGGAAGCAGAGGGCGTGCCTGCACCGTGGACAGGAAGCAGAGGGCGTGCCTGCACTGTGGAGTGTACAGGAAGCAGAGGCCGTGCCTGCACTGTGGAGTGGACAGGAAGTAGAGGGCGTGCCTGCACTGTGGAGTGGACAGGAAGCGGAGGGCGTGCCTGCACCGTGGACAGGAAGCAGAGGCCGTGCCTGCACCATGGACAGGAAGCAGAGAGCGTGCCTGCACCGTGGACAGGACGCAGAGGGCGTGCCTGCACCAGCGAGTACCCCCGTTTCCTCTTATTCCATCTAGACCTGCACTCTCGGGGTGGTGGTGCTGCCTTCGCTGTCCATCTTCCCCTCTCAGCTGAGCCCCTCTGCAGATGTCCTCACAGATGCTTCCAGAGCTGTGATTTTTCATTTTGGAGGCAATAGGGGATCCCGCGGACAAAATGAACCATCACAGATAGATCGGAAGGGCGGTGCCACGTGCCATGTGTGTGCAATCCTAGCTACACAGCATCGGTGGGAGGCCCCACTCTGAGGCCAGCCTCTACCTGCAAAATAAAGAATGGAAGCCCTGACAGCACCCATCTCACACAATTATCACTGAAACAAGTACTGCCACCGGGCCATGGTGGCTCACACCCATAATTCACCAAGTACTGCCACCGGGCCATGGTGGCTCACACCCATAATTCACCAAGTACTGCCACCAGGCCATGGTGGCTCACACCCATAATTCACCAAGTACTGCCACCGGGCCATGGTGGCTCACACCCATAATTCACCAAGTACTGCCACCAGGCCATGGTGGCTCACACCCATAATTCACCAAGTACTGCCACCGGGCCATGGTGGCTCACACCCATAATTCACCAAGTACTGCCACCGGGCCATGGTGGCTCACACCCATAATTCACCAAGTACTGCCACCGGGCCATGGTGGCTCACACCCATAATTCACCAAGTACTGCCACCGGGCCATGGTGGCTCACACCCATAATTCACCAAGTACTGCCACCGGGCCATGGTGGCTCACACCCATAATTCACCAAGTACTGCCACCGGGCCATGGTGGCTCACACCCATAATTCACCAAGTACTGCCACCGGGCCATGGTGGCTCACACCCATAATTCTAGCTATCCAAGAAGCTGAGATCAGAAGGATCGTGGTTCAAAGCCAACTAAGGCAAGGAAAATTCTCAAGACTCGGTCTCCAAAATACCTAGCCAAACTCCTGGCTGGAGTTATGGCTCAAGTGGTGGAGTGCCAGCCATGAGCATGCAAGCTAAGGGAGTTTGAAGCCCTGTGTTCAAGCCTTGACACCACCAACATAAATCAATCAAATCAAATCAACAAATCAAATACATCATCTGACACAGACACACAACTTAAGACAAGTTGCTTGCCATGTTATTCAACTCCGTATCACCTTTGTAAGATTTCTCCAGTGGTAGAGCGCTAGCGTTGAGAGCTGAATTGCTCAGGAACAGTGCACAGTCCCAGAGTTCAAGCCCCATCAACCACCACCAAAAAAAAATTCTTCAGTGTAGCCTCCTTGTCTATTATGGGGATGAGATTCTGGTTCTGCAACTATTATTGTTCAGTTGTTTACTTCTTTTGTTCTATTATTTTTTGTTCAATGTATTTAGATGCTGTGTTGCTTTTAAAAAAAAGTATTTGCATTTGTTATATTTTTTTGATTAGAAAGCAGTTACCAGAATCAAGACACAGCCTGAAGAAAATATTTGCCAGATATTCAACAGATTAAGGCTCAGGATCCAGAACAGAAAGACGCCAAAATGTCAACACCAACGGAATAAACAATCAAATCGGTAGAAGCCCGGTTGACTTGAGTAGCCTGTCCTGTGGCTTGGAGTAGCCAGCACACACTGAGCGCAGCCCAGCGATGGTGGTGGAAGTGAGATGCTTGGTCATTTTTCTGACCTTTGAACCACAATCTTCCCATTCTCACCCTGCCGAGTAGCGGGGGTTGCGGGTGCGAACCACTAGTGCCCACATGAACCATTTAGTGTTCATGATGGTGGTATGACATAGGCATTGGCTCCAGCTCCATTTTACTAAGATATGGTTGAGGATGTTTGATAGCTAAGTATGCTATCGCTGCAACAGGTAGTAGTGTGTGTGTGTGTGTGTGTGTTGCAATTAATTTTAAATATTGAGAATACAAGGTTCAAAAAACTTTGAGAAATATATGGCCTAATATGGGAAATATATTTAATATGTGAATCATTAAATATAATACATAATAAATATGGTTCGATAACTAACTATAACCATATATAAGTATATACTTACATTAAGTATCTAAGTATATGTTTAGTGTATTATATATTAAATATGTAGTTTAATATATTTAAAATATATTATGAACTGACAATCAAGAAGGGGGAAGAAACAGTAGGAGAAGGAAGAAGAGGAGGACTGAGAGGAGGAAAAGGAGGAAGAGGATAGGAAGATGGAAAGGGGGAGGATGGATAGGATAAAGAGGAGGTGAGGAGGAAAAGAATGAGGAGCAGAGGAGGAAAGAGAAGAAGAGAAAAGCAAGAAGGAGGGAGCAGACGAGGAGAGGAGAAGGAGGAGGTGGGGGGAGGGGAGGCAGGGGGTGCAGGAATGGCTAGGCTGGCAATAACCCCACCCCCAATGCACTCTAAAATGAAATTATATCCTTGATACCAAAACCTAATTAAAATCAGACAAAACAAGAAAACAGTGATCAAAAGAAAATACTACCAAACGAAACACAGGGAGCATAAAACCTAGCACACAGCACGCCAAGTTGTTTATTTCAGGAAAGTAAAGTGCCTGCCATTAAGAACATCCGTCGGTGATAGCATATCACCTTAATAAATTCATGAGGAAAAAAATCATAACATCCCCACAGATATCACAGAGGGCATTAGGAAGTTCATCATCATGTAATTCTATATGTCTATTATAACACAACATGTACCTTATAATAATTACATATTATACATGTCATGACTCACAGAAGTCAGTCTGAGTTTGACTTACCGACTGGTAATGTGGCCACCGGCATCGTGGCGGTGAGGGCTGTAAGAGCTTAGAGCACACCTGGTACCTGGCAGGTGTATGTGGTACACACCCCGTGCTTTGTACACACCATCGCCTGGTAGGGTGTGGGTGGTGATAAACACGCATGCAGACTTGTGAGTACAGGGAATAAGGTTGCAGCATTGGACTAACTTAAATATGTATTTACATGTGAATATACATATGTACGTCTTAGATCTTGTATGAACATCAACAGATAGATGCCATTCGCAGAGATCTTAGACCGCACAGGTGCTGTTAACCACTCCCTCTGCAGAAGAAACTAGAACTGGCCTAAAATCTGGATCTCTTAAGGTCACGCTGTGGAGAGCCATGGCTCATAGGCGCCTGCAGAGGACCAGGCCCGCTCTGTGCACCTGCAGAGAACCACGCCTGCTCTATGTACCTGCAGAGGACTACGCCCGCTCTGTGCACCTGCAGAGGACCACGCCTGCTCTATGTACCTGCAGAGGACTACGCCTGCTCTGTGCACCTGCAGAAGACCACACCTGGTCTGCACCTTCAGAGGACCACGCCCGCTCTGTGCACCTGCAGAGGACCATGCCTGCTCTGTGCAGCTGCAGAGGGCCACGCCCACTCTGTGCACCTGTAGAGGACCACGCCTGCTCTGTGCACCTGCAGAGGACCATGCCTGCTCTGTGCAGCTGCAGAGGGCCACGCCCACTCTGTGCACCTGTAGAGGACCACGCCCGCTCTGTGCACCTGCAGAGGACCACGCCTGCTCTGTGCACCTGCAGAGAACCACACCTGGTCTGCACCTGCAGAGTACCACGCCTGCTCTGTGCACCTGCAGAGAACCACACCTGGTCTGTACCTGCAGAGAACCACGCCCACTCTGTGCACCTGCAGAGGACCACGCCTGCTCTGTGCACCTGCACAGGACCATGGCTGCTCTGTGCACCTGCACAGGACCACGCCTGCCCCCATGTCTGCACCTGTACCTGATGAGAACCACACCTGCTCCCCCGCACCTGATGAGGACCACACCTGCCCCCCGCATCTGCTCAGGAACGTGCCTCCTCGCTGACTGTCCCTCTCTACTGGCCTTTGGGAAGCAGGTGTCTTCTGCTGTCCTCTGGTTTCCTCCGTCTCGTGCACTGTGCTCTTTTGTTCTCTGGCACTGCTTCCCCTGTGTCTTGTTCTCTTTCTTTCTCTTATGAGCTGTGCTTCTAAGGCAGAAGTGTGCCGTCCCTTCGGGCTTCTCCCACCGGTGCGGGGTGTGGATCTGAGGAAGCACGGGCCTGGGGTTCTATGGGAAGGCGGAGGCCAGGACGGGCTCAGAGGTCTGAGCAGGAGCGGATGGCCCCGTCTGAGCCGAGGTCAGCACCGAGGCCCCCAGTCGGGAGCGGCTGCACACCCTGGCAGGGGCCCTGGTGTCCACAGGCTTTGAGATGCGCTTTCCAGAACGCGGCGGCTGATCCCAGGGGGCCACAAAGCGCAGTGGCGAGCGACTCTCAGTGCCAGCAGCTGGCCGGCCCGGTAGGGCGAAGAGCAACATAAATCTCCGAGGGCCTTGGGCTCCCGGGTGGTGATCATCGGGTTGCTGTTGTCCGGCCCTCTGTTTCCGGCGCTTTATGGTTGTCAAGGGAATCCTAATGAAATCGCCCTGCACATCCCCGGGAGCGCGGGGGCCGCAAATCTCCGCCCTTGTCACCATCAGCACGAGAGGCGGCGCGCAGAGAGCACAGGGACACGCCGTGCGCAGGGGAGAAGGGCGGCTGCGCGGGCCCCGGAGGCCCTCGGGGACACGCGTCCACGCCCCCCACGGCACGGCCCGCGTCCCCACGCGTGAGAAGACAGGTTAGACACCAGAACAACGGCGAAGGGACTCCCAGCCCCGGACGGGGACCCTCCGCAGGAAGGCTCCATCTCTACAAAGGGAAGCTGGGCGGGGGTCGCGCGCACACACACAATCCTAGCAAGACCGAGGCTCGGGGGGCTCGGGACCCACGAGAGCCAGTGTGCGCGAGGGCTGGGTGTGTAAGAGGGCTGGGTGGGTGGTCCAGTGGCAGCCTGCCTCCCTAGCAAGTGTGAGGCCCCGGGTTCAAACCCCAGCACAAAAATAAGTGAGAGAGAAAGAAAAAGGGAGGAAGGGAGGGAGGGAGGGAGGGAGGGAGGGAGGGAGGGAGGGAGGGAGGGAGGGAGGGAGGGAGGGAGGAAAGAAAGCCAAATGAAGACTAAACTCTGGCTCCTGAGACGGAGAGGCCAGACTGTTCCTCCCACAGGCGAGCCAGACGGCTCCGGCTCCGCCGAGGGGTTCTTAGGTGGACTCCTTCCCCGCTGCTCTGGTCGAACGTTCAAATCCGGCCTTCCTGGGCTCATCGAGATTTATTGGGTCTGACCCGTCCTCCTTTTTAATAAAAAGCACACGTGGAGGACTCACCAAAGGCGTGCCTGCGAGCCCACGTTCACCCCTGGGCCCTGGGGTGTCAAGCGTCACTGGTGGGGCTCCCGGCCTCTCCCCCAGACGCCTCGCGTGTCTGGGGACAGAGCTGAGGGCCCCCCGCCCCCCCCCATGCGGTGACCGGTGACCGCCGCCCGCCCGCCGGACGGAGGCCCCGCGGGTGCTTATCTGAGAGTCAGCCCGGCTGAGACGGGCCGCGAGCCCCCTTCCTTCTTTAATCGTGTGCTGGGGTCCCCGGCGGCGCTCCCCTCCCTCCCCCGCCACTTTCCAAGCGGCTCTTTTGATCTCTGACTGCTTCCTACGTTAGGAGTCTAATCCCATATTTAAACACGTTTCTACGTGGCATCAAGCTGTCTGATTTAAAATTCCCGTAATGCAGACGCCCGCAGACATCCGGTCCGCCGCGCCGCGTCGGGGGCCGGCTACTCTCTCTCTGGTTTAAAAAAAATAAACAGGTAAAACAAGAGTAAAAACGTCCGAAGAAAACGACCACGGCCGTGGATTGGAAACCGCAGAGCAAGCCGGCCTAGGCCGCGATGGCGGCCCGGGGTGGGGAGGCCGCCCTCGTGACGGCAGGCCGGCTCGGGGCCCCCAAGACGCCGCATTCAAATGAGGGGGGCTTTGCAGGCGGCTCTAATAGAGAGCTCGGCGCGGCTGGCTGCTTGCGATGCAAATGCGGGTGCAGATTACACTCATCCCCTTCTCGCCATGCGGGGCTTCGCGCTGGGGAAGTGGTTTGCTTATCAGTCAGGAGCCATGATCGGCCCCTCCCGCGCCGGCCCCGGAGAGGCTGGCGGCCGGGCATCAGTATTCAGACGGAGCCGGGCTCTCCGGGGCCGGGGCCCGCGCGTGGGCCTCTAACGTGGACGCCTGCTGTATCCCCCTCACTGTACCCACGGGCAGGGCCCCCCTCCCCTCCCCTCCCCGGACGGCTTGCCCACCGTGAGAGACGGCCAAGGCCTGCTCGTCGGAAGTAACGAAACGAGAGGGCTGCGGTGACCGCCAGGGCCTCCCCCACCCGCACGGATGCCCGGGCCGGCCGCTCCCGGGCCGTGGGGCTCCGCCGGCCCCTGCCCCATGCTTCCCGCCCACGAGGGGCAGGGAGCCGGGGCAGGGAGCCGGGCAGTACCCCCGGCACGCAGCCCCCCACGGGCCCCTTCCCTCCGAACGAGGTCTCCACGGAAGCCAGCTGAGACGCAGACTTCCCGAGTGAGGACGTTGGGGGGGGGGAGGGCGGGGGGCCGATTCCAGCTCAGCACACGCGTCCCACGCCTGCTTCCTCCGCCGCGCCCTGGGGTCACCCCGCAGCCTCCACAAACAAGCCAGCCGAGCACCCCAAGGTCCGCAGGGACGGAGAGGGGGTGGGGACGCGGCCCTGCTCCTCGCACAGGGGTGGGATTAGAAAACAAACAGAAAGGAGCAGGCGGGGCAAGGCGGGAGTGCGGGAAGCCATCGCACGCCTTCCCTGCTTTCCTCGGCCCAGTGTGTGTGCCGGGCACGCTGGATGACGGCGTGAGCACGCGGCGTGTGCATCAGTGTGGCGGGGTGGCGTGTCTGCGTGCACATGTGTGTGCACATGTGCCCCTGTGAGCGGGTGTACGGTTTACGTGGCAGGTTTATCGTGTGCCACGGGGTGTGTGCAGCATGTGTGTATGCGTGTGACACGCACGACACGGGCAGCATTACAGACGGGGCGTGTGTGGCGTGTGTGAGTGTATGCACGTGTGTGGGAGGGTAGTGGGTGGGTGTGCGACATGGATAGCATGTGCTGAGGGTGTGTGCGCGCACACGTGTGCGTGCATGAGTGTGCTTGGCGCATTTGTGAGTACTGTGATGGTCGTGTGAAGGTGGCTGTGCACAGACCGGGCGGCGTGTAAGACCACATACTGTAGGTGGACAGTGGAGAGGCTACGTGTGCGAGGCATTCTGAAAATAAACGCAAAGATAAACACATGGACCTCCAGTGACGAAAGCCCAGAGGCTAACGCCCAGGCGTGCCAGTGCCCAGCATGTCAGTGCCCAGGCGTGCCAGTCCCGGGCGTGTCAGTGCCCAGGCGTGTCAGTGCCCGGGTGTGTCAGTGCCCAGCGTGTCAGTGCCCAGGCGTGTCAGTGCCCGGGTGTGTCAGTGCCCAGGCGTGTCAGTGCCCGGGCGTGTCGGTGCCCAGCATGTCGGTGCCCGAGCGTGTCAGTGCCCAGCATGCCAGTGCCCAGGCATGTCAGTGTCCGGCATGTCAGTGCCCGGGTGTGTCAGTACCCAGGCATGTCAGTGCCTGGGCATGCCAGTGCCCGGGTGTGTCAGTGCCCAGCGTGTCAGTGTCCGGGTGTGCCAGTGCCCAGTGTGTCAGTGCCCGGGCATGTCAGTGCCTGGGTGTGTCAGTGCCCAGGCGTGTCAGTGCTCGGGCATGTCAGTGCCCAGGTGTGTCAGTGCCCAGCGTGTCAGTGCCCGGGTGTGTCAGTGCCCAGAGTGTCAGTGCCTGGGTGTATCAGTGCCCGGGCGTGTCAGTGCCCAGCATGTCAGTGCCCAGCGTGTCAGTGCTCGGGCATGTCAGTGCCCGGGTGTATCAGTACCCGGGCGTGTCAGTGCCCAGGTGTGTCAGTGCCCGGGCGTGTCAGTGCCCAGGCGTGTCAGTGCCCGGGCGTGTCAGTGCCCGGGTGTGTCAGTGCCTGGGTGTGTCAGTGCCCAGCGTGTCAGTGCCCGGGTGTGTCAGTGTCCAGCGTGTCAGTGCCCGGGCGTGTCAGTGCCCAGGCGTGTCAGTGCCCGGGTGTGTCAGTGTCCAGCGTGTCAGTGCCCGGGCGTGTCAGTGCCTGGGCCAACAGCCTGAGCCGTCAGGGGCATCTGCTTCTCCTCTGGCATCTTCTTCATCTTCCCCTGACTCTGTGTGTGTTGATTTCCGTTGGGCTTCGTGTGATTCGGGGGTAGGGTAGCCACGGCACCCCTGACAGCCCGCCGGTGAGAATGTAGTCTTCCTCCGCGTGGGAGGTGGCGGGAGCTGAGGGGTTGTGGGGGTCCGGAGGCTGCACTGAGCCTCTGGGTCAGGTCAGACGGGCGTCCCCCGGACGCACCCCCCCCCAGGACACCTGGCTGTGGGCCGGGGATCCGTCTGGCATTGGAGAGCCTGGCAGAGGAGGCCCAGGCCCAGCACACACCCACAGCACCGGTCTCGGAAGGCCTGCTCTCGGGGCCTGAGGGCCAAGGGACAGGCACTTCTGCTGGGGCGCGGGCTCCCCGAGGCTGTGTGGCACGGCCCGGGGCTGCCCTGCCCTGTCCAGCTGTGGCCAGGACCCAGGAAGCCCAATTCCCCCGCCCGGCCTGAGGCTCCGGGACTGCCGCCCCGAGGCTTCGCCTCTCAGCACTGCCGCCGTGTTCCCTTCCTCGCCTTCCTTTCTCAGAAGACGAGGCGCCCCGCGAGGGAACCAACATAGTGTTTGGTCACTGCTTACCTGCAGTTGCTAAAACAAACCAATACACTGTCCCCGTGCATCGATTTATTCTCATTTGAATTCTAATTAAGTTCCCCCAAATGGAAATCATGCTTCTTAGGTTCCATTCAATCATTTAAAAAAACAGTCCAAATACTTGCATATTCCCACTCAAGCAGCCTATTAGGTCCTATTTTAAAGTAGAACTGTTGATTCAGTTCGTACCCTTGGTCATTCTGTGGCTCTCTTTTAGTTAATAATCTAGCTTGTTCTGACATGGAGAAGAAGGATTAATCTCTGAGAGATTGTTTCCTCATGATGTTACCTAATCAAGGCTTACATTAGCTTCTTACTGATAAAAGATGAGACTAGGAGCCTGTCCTGGTTTTATGTATTCTAAAGCATTTTTATCTGTTTTTCCCGATGCTGGGTATCAGGACGCGCAGAGCCAGCTCCCAACACAGAGCTGGGAGTCTGGGCCTTAAAACCGAGGCCTCATTATTTAATTAGCTCTTCTCATTTGCAATACAAATCAGACTCACGGCGCTGAGACTGATACTTGAGACACCAGTCACCCAGCCATGGTAAAAGCCACCTGAAAGCTGGACACTTTAGTGTTTTCAGAAAAGCCAATGCAATGTGGTTGTTTTTTTGACAGAGACTGGCACAGCTCCAGCTCCGCCTTGCATGTTTGAGCCATGCTCCTGCTCTCTTTCCATTTGGCTCACAACCTGTGTTCCACCTACATCAAGACTGAAAAGAAAGCTTACCTTCACGATGAAATCGCCGTGTATGTCTCGGAAGCTCAGTGCGTTCTGCTCAACCAGAGCTTCATTTTGTGCCTTGGCATGGCAAATCTTTCCACCTGGGGGCCCAACTCTCCACCATCTCTCCAGCACCCAGGAGGGAATCGTGATTATTAATTGTGGAGTGTCTGCTTCCGTGGGGCTCAGCGGGTTCAGGAGGAAGATTCCCAAGCCCAGCGTGTCATGAAAGTCCGGCAAGTTGGCCCAAGTTTTAAGGCAGCAAAGACACTTTAGGACACTGAGGTTGTCCTTCGTAAACACATCCACCAACACCGATCAGTTTATCCACGAAGGGCAGCACGCACTTGGCTGGACGAGAAGAGCTGATCAATTGTTTCTATGAGAAAATCAACTTGTGGCCCTTAGACAAAGGGCTCTTGTTTTTCACACTGACCATTTGTGTTTCCCATCAATGAACATGGAACAAGGTGGACCAGTGCTGACAACCCAAGTTCCCTGGCTTTCTGGGCTCCTCGGTGGGTAAGTGGGCCTCGCTGGAGAAACGGAGGCGACTGTGGGTGGATCCGCGTGGGGTGGGGAGAGGGCACTTCCCTAGCTCGGCGTCCACGTGCAAAGGGAAGGAGCTGGGCCTTCCGTGTGTGCCGTGGTCTAAACCAACTCAGAATCGGTGAAAACCTCCCCTCCAAGTTTTGCCTGAAACCGCAGCCTCCTAGAATAAAACAGAGAGGAGGGTCGTGATATTGGTCTTGCGATACTTTCATGGGCGTGAAGCCCAAAGCACAGGCAACGAAAGCAAAAACACAGGGAGGTAAGTAGATGGTCTCAGACTGAAGTCATCCACACAGCCAGCCAGCAGCAGGGGGGTGGCGGTGGGCCGGGGTGGGAGGCGGGGGGAACCTTCGCACATCGTCTTCCTAATATGGGGTTGGTTTTCAACCCACGTAAGAACCACCCGGGACTCGGTGGACACAGGGACCCAGTCGGCATTTCTCCAAAGAAGACAGGCAGATGGGCCGCGCCCAGTGTCACTTGTTATCAGGCAAGTGCAAATCACAAGCACAGGACGATACAGCTCTGAGAGGGACGTTCGTCCCACGGGCTGCGGGTGGCCGTGTCAGTGTTACGGCTCCTGCAGAGACCGTGCCCAGGCTCCTACACCGCGTGGCTGAGCTGCGGCCGTCTATCTAGAGGAGCTGAGACTGCCGTCTTCAGAGCGCTCCCATACCCATCGCAGTGTGCTGCACACCTGCCAAACTAAGAAAACAGCTGAGCGTTGCGACGGCTGCCCAGAAACAGGAATGCCACCCTTCCCCTCCCTCCTAGCCGCTCTCTGGGAGACAGACAAGCATTTTCCTGTGGACAAGAATGAACACACTAATAAGCCTGAGGAGAGTCAGTCGGGAGTGCCCGTGAGCTCGGTCACGCGGGTGGGGACGCGGTGTTCTGTGATCCGCTTTCGCGACGGAACTGTGCTTTGCCATCCACGGCGGGGCCTCCGGTGGAGGAGCCGCGGCTCCGGGCAGATCTCAGCTCCAGGACGAGGACGGGGCTCTCCCAGACGGGAGGGCTTTCTCTCCCGCTCAGGACGGTTCTCAGCCCTTGGGGTTTGGTGGCAGTTGTATACGGTGAATTCTGGGGGCTAAAGGCAGGACTTGGCTATAAGAAAGGGCCCAAGCACCATGGAATTGCAAAGAGAAGAAGCGTAACTTTGGCGTGGTCCAAGCGGCTGGTGCGGGGCCGCCACCCCACCTGCGCGTTCCCGGAGACGCCGGCTCTGCCCGTGTGCCCCGACGACAAGGGGCTGCCAGCCCAGCCGGCTCCTGAGCCCCGGGCCGCGGGATCCCTGGGGAGCACCCGGGTGCCTGGCCGCCGGCTTGGTGACAGGTGCCAGCCACGCCCACTGCACCTGCGGCGAAGCAATCGGGTCTGTGTAGAGGCCCCGCTCCACGCAGCCAGCTGCCTCTGTGTGCTCGGTGGCGCCACCGCCAGGAAGGAGGCCACGCCAGTTCCCCGTCCTTCACTCCAGCTGCCACTGCAGCAGGTGGACCGTCCCCCACGGACGTGGCCTCCGGGGCAGTGGCCTCCGCCGCCGTGGCCTCGCCCGGACACGACCTCGCCCGAGGTGACCTCAGACGAGGCACCCTCACCTGACGTGGCCTCGGCCGCCGTGGCCTCGCCTCCTTTCTCCTTCTTGTGACCGAGTTAGCCATTCAGCAATTTTGTGGCTCCAGGCGTCTCTTAGAATCTTTGTCTTTTTTCTGTAAGTTATTGTGTTAGAATTTGCTGATTGAGTGGCACGGACAGTAAGGACATCTTCACAATACAACACCCCGTTGGTCAAGATCCACGCCCCAAGCCCTGGGTTCTAGGAGAAACGAAAATGATCGTTTTCTAGTTTAGAAATGGTTGGCAAGTTATGTAGTTATTTATTTATCTATGTGTGTGTGTGTGGTGTGTGTGCGTGTGTGTGCGTGCGTGTGCGCACTCACGCCAACCTCAGGGCTTGTACTCGGGTCCTTGGCACCGTCCCTGAGCTCTTTAGTTCAAGGCTGGCACCCTCCCACTTGAACCATACCTGTACTTGGACCTTCTTCAGTTGGAGATACAAATCTGTTGGACTTCCGAGCCCCGGCTGGCTTCAAACCACAATCGTCCGATCTGTAGCTGGGACCAGAGCGTGAGCCACCAGCACCTGGCTGGTTGGAAACTTTTGAAGAGTGAAAGAATGAAACCAGGCGTGGAGGCCTCTGAGATGAAGCCCTGAATGTCCGCCGGGCTCGTGTGCCGGGGGTGCCAGCCCTGCCCAAGGGCCCTTCTCCATATCCACCTGGCGGCCTGCGTGCGCCCGCCGGGCCCTCCCACCTGGTCCCCCGGCTCTCCATCCTTTGTCCAAGGCAGGTCAGAATTAATGAAATACATCTTGTTTAACATTTCCCTCCAGTTACACATCATACCCACGGACTCCAGCCTTTCTAAATCATTCCATCCCACACCAACCAGGGCCAAGTTGCGTATGGCATCATCTTGTACAGATGTGGAAGGAAACAAAATGCAAGAGAAATGTGGGCTCGTGGCAATTCTTCCTCTTTGGAAAAGGACAAGAGTTTGATTCAAAAAGAGGAGGAGCGGGAAGAGGCAAAGGAAAGAAGAAGGGGAGGGAGGGAGGGAGGGAGGGAGGGAGGGAGGGAGGGGGGAATAGAGGAAGAAAGGGAAGGAGGGAGGGAGGGAGAGAGAGAAAGAGACAGAGGGAGGAAGGAAGGAGGGAAGGAAGGACAGGGAGGAAATCGCCAGGAGTCCACTGATCAGTCAATGGCAAGGTTCTAAGAGCACAGTGGGGATGGCTCTAGACTCAAGAACTGCTTGTCCACCAGCCCCGTGCGCCTTTCCTGAGGACCCCGAAGGGCTCACAGAGTGGATTCTCGGGTCCAGGACGGAGGGGAGGCTGGGCTGTTTGCTGCAGAACGTCTCCCAGGCTCCTGCAGATGCCACCTCTCCCGGAATCCCTGTCCTGGTGGTGATCCAGTGCTGGTCCCCGACGTGACCCCCCATGCACACGATCTGCTACGGAGCTGCTCCCCATCCCGTCTCTCCTTCCAAGGACAGCAGACACGTGGGGTCAGGACAGCCCGGTGGCCTCCTCTCCACTCTTCCTGACGGGCCCTCTCATGGGACAAGGCGATAGCGCAAGGAGCTGGGTCAGGACCAGCACGGCTCCGTCGGCTCGCGGTCTCTCGGTAGGACGGGCCATCCCCGTGGAGCGCCTGCCCTTTGACAGACATCCCTTTCTTCCTCCCACAAGGCACGCTGTCTTCATGGTCAGGGCCGGTGCTCGGTCGCAGCCAGTTGCCACGAACCGATGGAACCCCACGACCGTTCTGGGCCCATCCTGGATGCTGTGTGTCTTTCAGGAAAGACCCCCCCCCCAGCCCAGCCCACGGCAGACCTGCTGCTGCTGCGTATCCAGACGGGGCCCCCGAGCACGCGGCACGCGGACGGCAGTTTCCAGTGTCCGCCCGGGAGAATGAGGGGCTGCGCGGCTGCCCGGGGGAGGAGAGTGGGAGGGGCGTGGTGCGTACGCGTCGATGTGCAGTGTCCCCCCCCAGGTGCTGCAGAGCCTGCGCGGCGGGCCTCCCCCCCACACACAGTGAACACTTGTACTCCTACCCCGGGACGAACACCCTGCCGTGTGCTGATTTCTCCGTGGCAGGCTAAGAGTATCTTGTATTTCATCCCGTTTTGCTTTATTTTATTTCATTTCGTACTGTTCTTGAAGGAGGGGGGGGACCTCCTTGCGTAGCCCAGACTGGCCTGGGGCGCACAGCCCGCCCCACAGCCTCCTGGAGAGAGAAGGCGGCGTCCCCCGGTGTTTGTAACGGAGGCCCGTGGAGGACGGTGGGGGGGAGGGGGGGAGGGGGGAGGGGGTCCCGGGTCCCCCGCCGCCCATCTGTCACCCAGCCCTAAGTGTTACCAGCCCAGGGAGACACCCGGGACTGATGAATGGGAGGAAGCAAATGGCTGACCCTCGGGCCTTGGGGACCCACAGATAGTTTTAGGAGCCCGTCAGGAGATTCGGTGGCCCTAGGCCCACGGCGATGCTTCATTTCCAAGCCTGTTATTGATTCTGACATGAAGGAGGTCATTTGCCACTGTTTCGCAGGTCCTCCGAGTATCTGAAGATCCCCACACACGCGTTTGTGCGCCCGCAGATCTGGGCTCGAAACGGCCTTCCGACTGCGGTCACGGAAGAGGGGGGAGGGGGGGGGGAAGGGGGGGCGGGAGGAAGGGGGGCCGCGCACAAAGGTGGCGCCGTCCTGATGAGACGTGGCACCCTAATCGAAAACACAAGTAAACTGAAAATTAAATTTAAGAGCCGATAATTTAGCATCTTCCTTGCAGGAGCGATGGCTTTCATTTGCACGCGCCCGGCGCCGGCGGGGTCGGCGTGGCCGCGGTCGCGGGCCGCTTCCAGCGCCGGTGGACTTGATTAATTCCTTGGAACCAAGCTTTGTCTTCCCCAGCTCACTGAGCAACTTCATTTCGGCTGATGAGTTCAAACGGAGGTCAGAACAATCCTCATTTCTGACAATCCCACGAAATGGGAATTAATTTTATGAGTTAGTGCCGTCGCGCTCCGAACGGGGCGGGACGCGTCAGAGAAGTTAACAAGGGCGGCGGGGGCCGGACCCACCGCCAGCCCCGGCCCGGGGATCCCGCCAGGCCCCCCACGGGGCGCAAAAGCCCCAGGAGCCCCCACCTCCTCCTCCTCCCCTGGCCCCCGGGGCGGCAGGCGCCACGGGGCGGTGTCCAGGCTCCTACGGACACAAGTCTGCACGGCAGCGGCACGGGCCGGGTTGGGGGTGTGGACGTGGGGTGGCCGGAGCGGGGGAGAGCGCGGTTGGAAACCCCGCCCGCCTGCCGCGAGGACCCGACGCCCGTCAGCGTGGACCCGGCTCCCCACCGTGCGACCCAGCGGGAGACCCCCCCCCCCCCGGCCCGCCTCTGCCCCAGGGCTCTGCTGGGTCCCATGCCCTCTCCCTCAGGGCTTGCCTGAACCCCAAGCAACCTCACTTCCGAATTTCAGCACGCACGCGCGCACGCACACACACACGCACGCACACACACGCACACGCACGCGCACACGTAGTAACAGTGCCGCTATCTCTCCAACTCTTCCCCCGGCTGTGGGGCAGGGCTGTAGAACGTTCCTCACATCCAGGCCTCCCACGGGGAGCCCGAGACTCTTCCGCGATTCTTACCCCTAGTTACTTGCTGGGGGCGGCTTGCAAAGTCTGCCCTGGAAGGAATTCCTAGAGAACTTCATTGGCGAGGTGGAGGGTGTCCTAGAGCCCCCCCCCCGACCCCCGGAAAGCCATGCCTGCTTTCACCCCACTGCCTCTCGCTGTTGATGCCATGAAGAGACAGGCTGCGGGCCACTCGCCCCGTGGGTGTCAGAGGCACCACGCGGACTTGTGGGGGGCAGGCCTGCTCCCCTGCTCCGCTCCGGACACACAGCTTCCCCTCTGTCTTGGGCAGACGAGGCCTTGCTGAGTGGCCTACGGGGCCTGTCCCAATGGAGACTCTCCCACAGGTTTCAGAGTCGCAGCGTGGCCTTCCTTTCTGAAAGACAGCCCATAGAACTGCTCCGACAGTGTCTCCGCTGGATGCGATGGAAGGAGACCAGTGCCGCGTGCGCAGTCCGGCATCTCTCTTTGTATACAGTGTATCAGGAAAGCCCAAGGCGTCTCCCTGCGGAGGGGTTCTCTCGGGACTGCATGGGGGGCAAGGGACAGGCGGCCTGGGGAGGCTGGCTTGGTGGGGGGAGGGTCCTGGGCGCCTCCCCGAAGGGCTGAGCTGCTTTGGAGTCTGGGGAGGAGGGTGTCGGAAGGACTGGGCAGGGAAGCGGATGAGGATAGGGTGGAGGAAGGGGCAGTGCTCTAGAAGGGTCCACAGGTCTCCTTGCTAAGTAGCACAGAGGCAAAGCAAGCCCCTTCAACACCATGATCAGGAGCAAGGTAAATTAAAAATGCCTTGCTTCTTTCTCTCTCAGCACCCCTCCCCACGGATGGGTGTCCCTAACTAAATAAATGTGGGTCTGTGCCCCGGGACATCCCTGTCAGTGGGTGTCAGGTAAATTATTCTAGCCCTGGGCACATTTTATTTACATAATTGCACTTTGGGAAAATTCCTTCCCTTTTTTTTGCAGAAATCCTGACTCTTTATTGACATGAGTCTCAGACACACCACCCCCCCCCCCTTGGTGTATCCTGGAAAAATAATTATGGGCTTTGATACATAAGAAACCCTCACCCACTGATTTCGATAACGGAATAATGCGGTTCCGAGTGCTCGCTGCAGTCTCCCGTAGCCTTTAGTGACTGTTTGATTTGTGTTGTGAAATTTAAAATTAAGAAGAAAGAATGCTTCCGATTGAAATGCAGCAGAGACATCAGTGGTAGCAAGCCAAGACAGCATTTTGTCTTAGTTTCTGTACAGTAGTGAAACAAATTTTAAAAGAGAGAAAATCTTCAAAGTAGGCCGTCACTGCATGTTTTAATGAGCATGGGTGACTGGGTCAGAACCTAAGTACTGTTTTCCAGATTGTTCTCCCACTTCTGGCTTATGTCCCCGGGAAATCTACCTCATTTATCAATTAATTGTCTCTCATCAGAAACTATGTAAATAATCATTGAGAGTGGCTAGCAGGAAGGAAATAAAGTGACGATTAAATACGCCTGGTTTGAGAGACTATATACTGATAGGTAGGTTTTTTTTTAAAACACATTTTCCTCTAATTATAAAAGTCAATCCAGTTAATTGTCAAAAACTCACAGAACCCTGAACTGTGTAGGAATAAAAAATAGATATCTGCTGAAGTGTCAGGTGGGGACAGCCGTGCCCCAGGGCTCAGTGACTGGAGGCCTGTGAATTCCACTGGCGGGAGACAGATGAGCAGCAAAGGAGATTGCAAGTTGTTAATCTCTGACATGCGAGGGTTCACAGGAAGAGAAGCCAACCTCAAAGCAGGCGTTGGGCGGTGGGCACAGCCGCCACGTTAGCGCATAGGAGACAGCTGAACCTGGAGGCGCGTGGCCCTGTGGGAATGACACCCCAGAACGAAGGGACGAGCGGGGCGCCTTCCGGGCGGCCGGGCACCTGTGGCTCACGACCCAAATCTCCCACGGTTCACGCCTACCATCCCCCCCTCACCCCCCAGGCTGAGACCTGGGGCTCCCGGCTCAAAGCCGGCCCTCACGCCCCCGTCTCCCTTGTCTTGGTGCGTTGACTGTACGTAGCTACGTAGCTTGCGCTTGCCTCCATCTGAGCATGCTCACTAGTAGGCTGGCTCTGTCTACGCCCCTGGGGTGGAGGGGTGAGGAAGCCCCGTCTGCGGGGGCCGTCATGGTGAGAAGCTGGAAGCTGGAGCCTGGCGGGACCTAGGGTGTCGGGGAGAGGCGGGGAGAGGCCACGTCGGGGACGGAGGTCAGGGTCACAGGTCTGTCCCAGCCCTGGCTGGGTGGGCTTCGTTTTGCACGGACACCGTGCTGCTTTTCTTAGGATGGCATGCTTCTTCATGGCGAGCCTTCTGTCTCCGTTGCGTGAGGTCAGCCTGGATGGACACGGAAGTTGCTCTCCTGCTGTGTGTGGCTGGGCTGCTGACTGGCAACCCAGGCATCTCCTGCCCCGATGGGGGGACCAGGCATGATTGGGGTGGAGCCATCCAGCCCCTCCTGCTCGTGTTCTCTTCATGTTCTGTGTGGGACCCCTGCCGGCTCCCCAGGACAGCTCGGTGCCCTGCAGAATCGATTCCCCATACTCTGCCGCCGGTGTGGCTGTCGTGAATGGTTTGTTTTTCTGCTTGCTGGTACGGGTTCAGAAGGTGCACCTGATCCCGTGTCTGACAGCCCTTGGCCTCTAATTGGCTCTAATCGTTAGCCTAATCATTCCGTTGCTTCTTGGCAGATGACCGCATCATCATCAGCCCAAGATGACCCACCAGCTTGTCTCTCACTGCCGGCAGAGCCCAGCGGAACGCCGGGGCCCCTGCCTGGGGCTCCGCCCCGCTCTTCCCACCCCGCCGGTCAGCGCCCGCCCGGGGGACGCCCTTGCCTCAGTGAGTCCGTCCAGCCCCCCTTCAGAGCTGTGCTGCTTCCTGCCCTGCCCGGCCCCCCAGCCCCACCCGGGGCCCCAGAGGGTGGAGGCCTGGGAGACTCCACCCCCCCCCCGCCCTCCCCCCCCCCCCCCCGTGGATAATCGAGTAACGACGATGCAGTGCGAGCCCAGGGCACGGGCCTTCCCTCCCTCGGGCCGCAGGCCGGCAGGCACGGCTCTGTTCCCGGCGGATCCTGGAAGGTCAGCCCTGGGGGGCGAGTGGCTTGCGTATCCTGGAAGAGGACCGGGGCAGCAGCGCGGGTCCTCCACGCCTACACCCAAATGCCCCGCGCCAGGAGGCCCAGTGAGAAGAGTGAAAGAGGGTGAGCGGAGCGCACTACCCTCCCCGCAGGACACGAGCGGAAGCCCACGCGCATTGTTACACTTCACCAGCCCGCCACGGCGAGCCAGCACCCCAGGGACTCCACCAACCACCCCGCCACCGCGAGCCAGCACCCCAGGGACTCCACCAACCACCCCGCCACGGCGAGCCAGCACCCCAGGAACTCCACCAACCACCCTGCCACCGCGAGCCAGCACCTCAGGAACTTCACCACCCCATCACTGTGAACTAGCACCTCAGGAACTTCACCAACCAACCCATCACTGTGAACCAGCACCCCAGGAACTTCACCACCCCATCACTGTGAACCAGCACCCCAGGAACTCCACCAACCACCCCGCCACTGTGAGCCAGCACCCCAGGGACTCAACCACCCACCCCGCCACCGCGAGCCAGCACCCCAGGGACTCCACCAACCACCCCGCCACGGCGAGCCAGCACCTCAGGAACTCCACCAACCACCCTGCCACCGCGAGCCAGCACCCCAGGGACTCCACCACCCACCCCGCCACGGCAAGCCAGCACCCCAGGGACTCCACCAACCACCCCATCACTGTGAACCAGCACCCCAGGGACTCAACCACCCACCCCGCCACCGCGAGCCAGCACCCCAGGGACTCCACCAACCACCCCGCCACCGCGAGCCAGCACCCCAGGGACTCCACCAACCACCCCACCACGGGGAGCCAGCACCCCAGGGACTCAACCACCCACCCCGCCACCGCAAGCCAGCACCCCAGGGACTCAACCAATCACCCCATCACTGTGAACCAGCACCTCAGGAACTCCACCACCCACCCCATCACTGTGAACCAGCACCCCAGGAACTTCACCACCCCATCACTGTGAACCAGCACCCCAGGAACTCCACCAACCACCCCGCCACTGCGAGCCAGCACCCCAGGGACTCAACCACCCACCCCGCCACCGCGAGCCAGCACCTCAGGAACTCCACCAACCACCCTGCCACCGCGAGCCAGCACCTCAGGAACTTCACCACCCCATCACTGTGAACCAGCACCTCAGGGACTCCACCAACCACCCCATCACTGTGAACCAGCACCCCAGAAACTCCACCAACCACCCCATCACTGTGAACCAGCACCTCAGGAACTTCACCAACCAACCCATCACTGTGAACCAGCACCCCAGGAACTTCACCAACCACTCCATCACTGTGAACCAGCACCCCAGGAATTTCACCACCCCATCACTGTGAACCAGCACCTCAGGAACTTCACCACCCACCCCGTCACTGTGAACCAGCACCCCAGGAATTTCACCAACCACCCCATCACTGTGAACCAGCACCTCAGGAACTTCACCAACCAACCCATCACTGTGAACCAGCACCCCAGGAACTTCACCACCCCATCACTGTGAACCAGCACCCCAGGAACTCCACCAACCACCCCGCCACTGTGAGCCAGCACCCCAGGGACTCAACCACCCACCCCGCCACCGCGAGCCAGCACCCCAGGGACTCCACCAACCACCCCGCCACGGCGAGCCAGCACCTCAGGAACTCCACCAACCACCCTGCCACCGCGAGCCAGCACCTCAGGAACTTCACCACCCCATCACTGTGAACTAGCACCTCAGGAACTTCACCAACCACCCCATCACTGTGAACCAGCACCCCAGGAACTTCACCAACCACCCTATCACTGTGAACCAGCACCTCAGGAACTTCACCAACCACCCCATCACTGTGAAACAGCACCTCAGGAACTTCACCACCCTATCACTATGAACCAGCACCTCAGGGACTCCAACAACCACCCCATCACTGTGAACCAGCACCTCAGGAACTTCACCAACCAACCCATCACTGTGAACCAGCACCCCAGGAACTTTACCACCCCATCACTGTGAACCAGCACCCCAGGAACTTCACCAACCACCCCATCACTGAGAACCAGCACCTCAGGGACTCCACCAACCACCCCATCACTGTGAAACAGCACCCCAGGAACTCCACCAACCACCCCATCACTGTGAACCAGCACCCCAGGAACTTCACCAACCACCCCATCACTGTGAACCAGCACCCCAGGAACTTCACCAACCACCCCATCACTGTGAAACAGCACCTCAGGAACTTCACCACCCCATCACTGTGAACCAGCACCTCAGGAACTCCACCAACCACCCCGCCACTGTGAGCCAGCACCCCAGGGACTTCACCACCCCATCACTGTGAACCAGCACCCCAGGAACTTCACCAACCACCCCATCACTGTGAACCAGCACCCCAGGAATTTCACCACCCCATCACTGTGAACCAGCACCTCAGGAACTTCACCACCCACCCCGTCACTGTGAACCAGCACCCCAGGAATTTCACCAACCACCCCATCACTGTGAGCCAGCACCCCAGGGACTCCACCAACCACCCCATCACTGTGAACCAGCACCCCAGGGACTCCACCAACCACCCCGCCACCGCGAGCCAGCACCCTAGGAACTCCACCAACCACCCCGCCACGGCGAGCCAGCACCCCAGGGACTCAACCACCCACCCCGCCACCGCGAGCCAGCACCCCAGGGACTCCACCAACCACCCCATCACTGTGAACCAGCACCTCAGGAACTCCACCACCCACCCCATCACTGTGAACCAGCACCCCAGGAACTTCACCACCCCATCACTGTGAACCAGCACCCCAGGAACTCCACCAACCACCCCGCCACGGCGAGCCAGCACCCCAGGGACTCCACCACCCACCCCGCCACCGCGAGCCAGCACCTCAGGAACTCCACCAACCACCCCATCACTGTGAACCAGCACCCCAGGGACTCCACCAACCACCCCATCACTGAGAACCAGCACCTCAGGAACTTCACCACCCCACCACTGCGAGCCAGCACCCCAGGGACTCAACCACCCACCCCGCCACCGCAAGCCAGCACCCCAGGAACTCCACCAACCACCCCGCCACCGCGAGCCAGCACCTCAGGGACTTCACCAACCACCCCGCCACCGCGAGCCAGCACCCCAGTGACTCCACCAACCACCCCGCCACCGCGAGCCAGCACCCCAGGAACTTCACCAACCCATCACTGAGAACCAGCACCTCAGGAACTTCACCACCCCATCACTGTGAACCAGCACCCCAGGAACTTCGCCAACCACCCCACCACTGTGAGCCAGCACCCCAGGAACTTCACCACCCCATCACTGTGAGCCAGCACCTCAGGAACTTCACCAACCACCCCGCCACCGCGAGCTAGCACCCCAGGGACTCAACCACCCACCCCGCCAGCGCAAGCCAGCACCCCAGGAACTCCACCAACCACCCCGCCACCGCGAGCCAGCACCTCAGGAACTCCACCAACCACCCCATCACTGTGAACCAGCACCTCAGGGACTTCACCAACCACCCCGCCACCGCGAGCCAGCACCTCAGGAACTCCACCAACCACCCCGCCACTGCGAGCCAGCACCCCAGGAACTCCACCAACCACCCCGCCACCGCAAGCCAGCACCTCAGGAACTCCACCAACCACCCCATCACTGTGAACCAGCACCTCTGGAACTTCACCAACCACCCCATCACTGTGAACCAGCACCCCAGGAACTTCACCAACCACCCCATCACTGTGAACCAGCACCCCAGGGACTCCACCAACCACCCCGCCACCGCGAGCCAGCACCCCAGGAACTCCACCAACCACCCCGCCACCGCGAGCCAGCACCCCAGGGACTCCACCAACC
Organism: Perognathus longimembris pacificus; assembly: GCF_023159225.1. Taxonomy (NCBI): domain Eukaryota; kingdom Metazoa; phylum Chordata; class Mammalia; order Rodentia; family Heteromyidae; genus Perognathus; species Perognathus longimembris. The sequence continues at coordinate 1,467,122 of NC_063179.1, read as the reverse complement.
AGCCCGCCACGGCGAGCCAGCACCTCAGGAACTTCACCACCCCCGCCACTGCGAGCCAGCACCCCAGGGACTCAACCACCCACCCCGTCACCACAAGCCAGCACCCCAGGAACTCCAGCAACCACCCCATCACTGTGAACCAGCACCCCAGGAACTTCACCAACCACCTCATCACTGTGAACCAGCACCCCAGGAACTTCACCACCCACCCCATCACTGTGAACCAGCACCCCAGGGACTCCACCAACCACCCCATCACTGTGAACCAGCACCTCAGGAACTTCACCAACCAACCCATCACTGTGAACCAGCACCCCAGGAACTTTACCACCCCATCACTGTGAACCAGCACCCCAGGAACTTCACCACCCACCCCGTCACTGTGAACCAGCACCCCAGGGACTCCACCAACCACCCCGTCACTGTGAACCAGCACCTCAGGAACTTCACCAACCACCCCATCACTGTGAACCAGCACCCCAGGGACTCCACCAACCACCCCACCATGGCGAGCCAGCACCTCAGGGACTCCACCAACCACCCCGCCACTGTGAGCCAGCACCCCAGGGACTCCACCAACCACCCCGCCACGGCGAGCCAGCACCCCAGGAACTTCACCAACCACCCCGCCACGGCGAGCCAGCACCCCAGGGACTCCACCAACCACCCCGCCACGGCGAGCCAGCACCCCAGGGACTCCACCAACCACCCCGCCACCGTGAGCCAGCACCTCAGGGACTCCACCAACCACCCCGTCACTGTGAGCCGGCACCCCAGGGACTCCACCACCCCATCATTGTGAACCAGCACCTCAGGGACTCCCCCCCCCCCCAGCTGAGCTGAGCCGCTGACGTGAGGCCTCGGCGCCCGGGGAAAGGCCTTCTCGATTGGTCCTGGCTTTCTTCCTTCAGTCCCCGGCAGGCAAGGCGAGGCTCAGACTTGCAGCTCCTGCGTTGCTGTGCTGTGAACTCTTCCCGATGCACCCCTCCTTCCCTACCTATGTCACGGCGAGTCTCAGCGGCCAAAGCGCTGTACTCAAGAGCAACCCACGCGGGCCCAGGCAGCCCCGACAGGAGAAGCCCGGCTCCCCCACGGTGCACGCGGCTCCCCTCTCCGCACGCCCCACGCGGGCCGGGCCTCCGGGCTCTGCCGTGAGCAGGGAGGACGCGGCACCCCCTGGGCAGCCGCCCCCCCCCCCCCCCCCGAGGACTCGGGCCCGAGCGCCGTCCCGCGCCTTCCTCCCAGGTCTTCACAACCGGCTTAGCAGCCCTGGCGCCCGGCCTCCCGGGGGCCGAGCGGACCGGGGCTCGGGCTCCATGGCAGGGCCGGGCAGGGGTGCCGGGGCGGACCTGTCGCTCCTCCTGCCTCCCGTTCCCTTCCTGCCGGGGGTGACATGGCCTGTCTGGGGTCGGGCGGGGGCCGATGGCTCCGGGGGGCGGGCGGAGGGGAAGGCTGGTCAGAGCAGGCCAGGCCTTGTCCCCGCCGCGGCGGCCGCCCGCAGGAGGCTCCCCGGCTCCGTCTTCTCGGGGCGCCCCTGCCCGGGCCTGGCTGCCGCTTCGCCTCTGTCCGCCCGCGGCGGGCTCGTGGGCCCCGGGGCGGTCGTGGGGGTGCGAGCCGCTGCCGCGTGAGCGAGGCGCCCTGTCCGTGTCTCGGCACCGCGTTGGGCCCTGTGAGGGCTGCCCGCCTCCGCCGAGGGAGGACATCACGCCCACCGTCCCTCCCGCCCGGCAGGACCAGAGCCGCTGCACACCACATGGACACACTCGTGGCACATCTGAGCCCCAAGGACCCCCTGCGCACACCCACAGCGACGGAGTCGTGAGCCTGCCTCCACGTCTGCCCGGCCGCGGGGACTCGGGGAGCGGGCCCTCCCGCCGACGCCGGGCCTCGGCCCCCGTCTTCTGCCCTCCCGCTCCGGCTGGGGACGTGATGGCGGCCCGGCCCCGGGGCTGCCTCCAGCGTGAGCTGGCCGGGTAGAAGGGGCCTTCCGGAGCCAGGCCTCCCGCACGGCCGGGCTGGCGTTACCCCAACGCCTGCCATGGCTGCTGAAGCCCTTGGGGTCACGTCTGGAAGTCTGGTGGCTCTTCCCACAGTGATGTGGGACAAAGCTTTGACGCAGACACTCGGAGGAGGTGGGCATGGCCGGGAACGACACGGTGCCTCGGCCTCTCGTGGTGTCCGCAGTCTACAAGCCTGGCCGGGACTGGGGCAGCGCAACTCCGCCAGGCAATCCTGATGGAAGCCTCGGGCATAGCTTCAGAATGGCAGCCCTTGAGAGGGGAGGGCAGAGGCCAGAGGTGGAGGCAGAATGCAGAGCTGGGATAACCAGAGTCAAGTCCCGGCTCTTCATCTGATCTCCTCCCCTCCCCTCCCCTCCTCTCCCCTCCTCCCCTCCTTCCCCCTCTCTTCTCTTCTCCTCTCCTCTCCTCCCTTCCTCTGCCCTCCTCTGCCCTCCCTCCCTTCCTCTCCCCTCTCCACCTCTCTCCTCCCCTGCCCTCTCTTCTCCTGTCCTCAATTCATCCTTCAGGACCAGAACCCCAGCAGCAGGAGCTGCTGCCTCCAGGAGCTGACGGGGGGACAGCAGGTGGAATGAGAGGCTCTGGCCCTGTCTCAGCTCCGTTCTGCACAGGGCCATGGCAGGGCCTGGGCTCTACCCGTTCCCAGGACTCCAGCTCCACGCCAGATCCCTGCTGTGCTGCTCTGAGGACGGGAAGCAGGGCAGGGGAAACACTATTTTAGGAAGTATGCCTTTGTCTGGTATCTGGGGGAGTAGGGAGGAAGAGGGAAGGGATGGAGGGAGGGAAGGAAGGCAAGAGGGAAGGAAGGAAAGAAAGAAGGAGGAGAGGAAGGAGGGAATGGAGGGAAGAAGGGAGGGATGGGGGAACGGGAGGGATGGGGAAAGGGAAGAGGGAGGAAGGAAGTAGGTAGTAAGGTAGGGAAGGAAGGAGGGAAGGAAGAAACAAACAAAGGAAAGAAGGAAGGAAGGAAGGAATAAGGAGGGGAGGAAGGAGAGAAAGAAGGAGGGAGGGAAGAAGGAAGGAGGGAGAAAGGGAGGGAGGGAGGGAGGGAGGGAGGGAGGGAGGGAGGGAGGAAGGGAGGGAGGGAAGAAGGAAGGAGGGAGGGAGGGAGGGAGGACAGACAAGGGCCTGGAGGGCACTTTTTGGAGGGCAAGGCCAGGGCTGGACACTGCTCTGGGTATTTGTACTTACTGAGCTTGCCTGAGGCCAGAGAGGCCGTCCAAACAATGCGCAGCTCAGAGCCTGGGGCCGCATGCACACGGGGCCCATTAGAAACTCCTCCGGAAGTCAAGTGCAGGAGTGAAGGAGTGATGTCACCAAAGCAGGAAGCGTGGCCGGTGCTTCATTTCCGGGGAGGATCTTACCTGTCCGCGGCGGCACCCCGAGTTCTGTGCGCTCCCCTGCTCCGCGGCAAGGCCGTCTGCAGGGGCACCGCGCGTGGGAGCACGCACGCCTGCTTCCCGGGGCTCCCTGTGGGACCGCCGCCCAGGCCTCCCCTCGGGTGCACCCCCCCCCCCGCGGGGCGCGGGGCTCCCGGGTCAGACATTGCCCAAACCCCAGAGCTTCGGCAGATGCCCACACTCTGTGAAACATTAATTCATGATTTTCTTAATATCTTATTGATTTTCCCCCTCTCCAAAGGCCAGAGGTTAAAAAACTCCATAAAAACGTCCTGGCAATTTATTGCTGTCCCTTTAAAACATTACAGTAACCTTACAGCTATTTGCCTTTCCTGTTGTCTTTCTACTGAAGGCTGTGGTTCAAAATGACAAGTTTACCTTCCCTATGAACTGTGTGTGAACTTCACTGTGTTTAAATAAAATGTAGCGGGAAATACCCACGCTCTGTTCTGGAATGGTTTCAGACCCCCACTCTGGGAAACAGGAGTGACGTGGGCGAGCTGGCCACGCGCTCCGTGCGCTTGGTGCCGAGGGTTCGCACCGCAGACACGAGTTCTCCCCTAGCACCGCGGTCTGCAGTTCCCGCGCAAGGCACCTGAGCGCCCGCGACGGAGGCGCGTGCTTGTATAGAGAACGCGCCTGTACACCCATCGGGGCGCGGAGATGCTGCTTCAGAACTGACAAACGAGCAGGATCACAGTCCTGTTCCGGGGCTCTGTGCTCGGGCTGGGTCTTCTCTTTTTAACGAGGTGTTGGAGGCTGGAAGCTCTAGGACCAGAGCCTGAGGCATGGTCAGGGCTCAGATCTGGAGTCCCGGCTCTGACCCTTGACCTCCCATTCCTTTGGCCCATAAACAGGACCACCACCTCCTCAAGTCAGCAAGCTGAATGTCTGAGGGGCTTTCAACAAGAGGGGAGCTTCTCAGAGAATGAAGAGCAGAAAATCACGAACCAGGAGAGTAAAAACAATGGAAACTATTTTGTAATTTCAGGGAGAACATTTGTTACTGTAAATGCTATACTGAACAGGTGGAAAACTAAAATGTCTTTTTAATTACATTATTTAGCTCCAATAGGCACAGATGAGAGTTTTAATTAGCCTGCCTGGGGAAGTAAATAATAGGAAACTGCAATTCTGCACCAGCCCAAAGTGCGGCACGAGAGTGTGTTTCCAGAAGCAGGGCCCCCCCCACCCCCCACCCCCCCAGCTCTCCCGGAGACAGCCGGCCGGCCCGCCCTCATCCGACCACGCGGGAAGGGCTTTGCCCGTCATTCTGTCTTCTTCCCTCCGCAGCTGAGCCCTCACGGAGCAAACCCCACCAGGGCAGAGATAAGGATGTGGACTAACGCATCGTGTGCCACGTCTTCTTATCCCTGTCTTCAGTAGACACTTGAGCAGAACTTATTTTGGGCACTGAAGCTTCAATTTAGAACCCTCCCCCAGAGCATCTGCGGATCAGCCGTGCCCTCGCGCGCACACACAGGTGTGCTACGTGTTTCCCTCGGCTCCGCGGCGAGGCGCAAGCGTGCCCTTCGCGCCCACTCGCCACGTAGCTCCGCACGCCTGTGCGCACGCGTACCTGCGCCAGCCTCCCCCTTTCCCTTGTTTTCTGCTTGCTGCCTCTGCCTTCCTCTTCATCTGACGCCGTGACGCAGCGTGACCTAAGTCCTGTCTCACACACTCCGTGACCCCCCTGAATCACCCGGGTGCTCGTTTGGAAATAGGTCTCCCAGGCATCATTACGTGAAGAGAGGTCATCCCCGAAGTTGGAGCGGACACTACGTCCGATGACTGGCGTCCTTGTTAGAAAGAGAGAGAACCAGAGAACTAGGAGGAGGAGAAGGCCCTGGAAATGCAGAGGCTGGACTGAGCGCTCCACGACCACGGGACCTCTGTAGCCACGGGGGCTCAGGCCCCCAGGATGCTCGGACTCGCCTTCCCTACCCTGCAACCATGCGGGGCCTCTGGTTTTTATCCGCATGCCTGATGGCTTGGGATGAAGCCAGAGGAGAGTGACTGGACTTGCGGTGGTGGTGTGGAAGCCTCTCCCCGCCACCCCCGCCCCCAGGGGGAAAACAGTCTCTCCAGCCAACGACCGGAAGCCAGCCCCGGCAGGCCCTGGCCTCCCTCTCTCCCCGGTGACAGCTGGCCCAATCGGGACACACGGAACTTCAGACTGGAGCTCAAACACTTCAATACACAGGACTGTGATTCTCACCGAAAAACGTGACACATTGTTTTACAACAAAATGCAGTAGCCATAGTAACAATGTGTCTGCCTCTATACAACATGAACTGTGTCCATGTGTATATGAACTCTGGAATAATTTGATACTTTCTTGGCCTTGTAATATAATCTACATACTAAAACTTGGGGGGAATTAACATCTATGAGCATATAAGCCTGTGGGGGGAATCAAACTTCTCATTTCAGTGGGAGTTGAAGTCTTTTTCTGGTTTTGCTAGTAATGCTCAGTAATTTTCGTCCTTTAAAGTTTCAGTGAGTACACTTCATTTTTAATTGTTCCTAAAGAAGGTGTCCATCGGATCACATCCTTACTAGGTGACATGGTCTCGATTTCTGCAGTATGTTTTCTTTGCACGCCGTGTTTGCAGGACTTCCGGGTGGGCGGTGCACCCCACAGGCAAGCCGCCCGCAGGACTTCTCCACCGGCAGCAGAGCTGATCTTGTTCTGAGAGCTAGAGTTAAGGGCTTCCCAAAACTTGTATTACTTCATGTCCTACCCTTCCCAAGCCAGCCATTTGTCAAGCCTGATTTTCTGGTGTCCATCCCACAGAGTGAACGCTAAGAACACCCACCCAGGCCCGCCACGGGGCCCGCAGAGGCAGGGCCCAACGCAGCAGCCCCAAAGGAACGAGCTGTCAGACGGTCTCAATGCGAACGCTCGCCGTGGAGGACAAAGACCCGTGAGGCTTCTAACCCCAGCGGAAGAGGAAATGGGATCCAGAGAAAAAGTGTGCTTCAACAGTGCGACCTAAAACATGTTTACCTGAGAGAATGGTAGATGCTGACATCGTAAGAGAACTGCCAACGTAAAAGAAGGCAACGAAAACGCGTCTAAGTGATCAAGAAGGGTAACAAGAGTGAGCTGACCAGACTTGAGTTAGACTCAACCCCTCCAAGACCGCACAGACTTGAGTTAGACTCAACCCCTCCAAGACCACACAGACTTGAGTTAGACTCAACCCCTCCAAGACCGCACGAGGGAAGAGCTGTCCCCCGCATAACTAATCAGAACAAGGCCTCGTGGCTCCCATAACACTCCTTTATTGCCTCGCAGTGTCTTGCAGGCAGGAACCTGAGCACAGATGAATATCCATGCTATTTTGAAACAAGAAATAACATTTTTAATTGATGAGAATTGAAGCGGTCCCTAAGGAATACCATAGGAACCCCCAGGAACCAGCACTAAACCAAATTCTCCAGGAGAAATGAAAGAAAATCAGACCCACAGATATGGACATTTAAAAGCAAGCTGATAACTATTCTAGTGTGTTTTAGTGTTAGAACAATGCCAGCCCCATGACGAAAAGAAAGGGTTCTTTGCCCTCCTCTGCAAGCCTGAGTGGAAGGAAAGACTTGATGGGCAGCGGGGCAGGCAAATCCGATGGGGGATCGGGACTCAGTGCTAAGGGAAACCAAGCACAGCACAGCTCCTATTGCCTGCTCCTGATTTCCATCCATCCACTCGGCTGTAGGCCGCTCCTTGGGAATGCAGATCCAAGTGGCTCACAGCTGCAGTCATAGGAATGGGGAGGCTGAGGTCAGGAGGGTTGCGGTGGGAAGCCAGTCTAGGCAGGAAGGTTTGCAAGGCCCTCTTTTCAATGAAGGGCTGAGCTGGGTGGCGCCTGCCTGTCATCGCCAGCCTGTGAGGGAAAGGCAGAAGGTGGCAGCTGGGAGCTGCGCGGGCAGAGTCTGTGGAGGAGAGCCAGGTGTGCTGGCATCAGTAGACACAGAGCTGGCGGAAACAGAGACGGGATCTCAACAACAACCAGCGGAAAATAAGGCTGGAGGTAAGCCCAAGAGGACAGAGCACCAGCCTGGCCAGCACGAGGCCCTGACTTCAAATCCCAAAATGTTGGTAGACCCATCCGTGTACAATTTACATGTACGCATATGTGCTCCAGGTAGAATTTACATGTGTGATATCTTGATTTTTGGAACCCAAATGCCTGCACATTGAAGTAATGAAGATAATTAATCTGTTGCTACACGTGCTTTCAACAACCAAGTATTGCTAATACTGTTCTGTAGTGTTCAGTGTGAAACTTCTTCTTTCACTGGTCTGTGGTGTTCCGTGTGAAACTTTCCGGAAGCTGGCCCCTGCTGTGAAGTCACGTAGATTGTGTGTACCCAACTTGCTTTGAACTTGTTTTGCTCTGTATGGATCACACCTGTGACCTCTCCCCCTCCCCCCCCCCCCCAGAGAGTTTCACCCTGGTTCGCTGCCACCTGATGGTTGGACGATTTCCAGTGAAGATCAAGAAGCCCTGACCTGACTGTGGTGACTGACACCTCTCAGAAGTCACAGCCCCTGTAGTTCAGCTAAAGGGGACATTCCTGTCGTTTTGGGGTTTGTAAGCAGCCTGGGGAGATGGCCCAGACTGCATCTTGAGATCTCCGCCATCCCAGTGCCTGGCCCGGTGCTGGGGACATGGTTTCACAGACACCCCGGCTCCCAGCCAGGAGATTGGGGGCTGTCCACCCAGCTCCAGGGGCTGGAGGTGAGAGGAGCCATCTTTGAATTGCAGATGCCTGGCTCCATGGGGAGAGCCAGGAGGGCCCCGCTTCAGAGACATGCAGATGCCATAGCCTCAGGAAAGCTTTGCATCTAGAGAGGGCTCTGATTCTTCATGGGGGGGGGGTGAAGCCCGGACCCCTATGCCAGGTGTACCTAGACCCCTAGAGACCATACATGTCCTGGCCCAACTACCCGTGTAGAGTATGGTCCTTCACAGAATTACTTATGGTGGGTGGGGAGGGGGGAATAAATTTGAATTATTAATCCAATGGGAAACATCCTAACAGAAAGGAAGTGCCTTGTGCTTAGAATACGGAACATCTAGTGTGGTGAGGGCGGGTCTCCTCAGTTCAGGTGCCAGAAGATGCTGTACTCTGAAATGATTCATCTTTAAAGACACAACAGTGGTTTTTATAGGACGCGTGCGCGTGTGCGTGTGTGCATGTGTGTGCGTGTGTAAGTACGCGCACGCCCGCCGCAGGCAGGTGCATGTGCATGCAGGTATACGCACGGGAAAGAGTTTCCCCAGAAAGCATGATCTCTTCAGCAAGAGACAGACTCCCTTGCAAGTACTCAGCTCAAACCACGCAGCTTGAGAAAGAGAACAGCCCAGCGAGAGGTATCCCAGGTCCTCCTCGCTGGTCCCTGGAGGCAGCTGCCCCCCCACCCACCCAGCAGCCTGCCCTGCCCCGGGACGCCACCCCCCCCCCACGGTGGGGCACAGGAGAGGGGGAGGTGACTGCTATCAGACCACACCTCCCCCTTCCCCCCCCAGCCACTCCGGCTGCAGCGACAACAGAGACTCATCTCTGGAAGGGAAAGCCATCTAAACATAGTTGGGGAGCCGCGGATTTGCAGTCGGGTGCTCGTCCCATCCCCGCAGGCACAGATGAGGAGTGACAGGGAGGCAGGGAGGGGCTTGTCTGTGTCTCTGAGGACGAAGACTCAGACCTGGGAGGCCTCTCCATCCTTAATTGACAGGTGTCACAGCTCCTACCAGAAAGGCTTGGAGCCCCGGGGACAGGAGAGCAATGTGGGGGAGGCCTACCCTTGGGGGACCCATCCCACCCGAGTGGTACCCGAGTGCTACTCGGCCCCCGGGGGCCCGCAGGCAGGAGCCATTGTCCTGGGGACCTGGACCGGCTCTGGGCACCCTGGCTCCTCCTGGACCCACCCAGCACGGAGGTGATTTCATTACCCACCCTGCTCTCCTCCAAAGACCCGTGACAGAGCCGCTCATGGCAGCGAAAATGGCACACAGAAGGAAAAGCACACAAAGACAGCACGCTGCTCTCTCTACTGGAGGTCAGAGTTCTGGGACAAAAACCATAGCCGTGCTGACATCCGGGCACTTGTATAGAAAAACTGGCCAGGAAGGACAGTATACTTTAAAGTAAAGCTTTCCCCCTCCCCCCAGTACAATATCATTGGTGAATTATTATTTAGGAAAGAAATGACATGTAGGAATATATTTACATCCTCATTCAATTTGCTCTTCCTTAAAACCTCTGTCCACGTGTGCTTAAATTAATTACAGGATTCTGTTCATTTCGTTTTTATTTAAGTTTCTGGGCTCAGTAATCATTAGCTGCTCATTTGAAATACAATTTAAGAAACAGGAAATCACCGTTAGGCTGGATAATGTGTGTCTATTCCAAACGTTCTCATGAGAGAATACATTAGAATATAATAATTTAGTCTCTGAAAGCTGGCTTCTTGGTGTGCCATGGTGGGTAAAATGTTAAATGGCAGCGAGTCGTCCCACTTGCTGTCTGAGGAAGGCCCGGGGAGGCCAGAGCAGGCGAGGCGTCTGGACCACGCCCGGGCCTGAGGGGGGCGGTGGGGGGGGGCAGGAGGGTTCTCAGGCCCACAGAGTTGGTAAGGGCATCAGCTCCGGTCTCCCTGCAGCCCCTGGGCTGGGTGGGGCAGAGGTAGCCGGGCTCACTGGAAGGCAGAACTTTCATCTTCATGAATGACACTGAGCCAAGGGCCAGGCCCTGGGCGACACCGAGAGGCAGATACCGCACAGCCAGCATCGGGCGTCCTTCAGAGCTTGCTCTCCCCACTGCCATGCCCGCCTTTCAGGGAGCACTCCGCCGGCGGGGGTCCCCTGGGCTCCGCAGCCAGCCTGGACCTCTCTGTTACAGCTGGGTGGGGACCAGAACCTACGCTATCTAGGGCTGGGAATGCCCCAGCGCCCCTGCTGAGAGCTCAGAGGTGCCCCGCCCCCAGCCTGGTGAGAGATGGCGGCGGGGGGGGGGGGGGGGGGCGGGGGCGGGAGGCTGGGGGCCCTGCTCCCAGCCCCCGGGGGTCAACCAGCTCTTGGCTGTCTTTCCACTCTCAACGTTACGTAGCTTTTTTTCACGGTCTCTGGTCCACAGCCCACCTGGGAGGGCGGGTTGCTGAGAGATCCAAGGAAGTGGGGGGGGGGGAGTATGAGACTTGGGGTTTAGTGGGACTGGACAACAGAAAGGGGTAGAGATACGTGATAGAACATGGACCGATGGACAGACGGACAGAAGACAGATGGATACCCCGATGATCAGTGGCAGATAAATAAATGGTGCATACATACACAGATAAATGATCCACGAATAGATAGACCACCGATGGATGGATAGATAGAAGATAGGTGAACATAGAGAGATGACAGATAAGCAAGATGGTAAACGGTAGATACATGGGTAAGCGATAAGTGGATGGATAGGTAGGTAGATAGGTGATATACAGAGGTTACAGTTGCTTACGTAAGGTAGTGAGGACATTTTATGTCGAACTTGTGACCTTCTCCCTCATTTTTCTCCCACCTTCCCTCCTCCCCAGTTCCTCGCCCTCCGCGTTGTCTTGTAAGTATGGCAGTTGCAGGGCTCGGCCTTCCTCCTCTGTCTCTCCGTGGCGATGATCCCCTTCCCTGCCGCGGCTCTGTCTCCGGGGCCGCGGGGGGGTCCAGGCCCATGGCGCATTGCATCACAGCCGTGTCCCCACTGCACACCGCTCTGCACGGGGGGCGTGCGTCTGTAGGAAGCTCACGCCAGCACGGTGGTACTCGTGCCACCCGCTCCACTCGGTGCCCGGTGTTCCGGGGAGTGGGGACTCAGGCGGGGAGGAAAGCGGGCTGACGTCCCCTGTTCCCAGCATGCGCGAGGCCGTCACCACCGGTCAACCCGGTGTCGAGAGCCTCGGGAAGGACCGTGGGGACACGCGTGATGGAGGTGAGGTTCTATAGGGAGCCTCTTCCTGAGAGGACAGACTCAAGGAGGGACAGGCCAGCAAGCACAGGAAGCCAGTGACGATTGGTCAAGACCGACAACAGCCTTCCCCGCGGCTTCAGCCTACAGGGCTGTGTGCGGGGAAGTGTCACCCCCAGTGCGGAGGCTCCATCCCCACAGCTCTCGAGGGCTGCTGGGCGGGAGAGGAAATCCCACCCCATACCACCGAGCTCCAAAGGCTTCCCAGAGGAAGTTCCACTGCCCACGGGCATGTCGCAGGCCGCAGCTCGCCTGGAGGGAGGTCAAATCGCGTCCTGTCCTCTTCAGCACCGCTGGTTTCCACCCACCTCGCCATGGCTTGTCCCCTCCTGTCTGCATCCAGGAGGGAAGCCTGGCTTCCTTTGCTCTGAAGAGCTTCTCCTTGCGTTGCTCATGGCTCTTCTATAACACAGAATCTACTAGACAGAACTCACAGACTTGCTTCTTCTACACACCGCACGCGGCCGGACCAAGCCCTTTCCCCCAGACGGACCTCCCGCCTCTCACCTTCTCCCTTCTAGGCCTCTTAGCCCAGGACAGAGTGGCACCTGCAGCCATGACAGTGCACGCCCGGTTCAATCTCCCGGCCATGCGGCTTTTTACCATCTGCATATTTATTTCACCTCTTAAATGGAATCCAATTTGAAGCTATTAATATTAATGCACTGAGATAATTCTGATGATGAATTAATAAAACACTTGGCCTCTTGATTTGCTGTTTGCTCATTCATTTAATGATGCTCTTAACTGGAAAGAGGACGAGGCAGAGCCAGCTCCACCTGGAGCTTGAAAATCAGAAACCACCTCATTGTTTTGAGCTCACTGCTTTAATGGCAATCAATAGAATCGACTGGAGAGAAGTATTTACTCGCTCTCGACCTCGTGTGACAATCACTGTCCAGATTTCTCAGGCAACACGTGAATAGAATATTGTAGTGAGGTCTTAAATTTTCTAATAAATTACACGGCAAATGAATTTTTCATCCCCCTCCGTGGTTTTGGTACCACAGAATAACGCTTTCTCCTAATGACAACATAGAATGGGTCCGTCGGGGGCTGTGTGTGCCATTGCCAGAAGCTCTCGAAGTCGTCTTGATGGTGGACCTGGCTCTATTCACAAAGCAGACACCGTCCTTGGCCGGTGCCCCTTCAAAACTCACGCCAGGCTGCTGGCCGTTAGTATTCTACCATTCTCACTCTGCTGCCTGAGTCATTGAGAAGACAATTTAACTCCAATTAACTTAACTAGATTTAGTATTAAACTTGAACTGAATACAACAGTCATTCAGCAAACATCTGTTAAAGTCCTCTAATTGGGCCATTTTCTCAGTTGATTAAAAATGTCAACAATCTATTGTTCCTGGAAACACAAGCCCTTCCCTTTCTAGTATGAAGCCCAGGGTTCTCTGTGAGGACCCTGGCACCAATTGTGTCAAGAGGATGGTTGAGATCCATCTCCCATTGGGGACACTGACAGAGAAAAAACGGAAAGAAGCAGGCCAAATCAAGACGGAAATGGAAATGTCTTCCAAAAATAAAATCTCTGCAGAGAAAAAGTGATGCTACCCCCCTGTGCCTACCATTCCATCAATTATGCAACGTTTTTGCAACCCACTTGAGCCTTCCGGAGAACAGCAGGCTAAAGCCGCCTGCAGGACAGGGCCCCCCGGCTCTGGCCGCACACAGGGGCCTTCGCGTGTATCCTTCCCATCACCAGGACTGAGCCGTTGCACAAAGGGCCGGTCGGTGATTTGCTTTCCTATCCCCCGGTGCTCAGAGGTCAGCACCTGTGGACGCAGAGAGCGTGCTTGATTTCTCTCTGCCATGAGATAAAAGGGAAGTAAATTTTCGTCACTGGTGAGCAAACAGGTTTAAGAAATCCAATGAGACGGGACTGGAAGCTAACACTCCAGGGAGCGGGGAGACAAGCGCGGGGCAGAGTCTGGTCCCACCCAGGGCTTCGGGAGTTGGGATTTCTAATGTACACGAACAGTGTTTGTGATCACTCTAAATACTGACCTCCTGAGGTCTGCTCCTGTGAGAGCCTGGGACCTGGCGAACTCCGAAGCACACTTATTAGAACCCTTGGTGGCAAATGCATTGACAGTCACCTGGCTGGGAAGTGGAACTCACTTCTCGGTACGTGCGCTCACGCATGCACACATGCATGCATCTTATGTGTTTTATGTACTAATATGGAAATGCACCACACAGAAGTCTTGCAATCAGAAGGCGCAGTCTCATTGCTATCAGCTTGGTCGGGATCAATCTTCACCAGACAGGCTTTTAATTGTGCAGATAGGCCCCTTGTCTCTTTATGAATTTAGCTGTGATCTGAGTTTAGAAAACCACGCAGTAAGAAACAGTAGAAATATGCACTTCCCACTAGTGTCAAACTCACACCTACCAGATGACATCTCACCAAGTGTCAGTGACAGGCCCCACCCACCACAACCCTGTCTACACCACCAGGGCCATTTTCTCACTTGAAAACAGCCAAGACTGAACATCCATGGATTCCCCATTGCTCTTTGCAATGGCTCCCACCCCAAGCTGAGGCTTTGAGAAATTAAAATAAATAAATAAATACAGGGAGATGTAGAGATTTCTGGCCAATCTCTAAAGCTAAAGCACGCTGGCCCAACAGCGCAATGGGGCCCAGACCACCTTGCTGCTTCCAGTGCAGTGTTGAAAGTATTTAAAGAACCAGCCTGAGGCTCAAGCACACTGCCTTTGTGTTGGGACTCGGGGTCCAGGGGCAGCTGCCTCTGGGATCGCAGCACACCAGTACTGCGCCAGGTCTACTCGCCAAATCCCCCCTGAGCCTGCCCCAGAGCCCAGGACCCAGAGTCTCCCGCCACCCCTGTGCGGCAGCCCCTCAGCTGAGCGACAGCGGGGACTCCAAGCAATCACCTCCCTTCCCCGCGAAGTTTTATAGAAGAAGGTGTGGCATACATGCACTAATAAATGAGGCAAATTGAAGTCAAGTAAAATAAAAGTATTCTCAACCTTCTATCACCTTCCACCACAGCTCTACAGGCAGATTTATGCCATGGGTGGGAAGATATCCAATGAAAAATGAAAAACAATTTCATATTTTAAATTGATGGTCCTGGAGGATAATCTATCACCTGTTTCCTCTCGCTCAGGGCAGTAAATTGTCTCGAATCTATTTGTTGTTTGCAGTAGGTATCACTGGCGCTTGCTCCTTCCATCTTCGCCACAGAGTTCATTGCAGAAAATCTGCCTCGGGGTTAATTAGAGAGGAAGCCATTTGCCCAGCGCTGCAGACAGTGTGAGAGAAGGCCTCCTCGGGGCATTGTGCAGCCCTCTCTCGGTGAGAACCACTTTCCTGACAGGCTCAGGGAGGTGAAAGGCCAGGGATTGTGTCTCCCTGAGCCCGGCTCCGTGCCATGCCAAAGCCTTTGGCTAAACACAGATTGACTTAATTCTCTTCAAAACAACTTTGGTCCAGAGCGCTTCTCCGCCACAAGAGGGAGAGACCCAACAGAACTAACTTCCTCGTGCGGGTAATCTTGACTCAGCTGCAGGCGAAACCTAGAAACATTCTTTTAATCGAGATTCTCCCCAGCAGCCCTCTCCAAATGCCAGTATCCATCACTGCTGACTGGATCAATAGCTGTGTTTTGGCCCCAGTCTCCTGCGAGAGATGGCATGCCACCAGTGATAGACAAATATCACAGTTAAGCAAAGTATCCAGCCAGACCCAGTAACATTTTTATTGATTTTTGTTGTGCAAATAATGTCTTTTTGGGCTGAATAAATGGCTTTGAGCCAAACAGTCATTGTTTATGATTCCAAAATGCAATAAAGGGACAGGAAATATATTATAGCCAATGTCTCAAGGCACACAACATAATCATCCTTTGGTAGTAAGAAACTACCCATCTGAAACCAGGAGTGCATATTTATCCATGCTTAACGGAGCCCGCAGGACTTGCAAATCTTACGCAGAATGTCCTGTTAGGAAACAGATGGCATTGCCCTTCAACCTATTGAATAACTACTAGAAAACCAAGCAAAAAAATAAGCACTATATTTCTTCAATCAATACAAAGAAAGCAGTTTATTATGCTCCCTTCAAATGAAATATCAAACTTGCCAAAACAGCATGCATTCACTTTGAAAGAAAACACATCAAAATCTCCCTGACTTTATCAAAGGCTATAAAATCAGAAAATATTTTAGTAAGGATTTTAAAACTATATTCACTCAAAATAATTGTGAACTCGTTCAGCTGGGTGGCTAGGCAGAAAGTTGGCCCTAAAAGACATGCCCTGAACTTAACTCAGTCTTTGGAGTCATCATTGTAGACTGTCTTCCTCCATTGAGATTGCTGGGGTTTTCAAAGGGGTCACTAAACGGGGATCACCCTGGACTTCTTTACAAAACACACCGGCGCGCTGCGTCTGCATTCAGGTACCCAGAACCGCATCACAGCTCCACAGAGGAAAAGGGTGGCTGGGATGGGGTCTCCAAAGACAGAACGAGTGGGGGACTGTTTAACCACTAAAGTCCAGTACTGGACATGCGGGTAGAAAACCATGACTTCAGCGTTGTTTATGTCTTTCCTGTTTCTCTCGCCTTGCAGGGCTAAGGACCAATTCTATTCCAAGGCTTTGCACATGCCTGGCAAGCACTCTACCACTGAGTTACATCCCCGGTACTTCCTTGTTTTGTTGTTGTTGGATACAAAATACATCACCTCATGTTACATTACCACATGTTACATTACCCACACACGCATACAAAGTAGTCTAGTCTTATTCACCCCTCCAATCACCAACCTTTGTCCATTCCCATTTGTCCCATTCACCTACATTTCGGCGCGTGTGCTTGATTGTATTTGTGTCTCTAAACAGTACATATGAGATACACAGTGTTTGTCTTCATGAGTCCGACATATTTTTTTTACTTAACGTGATAATTTCTGGTTCCATGTGCTTTCCTAAAAGTGATACAGTCTTATACTTCTTCATGGAAAAATAATACTCCATTATGTATTTGTAGCACATAGGTGCTTCGGCTGATTCCATGATTTGGCTACTGTGAATTGTGCCATGGTGGATGTAGGGGGTAAGAGATTGGGGGGGCCAGTGGGTATCCAGTTTTCCCAAGACCATTTCTCAAAAAGACTCTTCACCAACATAGGTCACTGGCAACTTTGTCAAGAATCAGATGGCTGCAGCTTTGTGATCTTATTTCTAGGTCTTCCATCCTGTCTCACTGGGCCTTCGAGTCTGTTTTGAGATGAGTACCACATTGCTTTGTCCTACACTGTGTCCCTGTAGTGTAATTGACTATCAGGCATTGTGACACCTTCAGAAACTGCTTGTTTTGCTGAGGATTGCTTTGATTGTTCAAAGTCTTTCGTGCTTCCATTTACATTTTAGGATTGATTTTTCTATTTCTATGAAAAATGTTACAATAGATATTGCATTGAATCTATAGATTGCTCCTGGTAGTAGAGCAAGTTTTACAGTATTAAAGAACTACAAGAAGTATTTTTAGGGCTGGGTATATAGCCTAGTGGCAAGAGTGCTTGCCTTGTATACATGAAGCCCTGGGTTCAATTCCCCAGCACCACATATATAGAAAAGGCCAGAAGGGGGCGCTGTGGCTCAAGTGGCAGAGTGCTAGCCTTGAGCAAAAGGAAGCCAGGGACAGTGCTCAGGCCCCGAGTTCAAGGCCCAGGACTGGCAAAAAAAAAAAAAAGTATTTCTATCTTTGTTTTCTTCATTTCTTTTCTTTAATGTTTCATACTTTTCACTATAGAAGTCTTTCACCTTTGTAGGTAGATTTATTCCTAAATATGCCAATGTTTAAGACTATTGTGAAAGAGTTGTTTTTCTGATTTCTTTCTCAGAAAGTTAGTTGTTGATGTATAGAAAGGTAGTAAGTTTTTCATGTGAATTTTGTGTTCTTCTACTTTGTAAAGGGTGTTCATCAGGAATAAATTTTTTCTGGTGAAATCTTTGGTGCCTTCTAGAGTTCACTTCTTTCTCTTCATTTACTGTCCTGTTTTCTTGTGGATTTCTCTTGATTTGTTGCTCTGGTTAAGAATGCAAGCATATGTGGAATAAATGGAAAGAAAGGACATGGTTGTCTCATTCCTTAGAGTAAAAATTGATTTAAGTTTCTCCACACTTAGGACTACAGATTTGTCATGTTTAGCCCTTATTAAGATATAGTTTTTCTATTAGTAATTTCTTTATGGCTTTTTAGCATGAAAATATTGGATTTTTTTTTGCCAGTCCTGAGGCTTGAACTCAGGGCCTGAGCACTGTCCGTGGCTTCTTTTTGCTCAAGGCTAGCACTCTGCCACTTGAGCCACAGCACCACTTCTGGCCTTTTTCTATATATGTGGTGCTGAGGAATTGAACCCAGGGCTTCATGTATATGAGGCGAGTACTCTACCACTAGGCCGTATTCCAAGCCCCGAAATATTGGATTTTTAAAAGAATTTTTTCTGTATCTATTGACATGATTGCATTGGTGGTGTGTGTGTGTGTGTGTGTGTGTGTGTGTGTGTGTGTGTGTGCACATACGTGCCTGTCTTCGGGCTTAAATTCAGGTCCTGGGCACTGTCCTTGAGCATTTTTTGCTTAAGACTAGTGCTCTACCAGTTGAGCTGTAGCACTACTTTCAGCTCTTTGGTAGTTAATTATAAACTAGAGTCTCACGGACTTTCCCACCCATGTTGGCTTTAAGCTTCAATCCTCAGATCTCCGCCTCTTGAGTACAAGCATAAGCCATCAGCACACAGTAATCATTTCCATGATTTTATTTAGACGCTGCATTACATGTACTGGTTTGCATTTGTTCAGCTATCCTTGCATTCCTGCACTGAAAACAACTTGATTGTGATACGTGGTATTTCAGAGTGTTCTTGAGTTTGATTTGCAAGCATTTTAATAAGATATTGGGGAATGTTATCAGGGAAATTGGTTTATAGTTTTCTTTCATTTTGTGTTGTGTCCTTATTCACTTTTTCGATCATATTAATACTGGTTTCAGAAAATTAGTTTGGAAGTAGTCTTTTCATTTCAATTTTATGGGATAATTTGAGGAGCATCGATGTTAGATCTTCCATCTGAATCCATCATTCCTGGGCTTTTCATTGTTTGGAGATCCTTATTATTGCTTCAGTCTTACTGCTTATGTTATTTACATCCTCTTGGTTCAGTGTTGGTTGGTCAATGTTGTAAGTCTGGAAACATACATTTTTCTCTACATTTTCTATTTTTTTTTGCAATATTTTTCTCAAAATATTCCTTAATAGTCCTCTGAATCTCATTTGCATTTGTTGTAATATTTTCCACTGCTCTGTGTTAAGGATTCTATTAAAAGTATTCTTTAATTTGTGTTTAGTGGTCCTCAGTTGCTTAAGGTTTTACCTGTCTTGGAAGGGATTTCATTTTCTTTTACCTTGAAAGCATAGCTGCTGGATGTACTATTCATGGTTGGCTGTTGACTCTGTGCAGGTTTGCCATTGCATTCCGTAAGCCTTCTGCTGAGCCATTGGATGTCGTAGTGACATTTTTGCCCCCGCAAATTAAGTGCAATTTCCTGTCAATGTTGTTTCTTTGGTTTCAAGTCCTGACAATTTAAGTATAATGTTATATGTGGCATTTCCTTCTTGGTATGGTCTGTTTTGGATTCTTTAGGGCTCTTCTATGTCCATATCTTCCCCAAGATTTAGGAAACGTCCTATAATAATTTCATTGAACAGCTTTCTTATTCTTTTCGTTGAAATCCAAGCTCCTTTTCTACTCCACGAATTCCTAAGGTTTGGCTTATCATATCCCAGAGACCTGGAAGTTGTGTTCATGTTTGTGTTGCTATTGTTGTTTCTTTATTGCTGAATGCAGAATATTCTTAACCTTGTCCTCAGATTCCAAAAGTCTTTCTTCTGTATAGTTAGTCTTTTGGCAATGCTTTCCATAGTGAGGTGTGTCTCGGCAATATTTTGAATAAGGTTAGTCTTTGAACACAGGGACTACACAAAGCAATTACCCTCAGCAGAATGGACAGGCATTGTCCATTCCACCAAGTGTCCAAAGAGAATGGAAGGCAGAGGAAAGCATACTCTACTTTTGTGCTTCCCGCCCTTATTCCTCATCTGCCTCTACTTATGTCTCATCTTAGGTCTCATCTGCCTCTACTGTCCTGGGAAGGAAATGAGACCACATAGCCCCACTTCTTCCAGACCTCTGACTGCTAGAAACTACTTTTCCAGCTTAAGAGGTAAGAATGTGAGAATCTTCTGTCTCCAATCTCATGAACCAATTCATAGAAATAAATAAAATCAAATTCTTGACCATTGCTTCTCCCCAGTATGTCCTACTGGTCCTGTTTCTCCAGAGAAGCTGAATGATACAAATACTGAGTGATTGGCGTTTTATTTTAATTTTTGGATGGCATGTGCCATCCAAGGAAATCAGCCCACACTGCCTTCTTGTGAATGCTGTCCATTTTCCTTTTACATGACTACAACCCAATTGGTTTACATTAGCATACGGTGTGTGGCAGGAATACGATTTGATTTTTCCTCAGAACTCATTATTTAGCATCGAATTCTTTTCTGGATTGTTTAAAGTTCTCCACATTGCCATTAGGTATTTATTTATATTTTAAACTGTTTCTGTTGTACTTTTTTGTTTGTTTCCTGTCTGTTATTCTTCTCAGTTTTCTAAGCTGTAGAATTCTTAAAGTAATATGTATTGCTAGAAAGTTTAGTGTTCTTTACAAAGGCTTGGAGTGTAACATTGATTTAGATGAGCTTGAGCATTTTGTATGAAATCATATAATATTTGTGAGTTCTTTCAGGAAAGGTATTAGCTTATAACATTAAAATTTGTCCAGATGTCTTGCATTTCTCTATATATTAAGTGCATCTTTCTTAAGTTTTTTTTTAACTCTCTCCATCAATATCCACAATGTGTTTACTGCTATGTCTCCATGTTATTTTAGACTTCACTTTTGTAACAAAGAATTCTTTTCCATTGTGGTTTTGGTATGTCTTTTGAGTTAACATAGACCCAAACAACTGCTCTCATGCAATGTATTCATTCACTCCATTGTTATATGGCTAAATAGTCTGCAGGTGAGCGGTACTCTTTCTTTTCTTCAGCTTGCTAGTGAATTTTTTTTTCTGAAAGCTAGTTTGATCTTATGTCTTGCTTTCAAATATGTTAACTTGCTCTGATTAATGACTAAACCTTGCAGAGTAAAGTTCTATAATGAAGCCTGTTAACAGATTGTAAACACTCAGCAGGCGTCTGCTCCAGACAACAAGAATTGTTTTGTGTTCCCTTTAAGAGCCTTGAGGCGGGTGTGCTCCAGTGAGAAAAACTCCTTCAAACCCATGTTTGTACTTAAGAGGCTTCCTGGTGGGGAGGTGGTGGGAATGACCACTGCCCAGACCCCGCCCCCACCAGGCTTTCTGGGAGGGTCACTGTCCCCCTAGAACCAACCAAATACTACATAATACATTTTTGCCAGTCCTGGGGCTTGGGACTCAGGGCCTGAGCACTGTCCCTGGCTTCTTTTTGCTAAAAGCTAGCACTCTCCCACTTGAGCCACAGCGCCACTTCCAGATTTTTCTGTTTATGTGGTGCTGAGGAATCGGACCCAGGGCTTCGTGCATGCTAGGTGAGCACTCTACCACTAAGCCACCTTCCCAGCCCCCCCAAAATACTTTTTATTAGCATTAACTGTGAAAGTTTTCACTACTGAAAGACAACTTATTGGGTATTCCAAGTATATAAAACTGGAGTCAATGATATGTGCAGGGGATTTTCTTAACCCTTCAGTTTAAACACTTGGCAGCGCGGGCGGTGGCCCGGAGGTTTTCAGCTGACCCGAGTGTCCTGGCTGACTCTCAGCGGAGCTATCCACATTGCCACACATTTCACGGAGACATCCAGGCTCTGACAGCACAGCCTATGTAATCCTAGGAGTCTAATCACAGATTTTTCAGCTTAACACTTTGTTGTCTGCTGCAGAAATACTCCGTATAGCCTGCAGTCCCTGTGCTTCTCACTGTTGGATTCCTCCAGGACAAACACAGGAGACAGGTACCATGCCAAGTGGAGAAATGACAGCGCACAAAGCCATACCAGGATTTTCTCCTGGACCACCGTCAGTTGCTTTGTTGATTCTATTCATTGGGATGCCATAGTGCTTGCCGTTCTCTCTCTCCAACAAGGTGGACTCACGGCTTGTGTCCTTCACACAGATCCAAAACCTCTAAATGACATATATGACCTTCACACAGATCCAAAACCTCTAAATGACATATATGACCTTCACACAGATCCAAAACCTCTAAATGACATATATGACCTTCACACAGATCCAAAACCTCTAAATGACATATATGACCTTCACACAGATCCAAAACCTCTAAATGACATATATGACCGCCATACGTTGGAATTTGCAGACTTTTAACCCGCTCGCATGAGTAAGCACGGTGGCCCCACACACATCCGAGAAAGCGCACACGTGCGTTTAGAACATGCTTCGCTTCACAACGGATAGAAGGCAGTTTACACGTGGGTGCGTACACTGCACGACGGCAGTGCGGCCGCGCGGAGCCCCGGTCAGAGGCCACACTGGCTAGAGTTGCCCCCAGACTCAAGCGTAGCGCCAGGAAACACGCCGAGCAAAGGGCTCCTTAACTGTGGATTCTTAAAACTCAGACTGCCCATCCGAGTGGAAAGAAATGGAAAGCAGTCACCCTACTACCGTCACATTCAATCGCGGAGATGCCACCGTTCTCACGGGTGCTGTGCGCTTGTCTGTCCCGTTAGTACAGCGGACGGATTCACCGATATCACTTAGACACCTGAGAGTCCGCACCAGCTGAGGGCTACCCCTTCACGCTGCACTCCTCCCGCTCTCCTTCCCTCCTTCACACACACACACACACACACACGCACGCACACACGCACCCCTCTTCATGGGAAACAAAGACCCACAGCACATCAGGAAATGCAGGCGTCTGTATTCTGCCTCGACGGGGTAGGTGAGAATCTCTCCTCCTGCTGAGGACTGTGGAGAAGGAGTGCTCGCGCTTGCGTGAGGCAAGTGCACCTGTCGCTTGGCTCACAGTCTCACGTGCCTAACACGACCGACCGGCTCTCAGGACAGCCGGCGGGGCCGCGGGGCCCCTCTGCAGTGGCGTGCTGCGCGGGGGCGCGCTCCGTGGGGCGCGGGCAGCGTGGCGGGGGCTCGGGCGTCTCCGGGCTGTTCCGCGGCTGAGCGGCCCCAGCTCCCCCAGACCGGCAGGGACGGTGGCAGTGCGGGGCTCTCACAGCCGCCATCAGCCACCCAGAGTCCAGGGAACGCCCGCTCCTGACACGGCGCCATTGCCTTGAGGAAGGACTGACGGGGTCAGGAGGCGCAAGCGGGAGGCGGCCAGGTCGGGAGCCGGTCTCCTGGCCACCCCCTGCCGTCTGAGCAGAGGGCCGGGCCGGCTCCAGGCGGAAGCCCCTCTGGCCGCCACAGAGCCCAGAGCGACCGCTGAGCAGGAGTGGCAGGGTCCCTCCAGACGGATGCCCCAGTGTTCGTCGTGATCCGTGACGCGTTCCTTAATCATCTTTAGCTTCAGGTAGTCCATTTTTTAAGTCACAATAATAACACAATCGATCCCGGAGGATCGTTATAAGAAACTAAAAATGGTGGCCACCCAAAATGCTTGGGGCAGGAGCAGGTTGAGGGACATTCGTTTCCTATCCTACCTTCCATTTCTCCCTCCCTTCCAAGGTGATTGCGTTTCAAGGTATAAAAAGAGACGCCCAGAGCTGGCTAACGTCGCCCAATACCGAGCTCACGAGGATGAAACCACACCGGCCAGGGAGAACGTTGTGTGACTTTAATATCTAAAAACGCCTTCTTCCCTCACATGGAATATTCCAGCTCATAGCCACAGGCAATCGTCTGAGACAAGACAGGACTCAGCAGATCGGGAGGGGAGCAGAGCCGTGGTACCCCCTCCCCGGGCACCGGTGACCCCCTCTAGCTGCCCAATGCCTTTGTGGAATGGTGCGTTTGTGGTGAAGTCTTGGGAAGAAGGAGAACACTGCACAGTCTGATAAACGACTGTCCGTGGGCCGGGCCGCTCTCGGCGGTGCGGGGGGCTCCGCGGGGCCTCCGCTGCTGCCCTTCCTCCCGCGCCGAGGAGGTCTGTCCTCGGCCGCAGGCCGTCAGGCCGGGCGGCGTGAAGCCCTCGCCGGCTCCGGTCCTGTGGGCGAAACACTGCAGCCCACAGCGACGCGCTGCAAGAGGCTCGCTCCGCGCCCAGGAGGAACCAGACATGGCTAATGCACGTGCATGGTCAGCGTGAGCGAGAAGGATTGGGCCTTCATGAAACAAATACCCTCGTGTTACACGCACCTCCTGTGAAACATTCAAAAAAAGAGTACAAATCAAGAGTGAGCCTTGGGGACTTGTTACAGCATGGCGACGGCCGTTTGTGTGTCTGCTAAATCCAGCGACTTAGAAGTTGGTGCCTTTACATTTAGGAATTTGCTAATAATTTGCCACTGTATCTGGCAAAAAAAAAAAAAAGGAGAAAATATCTGTGTGCTGTACATTGGAAGGAGAACCAACCCAAACCAAACATGCATCAGCCAGACAGACCCAAACAGACAGACAGACACCCAGACAGCCAGATACCCAGACAGACCCAGACAGCCAGACAGCCAGACAGCCAGACAGACCCAGACAGCCAGCCAGCCAGACAGACAGACAGACAGACGGCAGCTGGGGAAGCTCTGCCCTCTGCTCCTGCGTGAAGGGGAAGCAGGGTCTCGGAGGAGGAGACTCCATCTTGCAGAGACCGGGCGGGTCCTCAGTGGGACCCAGTCCATGTAAAGAGGGGGGAGACGGAAGCCGGCACAGCCCACCCACGGTGTGCGCTCGGCCCCGGTATTTCGCGAGACGTTGTCACGTGAGGCGGAACTTGGTGAGAAAGGGGCGTGGCAGGAGGCCGCCGAGGCTGGAGCAGGAGGGTCACGAGTTTGAGGCCAGCGTGGGCCAGATGAGGAGCGCCACGGAGCAGCGGGGCCCCGAGGCGGCCTGCTCAAGGGTCTCTGCGGCGGCCAGTTCTGCACCACGCTGGGCGGACGCACAGATCCCGAGGGCCGCCCAGTGGGGCTGCGGAGCTGCGGCTTGGGCGTCTTCGGTGTGGAGGTGGCTCGCGTGGGTGAGAGGGAGACGAAGCCGCGAGCGCACAGGTCTCCGCGCGCCCTGGCGGAGGCCCCCGCGGGAACCCGCAGGCCAGCCGCGCCACTGAATCCTAATACCCCGGTCCTCTGGGATGGGACTCGGGCGCGGGCCGGGAGGAAGCCGGACGCGGCGGCGAGGCCTTCCCTGGGTTATCTGGCTTTGAAAGGATCATGTTCAAACCCTGCCAAGATAAAAGGCAGCCTCCGCGGGCTGCGAGCTGGCCCGTTAAACATTTCCACATGACAAAGCCCTCTCCTGAGGCCTGACCCGCCCGGCTCGGCCTGCAGATCTGAGCCCAGCCCTCTGCAGCCTGCTCCCCGGAGCAGCGTCTGCAAGAGCTTTGAAAACCACTTGAAAACCCTTCGCAGAAGTCCTAATGCAGGAAGAAACAGATACATAATAATGTGCAAACCGAACTCTTCCGAGAGTGAAGAGCGGCCGGGCCGGGGCGGGCCGGGTGAAGCCGCGTCCGTGCTGGCCCCCTTCTCCTCTTTGGTAGGTTTCTCAGGTATTATTTACTTGCCGAGCTTATGTGTATTTGTTCAGTTTCAAATAGTGGCAGCGTTTTCCCTAATGAGAAGCAAGGAGAGCCTCTTTCCCTGGTCTCGAGGCTCAAAACGCAATCTCCCGCTGGGTGAGACATTGCTGGAGGCTAATGGTGACGGTGTGTCCCTTCTACACTTCCCACTACTTAAATCTCATGTCACCCATGTGGCATCTTCTGAGCAGAAATGAGACCAGCCTTCCATTTCCTCCCTTTCTGAAAAGTTCGCTTCCTTCCCACGACAGCCACGACGCTAGCTACCGCTCGGCCCCTTTTCCCTCCGAGTGCGGGCCGACAGGGCCGCTCGCTTCCTCTCTCGGCGGCCTTTACCCACACTCGGCAGAGCCAGGAGAGGGGGCGCGCAGGCTTCATCTGCACCTCCGTTACCAACCGAGAATGTAATTTGAGTGCCACACACACACACACACACACACACACACACACGGGGAGCCGTGCTTTAGGCCTCTTGGAGCTTCAGAGAGAGCCTGGCAATCTCTGTGTGCTGCAGGAGCTGCCCTCAGTCAAAGGAGAAGCTGGGAGCCCAGAGAGACAAACCATCCCAGGACACAGGTTAAAAGAACCCTGTTACTATGACAACAGATAGGGTCAGATAACAAAATGAACAGCCACTTTTGATCTTCAAAAAATTCTTTCTGCTTTGCTCTCTGTGCTGTTATCTGGACCACTCCATCAAACACCTCGTAGATAACACTGCTGAAAACCCAATCGACCTTCAAGAAAACCCAGACAGCTTGGCAGGCGGGTGGGAAGGTTACCCTCTCCGCCCAGCCTTTCTGATGGTATTTGCCTTGTACACAGAAACATTCTCGTTTCCACTCCCCACCACGACCGCGGGTAAGAGCTCAAAGGAATCCACACAAGTACTTAACACATGTACACAGCAGCGAAGCGTTACCACCATGAGGCCCCGAGTACGGAGATCCAGACTTCAGCGTTCACCGCCCTCTGGTTCCGGAACTGTTAGTGATGAGAACACGTGATCCACATGGCACAAACTGAGAACCAGTTTGGAGAGTTTTGTTCGCTCAATCATATTCATAGGCTAATTGATAAAAATCAGACATAAAGAGGGAGAAAAGAAAGCTTCCAAACTTCATGAGCTTTTGCTCATTCTGTTTAATCCTATATACATTGAATTAAAAGTCAGTTACACTGCCAGCCTCCTGCTGGTGTTTGGATTTAGCACTGCATCAATGCTTAGGGTTTTTGCTGGCTTGGACTAATGCTGCAGATGCTTCTGGAAGATCAAGATGGAAAGTACACAGAAATTAAACTTCTGTGCATGTCCGTTGTTGTTATGATGGCCGATGAGGACGGGGTTGTTTCTTTTCTGTGAAGATGGTAAGTAGGCTTTCCCCAAATGAGCTCAGCTCCAGTAGAGGTGTGCACAGAGATGCCCCTGGGCAGGTGCTGCGGTGGCTGACCAGTGTGTCCTGGCTGCGAAAGCCTGCGTCACACGCATTTGTCGGGGTCTCGCGTGTGGCACGGAGGAAGGGCGCCCACCAGCCCCGCCCCAGCCCACTCGGAGCTGCTGCAGTGGCGTGCCCTCGCGAATCAACGCGTTCATCACGCGACACCGGCCTGGGGTGGCTCGTTCTATTTTTAGAAAATAAGAAACAGCTCTCAACCATACTTCTGGTTCAAAAGTTTTGGAAATGCATACTTCCTTCTCGCACTGGCTTCCAGACGAAGTCATTTCCAGAATGAAACGACTTTGGGTGCAGGGCACAGTGCTCAGACAGCCAGGGTGAGGGCCTCTTCCTGCTCGGGGCGGAGGTCCCGCCTTCAGACAGCCAGGGTGAGGGCCTCTTCCTGCTCGGGGCGGAGGTCCCGCCTTCAGACAGCCAGGGTGAGGGCCTCTTCCTGCTCGGGGCGGAGGTCCCGCCTTCAGACAGCCAGGGTGAGGGCCTCTTCCTGCTCGGGGCGGAGGTCCCGCCTTCAGACAGCCAGGGTGAGGGCCTCTTCCTGCTCGGGGCGGAGGTCCCGCCTTCAGACAGCCAGGGTGAGGGCCTCTTCCTGCTCGGGGCGGAGGTCCCGCCTTCAGACAGCCAGGGTGAGGGCCTCTTCCTGCTCGGGGCGGAGGTCCCGCCTTCAGACAGCCAGGGTGAGGGCCTCTTCCTGCTCGGGGCGGAGGTCCCGCCTTCAGACAGCCAGGGTGAGGGCCTCTTCCTGCTCGGGGCGGAGGTCCCGCCTTCAGACAGCCAGGGTGAGGGCCTCTTCCTGCTCGGGGCGGAGGTCCCGCCTTCAGACAGCCAGGGTGAGGGCCTCTTCCTGCTCGGGGCGGAGGTCCCGCCTTCAGACAGCCAGGGTGAGGGCCTCTTCCTGCTCGGGGCGGAGGTCCCGCCTTCAGAGCGCAAGGTGAGGGCCTCTTCCTGCTCGGGGCGGAGGTCCCGCCTTCAGAGAGCCAGGGTGAGGGCCTCTTCCTGCTTGGGGCGGAGGTCCCGCCTACCCCAGGCTCCCAGGAAGTCAGGGCCCTTCCCACTGGCTTAGCTTCAATGAAGAGCATCAAGGGTTAAAATTCAGAACATGAATTTGGCTTGCCGCGGCCCGGTATTAATGTTCTTAATAGCAACCCCTACCCCCCCAAAAAAGTTATACTTCAAGGTACAGATGCAGAAAGGAAAGAAAAGCCACCTCTAAGGGCCTTTCTTCCCTTTACATTTCTATTTTCACTTTTTTTTTCTTTTTGTCATACTGGGGTTTTGAACTCGTAGCCTCAAGCTTGTAACCATTGCTACCACTAAGTCACATCCACGGCCCCCCGTTTGTTTTTTTCCAGTCCTGGGCCTTGAACTTAGGGCCTGAGCACTGTCCCTGGCTTCTTTTTGCTGAAGGCTAGCGCTCTACCCCTTGAGCCATGGCGCCACTTCTGGCTTTTTCTATATATGTGATGCTGAGGAATCGAACCCAGGGCTTCACTCTACCACTAGGCCACATTCCCAGTCCTCACCCCCCCCCAGTCCTTTTTTTTTACTTTTTTTTTGTGACATTGCTGGGGCTTGAATTCAGGCCCAGGGCAGTGTCTCTGAACTTCGGCTCAAAGCTAGTTAGTGCTCTACCACGTGAGTCACAGCTCCATTTCAGGAATTTTTTCTAAGTTAGTCAGGGATAAGAGTCTCAAGGACGTCCCGCCCTGGCTGGCTTTGAACCGCGATCCTCAGGTCTCCGCCTCCCGAGCAGCCAGGATTACTGGCGTGAGCCCCCAGCGCCCGACTGGCTGGTTATTTTTGAGATTGACTGTCGCTTCCCCCACGGGCACCCCCTGCGCCCATCAGAGCAAGGGCGCTGTTCTTCTTTGACGGCTGTCAGCGTCTGTAAGTTTCTATTCTAAGAACTAAATCTCTTCCAATTGCTTTAAGAAAATTGTATCCGTCTTTGAAGTCTTTTTAGTTTTCTTTTTAGTTGACGAACTGTTTTATGTTTATAGGCGCAATGTAAGTGACAAACACACGGGAGCCACCCAGCGAGGCCGACGAACGCGCGTCCTGGACCCTGAGCGCAAGAGAGGTGTGGCTGGCCCTGCTTCCCTCCCAGGGGCTGCCTTCCGCCCCGGCTGCTGTCCCGGGAGAGGCCAGGGCGGAGGGCACAGGTAACTCCGCCGCCCCGCGGTGGCCACCCAGGTCAGGAGCCTCCCCTGAGAAGCCACGGCCTGAACCCCCTCCCAGAACGACCCCTCTCCTCAGACCCCAGCCTGCCCCACCCTCCGTGGTTCAGAAGCAGCACGAGGAAGGGAAGGTTGGTAAGCGAGCCCCTCCGCTCGCGTGGCGGGTTCACCTGTGTCGGTGACTTGCTGGACTCACCCGATGTCCTACAAGGGCAGCGCGCCGTGCCTTGGTGCCCTTAGCAAATCCACGGGGTGATGCGTGTCCGCGAGGAGGATACTCAGAGCCGTCGGCCCTTTGTCCAATGACCACCTAGCCCCGCGCGCCGGTCTGGACCCCCGGGCGTCCCGAGATGCCACACCGTGGCCACCACACGGACAGGAGGTTGCGTCGCTTCGGCACTTCTGGAAACGCCATTCTCGAGGATCATCGAGGGGAAAAGCCTCTTCCTCCACGCCCCCGGGACAACTGCCACCCAACTCAAATCCTGCCTGCAGTGTCCCACATCACACACAAACAAGGATCACAGAAATTTACTGTTGGGGGCGAGTGAACTTGTTCAACCACTCTGGAAAGCAGTATGGAGGTTCCCCAAAAGAAAAAAAACAAAAACAAAAACAAAACATAGAGCTTCGCTCTGGTCCAGCAATTCCACTCCTGGGCATTTATCCAATAGACCACAAACAAGGTTACAGTACAACCACCAGCACAACCATGTTCATTACAACCCCATTCACCATGGCCAAGCTACGGAATCAGCCCAGAGGCCCCTCCATGGGTGCCTGAATCAAGAAACGGTGGTATCGATTCACAAGGGAATGTTGCTCATCCGGCCGAAAGAATTATGTTGTACCATTCATACGGAAATGGAGAGACATGGAAAAAATCCTATTAAGTGAAGTAAATCAGACCTAGGAAAACATAGGTTGCATGATTTCCCTCATTCGTGGGAGCAAGAACGTGCCTGTAAATCTACAAGTCCACACGCCGGGTGGCAAGCAAGGGGGTCCGGATGAATGAAGTGTAATAGGCTCTGTGGAGAAAGCTCAAACAGTGCGATGTGTTTAAAGACAAAGTCAAAACCCAACTAAATAAGTGCCAGAAAATGAGTAGTTACGCGAGGAGAGTAAAGTCAAGAGGAGAGGGGTAGATGAACGAAAGAGAGGAGAACACAGTCAAGAATACACTGTCGATGGCATCAAGAAAAGTGAGGGAGGGGGTGGGTGGAAGGGAGGTGAGGATAGTGACAGGTGACACCGACCAGCACGCACAGTATTCACCAACGGCTTTGTTAAATGACCAACACGCACGGTATTCACCAACGGCTTTGTTAAATGACCAACACACACGGTATTCACCAACGGCTTTGTTAAATGGCACCTCCCTTGTACAACGACTTAAACATCATTTAAAACATTTTTATAAAGGATAGTAATAAATAACAATAGTAATAAAACACCAAATCACCAAGTTCAACCATGAATTCTTTTCTGACAAAGGAAACACAGACTGTTCTTTTCACTTCATTCACCTCGGAACATTGTCTGCGAGCTGTCTTGGTGGGCTTCCCAGTGTCCGAGCTGTCGTCCGCTGTCTGTGAAACCCTGGTGTTCCGTGTGAACGGCCCACAAGGAGGAATGCACCCATCGGTGAGCAGTCTCACACGCGGCACCACAGAACCTTGGCTGGGCCTCCTGCACCGCTTGGCCGTTGTTGGGGCTCACCTTTGCCTCTGTGAGAGCAGCTCAGCCCCACCTGTCCCTCCAGAAGATCATGTTGGACAGTCTGCGATTCCTTCCCATGACCTGTTAGCGTGCAAATGCAGAATCATAAGAGTAACAAGAGTAGACATTTGTAAATCTTGTTTCCTTGGCATTCTAATAATGCTCTTAAAGTAAACTGTTGTTAAACAAATGGTATATCTAACACTGGGAGCATTCTTAAGTATAGTGCCCAAATAACAGAATATGCAATTTATAGGAGGAAGAACTAACAAACTGGATGCAGGTGTAATGGTTCATGCCAGCAGTCTCAGCAATGTGGGAGGAAGAAGTCAGGAAGATCAAGGTTCTAGGCTAAACCAGGCCAAAAAACAAAAACAAAACACCAAAAAAGTTTACAAGAGCGCCATCTCAATCAACAAAAAGCCAGGCGGGGTAGGACGATTGTCCCAGCTATTAGGGAAGAGTAAATAGGAGTCTCTCAATCCAGGCTGGCCTGGACTAAAGCATGAGCTCTTACTCAGAAACAACAACGCAAAAGGTCCGTGGAAAATGGTGCACGTAGTAGAGGATCTGCTAGCAAATGCAAGGCCTGTAGTTCAAACCCCAGCACTACCAGGAAACAACGTAAATGGGAGAAGTGAAACAAAAATGGCTTATTGTGCTGTGTGTCCAACCCTGCGTGCAAAGCTTTAATTCCACCTAAAATAGGATTGCGCTCAGGTGACAGAAACTCTAGTTCGTTGAGCGCCCTGAAGAACAGAGAGGCAACTGGCAATGCTGCAAAGTTTGCACACCACAGTAAAACCAAGGAGGGAAAACTAGTCAGAAAGCTAATGAGAAGAGCCTTCCCAGGTTCTATGTTATTTAATATTTATATTTAAAAGCAAATTAAGGACTGTTTAAAGGATGTTTGCATTTGGAGATTGGATTTACTTTAATTATTTGGTTATTTGTTGTTCCTATACAGCATTTATTAATCAAATGAAAATACAGCTTTTAATATATTTCATTTCTTTAAAAAAAAAATAGCTCACTGAATTATTAAGTGGGAACTTTCCCTTTGAGTCCTCCTCAGTCCCTGTGGTGTCATTCCCCACAGGCTGTGGTCTGGTCTCCTGTCTGCCTCACCCCAGCTGTTCGAGGGTGTTCACCCCATGCAGGAAGGAGCCAGCTTCGGGGTTCAGCTTCTCTCACTGCTGCAGAATTTTAGCTTTGCTGACTCCTTTGCGCTTTGCAGACACCCCACATTCCTCCCCAAGCCTGTGGCGGGCCGGTCTTCCCTGAGAGGCGCCAGTGTGATCCAGTCTCATATGGATGGATAGTGGGTGGATGGGTGGGTAGACAGGTGGATGGATGGGTGGATGAATGGATAGGTGGGAAGATGAGTGGAAGGATGGATGGGTGGGAAGATGGATGGGTAGATGGATGGATGGGTGGATAGCTGGAAGGATGGAAGGATGGATACATGATGGATAGATACATAGATGGATAAATGGGTAGGTGATAGATGGACAGATGGGTGGAGTAGGTGAATGGATCGGTAGGTAGATGGGTGGGTGGCTGGCTGGATGGGTGGATAGATGGATAAATGGGTGAATGGATGCAGGAGTAGGTGGACAGCTGGGAGGGTGGGAGGGAGAGAAGGAAGGAAGAAGGGCACGTGTCCCTCCACGTTAATTCTCTTTTCTCCACAGGGCAATGCTGCTCTTGCCACCTCTCCTCTCTGGTCAGCATCACCCCCACTAAGCCAGGCCTTCCCACCTCTGCCCACAAGACTGCTCATTCCCAAGGAGGCCTGGAGATTCCTTGATCCCCAAGGAAGCCTTGTGCGTCCACGTTGTCTTCCTAAACAGGCTTGGCAGCCAGAGCTCCTCAGCGTTCTCTGCTGACTCCCGCCCCGTGCCTGCCGGGGATCCAGAGCCTGCTGAGAGCCGCTTCCTTACCGGCAGGCGGCCCACAAAGGCATCAAGTCCCAAGAGGCAGGTGGCCCTGGCCGCGCCCGGGGGCGTGCGGGGAATAAGGCTCGTGCAGGACTAGGTCCACAGCAGCATGACTGAACTCGCAGAACACAACCAGCCCGTCGGAGGACTCAGCCGTGAGCCATTCTTACGAGGAGGAAATAGCCTCACGGTTTCCGTGCGTCTGCGAATCCTCGCAGCCAGAGCCTCCCGGGGCCTTGCCTAGTCACGACAGGGGCTTCCTTCTCCGCCCGGACTGGCCGTGTCCGGCGCACCCCGAGGGGACGTGGGCCCGGCCTGCCGGTCCTGGGGCGCCCCGTGGCCGCTCGGCATGCCGAAGCCCAGAGGCCCGGGGCCGTTTGGAAAGTTCCAACGGAGACGTGTACCGTTAATTCTTATCGATGTTAAAACTTCCCTTCTTAGCCACACAGAAACTGTTTCCTGAGCATCATACTCCATGTCAATACAGGAAGAAAAATAAATGTTAAAACATGCTAAATAATTGCCCGACGGTCCTTGTACTAATGACCGTAAACTTCTCCTATGCTAATTTTTCTCCACACTTTTAATTACTGATCAATAATACTTTGCGGTTGACATTTAAAAATGCTGAACCACGTGTAGGAACACAGACTGAGCGAAAATCTACAATGTGGGACCGAATTTGCCAAATCAATAAACTTTGCCATTTAACAAATAGTAGCATGTAAACAGTCACCAAGATTAGCAAGCGGAAAGGCCCAAGCCTGGCAGAGTTAATTATTGTTTAATGACACGGCTCTACTTCCCCACCCTGCTCCGCCAGCCAGCAGCTCCTCTGCTGGCGACTTCAAACCAGGCAGGAAGCTTGCTCAGGAGGCTCAAGACCCCGGGTCTCTGCTGGGCAGACCGGAAGGGTGTCCATGCACGGTGCCCTCCTCGAGGACCCCCTTCACAGAAATCAAAGACCCTCCAATGGTGACGACTGATGGAATCATGAAGGCATTAGATAAAGCGATGTGATTTTAAAAGCATCTCTTGCGAGCCTATCAACCGTGTGCCGATCATCCGCTTGGAATCTAAGGGGTTGAGGCAATAAAATACCCATCCACCTTGCAAAGAGAAGAAAAGAAAGGCTTTGTACACCCATGCAGGCCCCAGGAAAATCAATTTCGGGGAGCACCGTGGGAGAGCATAGCAATCATTATTTTTATCATTATTAGCAATAATAATAAATCTAGACTTAAGCATCTCCGGCGCGCGATTAGGAAAGCTCTGTCTCCACGCCAGGGGTGGAAGCCGTGGTCCTGGTCGGGCTGGACACGGTGCGTGTCTGCAGTGTGACTTCGGCCGTGGCCAGCCCCCTCCCCAGCCGCCGCTGCCCTTTGGCTCGGCACTCCGTGCGGTGCTGGCAGGGAAGCCTGGGACGGAGCAGGGCCTGCCTCGGAGATGCTGCCAACACCCTCTGGCATTTCCCAGAGCTCAGCTTCTGGAAATGGTTTTGCTTCCTTGTACTTGACATATCCTGCCTCCCCTCCAAGCAGCGGGCTGTGTCCCGCCGAACACACGCAACTCCAGCCAGCTGTAAGGAGGACCGGTGGGGAAAGAGAGGGATCATACTCGGACTTGGGGCCCCAGGCTGGGCTGGTGACTGCAGGCCTCCCACCGGTCCCTCTCCCAGCCCTTGGAGTAGCGCCCGGCACAGAAGCTAGGGGTGGCCGTGTTGCCTGCTCTTCCCACACCCAGCCTGGCTCCACCTGATTCCAACGCCCCTGTGTCTCTGCTAGATGCGGGTGGAGAGCACAGCTCCCAGAAAACCGCAGGTGACCCATTCTAGCACCCCGGTCAGACTGTGCCTGAATTCCACCCTGTGCCGAGACCTAATGACCTGCCCTTAGCAAACAAGACCAAAATAGAGTGGAAGAAACCTCAGGTGAGACTAGGTATTGTTCCAATTATTTGTCAGTAACTTAAAGCGCAGCTTGCATCCAATGGGGGCTGAGTGATCCATGGGTGTAAGTCATATGCGCAACATTCAAACCCTGTTTTGGAATTCCGTGAGCACCAGCAAAGAAAGAGAAAGTCATTAGTGGAGTTGTTCTAGGCCAAAGAATCTCAAGAGCTCATCTCCGAGCACACACGACAGGGCACCACGGCTGCCGAAGGTGGAAATCTGTGCAAATCCCCGGCAGGAAGCACAGAAATGTCAAAGTGCAACAAGACCCGTCAGTTCATCGTGCTTGGGTTGGATCTAAAAACCAAGATGTTCATGACCAACTTTACAGTATCCCCCGTGCCATGGGGACCCGGCGTGGGTGCCCAAGGCTTGGGGGCGTCCCCCCCGGGCTGGGGGCGGCCGTGCCTCGGTGTGTCCTGGGGGCGTCCCCCCCCGGGCTGGGGGCGGCCGTGCCTCCGCCTCTCTTGGACTTCCAGCCTCAGGCATTGCCCCGCAGCCCTAGGAATCCGGTCTGAAGGGATGACTCGGTTCCCCGGCAGGCCTGACTGGACGGCTCAGCCTCGCACCGCCCCTGCCAGGAAGCGAGTCACCCTCACCCTGGGGGCGAGCGGAGGGAAGGAAGGAAGGCGCGTGCAGGCTCCTCTTGTGGGGACCCTGCAGCGTACCGACCTTGCCTCTCCTTCCCTGCCTCCTGTCCACGCCAGGAAGCCGCAGTGCACCCTGGGAGGAGGAGCCCAGCGGGGCCGGGGCCCTGTCCCTGGGGTGCCCCTGGGAGCCGTCACGAATCCCGCCGCGCTGGTCCCGAGGCCCCCTGGTGTGCCGGGATCGCAGCTTATCAAGAAAGAAGGCGAGCCCTAAGAAAGCCAGGAAGGCACTGACCGCCGCCTGAAACTCATTTTAAACGCGCTAACGAGCTTTACTCCAAGACCAAATCTGCCATTGATTAAAAATCAAATCAGATCAAAATCAAACCCCACGCTCCTGGACAGGTGACTGGGTTTGGGCGGGAAGAGGGCCGCACTGGCACTGCGGTGCCGCAGCCGGGCAGGTAGCACGCGTGTGACCACCCGCCGTAGACGGGGTTGGAGTGGGGACATCGCTCCGCCCCCTCCTCCCCCGCCGACCCGGGCCTGGGAATGCCAGGCCCCATGCTCCCTCCCGGCTCGGAGGCCAGGGGCTGCTGAGCTGGTTTGGGGCTCGTCCTCGGGGGTCGGGGGGGGCCGAGGGCCCAGGGGCCGTGCGGGCCCCACGCGGCGTCACCGGGATGGGGGCCCCTGGAGGTCGGCCTCGCCCCTCTACCTGCGCCGATGACCTCCGGTGGCTCTCGGCGCTATTAGAAACGTCCAGACGGCCCTTGGCGGAGCCTCTGTAAGGGCACGGACTGCGTCACGGAGCCCCCGCTCCCGACGTAACGGCTCCCCGTGCAGTGGGGGGCTCCTGAGCTGTCCCCCCAGGGAGAAGGCGGCATGCACGCGGGTCACGCCCGTGGCCCAGCAGGCGGGGTGCTCACTGAGCCGCACTGAGCCGCGGGCCGCCCCTGGTCTCCAGGGCAGGGGAAACGACCGCTAGGACTCCACTCTCCGCACCTCGGAAGAGAAGTCTCGCTGTCGGTTTTTCCTCCTCATCGGGCATTTGAGTTTCTGTGAAGATGCAAAGGTGTTTTGGAAAACTTGAACAAAGGCGTCTGAGCACTTGTTAAGCAGAGATTGATTTATTCTTATTTATTTATTTATTTTGCCAGTCCTGGGCCTTGGACTCAGCGCCTGAGCACTGTCCCTGGCTTCTTTTTTGCTCAAGGCTAGCACTCTGCCACTTGAGCCACAGCGCCACTTCTGGCCGTTTTCTGTCTATGCGGTGCTGGGGAATCGAACCCAGGGCTTCATGTATACGAGGCAGGCACTCTTGCCACTAGGCCATACTCCCAGCCCCGATTGACTTTTTTTATTTTTTTAACCCACACGAACAAACTTCTGCACCAAAACAAATCTCTCCAACTAACAACGCTGACATTAAAAGTGAAGTTTTGTTTCTGTGCAGGAATGTACAGGAATGTTTTGTTGCTCCTGGCTTTGGTGTAAGAACCATAACTGAACAAGAAAACTGCTAATGTCCGTTACAGAGAGGGCTGTCCCAAGACGACTCAGTACGTAGCCTGGCGGTGCCAGCAGTGCCCCTTCCCCCTCATTACAGACGAGGCGGGCGAGTTCTCAACTTCACCTTGTAGCAGCCCACTTCTCCAGACAGGAAGCCGCCCCGTGGGGTCTGGGGGCTGGGGGCTGGGGGCTGGGGGCTGGGCTGGCCTGGCCAGGGCCCGAGGAAACGGTTTCAAATGGTATTATTTGAGAAGCTCGTGAATGTTAAACGCTAGGTTACGATTCCGCTTTTTTACAACTTCATTTTTTAACTCCTACCAATTTTCATTAGCTTGTCTTAAGCGTAACATTAATCACCTTCGAAATAATAAATACGTATGTGCCTATGTCCCAATAAATTCCAAAAAGTGGCACTCAAATGTATTTTGAGAAAGGATAATGTTTAAAAAAAAAATCCTTCAGCAAATAAGGCAACGAACTCCTCGGCTGCTTTGTCCCAAAACGCAAGGCCTCTGCGGCCGTCTGCTCATCCACGGGACATTGCTGGATCCCTCGCAAAACGGAACGGCCGAACCGGCCAGGAGACACCGGGGTGCTGAAGGCCCGCCGGGCTGGGGCAGGCGCTTTGTGAACCCCGCAGAAAAGGAACAGCGACACCGCCCTCGGGGAAATCACAGGTCGCCCAAGTTTGTTCCTGGTCTTCCTGGGTATTTGTACACAACACGTGGAGTGATTTCCCAGGACCGCTGGCAAGCCTTCTGTCCCTTGGCTGGCTTTCAGGAGCTGCGAGTCAGGGCCGCCTTCCTTCCATCTGCCGGGTCTGATTCTTCTGCAGCCCCAAATCTCAACCAGCTTCAAGAAGTTAATTATTAAACATGCTCGGTTGTCACTGAGTCCTGCTACGGCCTAGAGAGAGGCCGTGGTGCCCAGAGCTATCTTTCCCCATCTACCGCACATTTAACTACCTTTGATCTTATCTAACAGTAGATACATAACTGAAATAATCACCATTTAAATATATTAGGTTGTTTGACACAGGTACTACACAGGAGGAAAATCAATACTGATTACACAATCACCAGATACAATGTAAACGCACACCACAAAGTCTTTACAGGCGCGATAACATCTCAGAAATCCAGAACTGAGTCAATAGCCATTAGTTTTCGAAAGTGGCCACTTGAACTTGTGTGCGTGTGTGCGTGTGCACCACCGCCCCCGCTGAGGCTCAAAGACACCGAGGAAGGCTCCAGAAGCACTCTGGGGAGTGGTCAGCACCCACCAAGCCCTTGAAAACATGAGCACTTTGGGTTCCGTTTGTGTGCAAACTGGTCCTTGCCCATTTCACTGGTTTCCAGAGGAAGGCTAACAGGTAAAGAGGCCATGTACACTGGAAGTTAATTCGAGTACGCAAACCCTCACCATGCAGAGGACTCGGCCTCCACGCTCTGGTCGCTCCGAGGCTGAGCTCTGCCCTGGTAGCCCAGAAAGCCCAGGCTTGAGGAAGGGCGCGTGCTGGGAAAGGGGCGCTGTGTGCCTCCGGCGTCCTTCCCAGAGCTGTGGCATCTTCTGTTTCTACTGCTGAGCCATTCGGGGAGAACGAGAACCGTGACCCAGAGAAAACTCTGCCAGCCAAAGACCAGCGTGGCGCGGGCCACACGGCCGTGGAGGAGTCGGCAGAGGGATGTGAGCGGATCTCAGCTCTCAAGAGCGTTCCAAGACCGGGGAGCCTCGACGAGCTGCCCGTCGGCCCCCAGACCCCAGCCCCTGCTGCTCGCGCGGGTGTAGATCTGCTGCTGTCTGGCTCCTTCCTCGCACGCAGCCGCGCCGTGCCCGGGGGCCAGCGCCAGTGCACGGGAACCAATCAGCCCCGTGCTCGGAGCCATCGGAGATCCCGTCCTTCTCCTCACGCCCGCCCCGCCCCAGAGCCGGCAGGACTGGAGCCTCAGCAAGCACGACAGCACGACAGCACGGAAACCAAAACCCAGCCCCAACCCCCAGAATGCCCATCCTCTTGTAAAATGCAAAGCGGGTGGAAGGGCCTGGCGGCCACACCGCAACCCCGTCACGTTCCCGGAAGCTTTCCTTTGTAATCACGCGATTTTGCACTTCACTTGGTCACCTTCCCACCCCCGTCACGTTCCCGGAAGCTTTCCTTTGTAATCACGCGATTTTGCACTTCACTTGGTCACCTTCCCACCCCCGTCATTCCACCTAATGGTCTGAAAGGGAAAGGAAATTACTCGTCCTCGCAGCTAGCACTTGACACTTTTATGGGTCATTTGTAATGAAGCTATTCTTTGACTTTAATGGAGACCTTGATTCTGACCACAGTGAATAATTGTCAGAAGGTGATTAATTAAATATTCACCACTCCCCTATAAAATGGATCAACATATTACATTACACTGCTCCAAAAGTTATTTTATTTCTTCATTCTCCTTCCAATTCTATGCATTTAAACAAGCTTTAAGCTGGAGCTGTATAATTTACTGCATATTAATTATACATAGCTACTGACTAAAGTAAGAAAAAGCGTTTTACACCTTTATTTTAACTCCACAAACACAAGTGACCATTACTTAGAGCTCTGGGAAGTCCTGTGTTGAAAACAAAACATCTCACGACGGCACCCAGGAGTGTTTGGATCAGCTCACCCGGGTAGCGGGTTCAAGGCTGTCTAGACATGTAGACGCGCCTGAAACAGATTGCTAAGCCGGAAGTACTTTGAGTGCACGTGCATTTGTTTGTGGGTTTAAAACTGTCATCTGGGGGTGAGACGGGACAGTCTGCCTCGCCAACCCTTCAGCTTTGGGGTTGGCTCAGGCGACCACCGCAGGGAGACTGCAAGACCGACAACTGTGCACACACCGTGCACACCCAAGGAAAGCCCGAGCCACCATCGCCACCGTGAATGAGTCCGGGCGGACTCTGCTCTCAGCAGTCGGAGCGATGGTGCGGAGACCGGGGCGTGCGGGCCCTTTCCGCAGGCCGGGCCTCCCCCCTGAGCCCCAGGGTCGGATCCCACCGCGGCTCCCGAAGGGGCAGGCGGAGATTCTGCCAAGTGCCGGTCAGCCGCGGCCTGCAATCCCAGCTGCTGTGGAGGAAGACGGCAGGTTCAGGGGCAGCCAACACAGTGAACACAATTCCTCAACAAACAAACAAACAGGGGTGGAGAGTCCTCCAGTATTACAGCACCTTCTAGCATGTTCCATGCTCTAGGTCTTATCCCCAGCACCTTCCCTCCCACCCCCAAAACGAGAAATAAATTACCAGATTTCTGAAGTTAAACTCACGTTAAGAGAATCTGCTTGCAAACCAAACCCAATTTTGTTGACAAGGGACAAGGAATTATATTTAAAATCCATGGAAATAAACTTGGGGGGGGGATTATGTAAAGTGAAATCAAATAAGCTGCTTTCTATTGCCTGTGTTTCCTCACTCACAGAAGAATGGAAGCAAGTGGCCCAGCAAGGCTCAGAGAGGAGGTGCGTCTGCCCGCAGGCCCTGCGAGGGGGGGACGCATGCAAGCGGTGCCCGCACACGCTGGACCCCGGGCCCCCCCGCCTTGGACTCCCGCTGCCCACAGCTGTGTCCTGGCCTCACACCGGCCGAGGCCTGCGTGGATCCTGAGAGGAAAGGTTTGGCGTGCAGATCACTGATTTCCTTGAAGTCGTCCACCCAGCTCTTCCCTCCCCCCTAAGCGGCGCGGATGTCACTGAGAGAACGTAACGGATAGAGGAAATGGATGAGCAAACCCCTAATACTTCAACTTGAACAAAGTTGCCGTTTGTCGGCTGGCCGGCAGCGAGGGCTGCGGTGGGAGCCGGTTCCGGAGCACCGCAGGAATGAATCCCACAAAGGAGCCGGGTTTAATCATCCAATCCCAGACGGTATTGATTGGGGTACTGCCAGCAATGACTATATAAATAAGCCATTTCTTTGCAACTGTATCTGCAGTCGGTCATGAACCCTAAACCTTCACAACCTGGTCCAAAGTGAATTATGCCCTGCAGAAATAAATTAATAAAACTAACACAACTGGGCTTCTCCACCGACTTATTTTCACGTTTCAAGAGCTTAAAAATATAAAATCAATAATCATTTAGTCATAAGGGTAAATGAAGCGACATAACATCAAAGTATACCCTTTAGCCATTCAAGTCATCTCAGGTAATTTATCTCATCAAAAGGCAGGGGTAATAATCTTTTCCCCCCCAAGACAGCCTGCCACGCCGCTTCTGTATTATCCCAGAGTAAACAAGGTGGGAGAAAATATTAAAAATCAATATCTGCTTCCTTCTATCAGACCAGATGGCATCCATCATAAATCCGCCAGGTAAAGAGTTGGCATCAGGAGTGGGACATGGCGGAATTAACAGCACGAGAAGGAGATGTGCGCTCGATAGGAAATGCAGGCCGTGGCTCTGTAAAAATGCAAGATGTTGCAATCGCAACATTTTCCTGGAATTATAATTACGGGGAGGGGGGTGAGTCTGTTGTAGCTACCGGGTATGGAGAGGAAATGGTAAAATGGGATTGATTAAATGGAGATGAAGACAGCGGCTCTCCGCGGTGGTTATAGGGGTTCAGTGGTTTGATTGGCCCATCTACCCATTGACCCCCCCGGGGTGAGACTCGCACCGTGTCCCCCATCGAGGGAACGACATTGACTTGACAATGTGAAGTCTTCCCTCCAGCACCACGGGAAGCGCGCACCTGCCTTTGGCTGGTCCCTGGCGCTCAGCACAGAAACCCCCCGAGTGTGTGTGTGTGTGTGTGTGTGTGTGTGTGTGTGTGTGCACTCCTGCTCCCGTGTGGACAACACGGGACAACTGACAACAGCATCAGTGCCGCCCGCAGGGACCCGAGCCACCCCTCCCCTACCAGACACCCGCAGCCGACGTCAAGGGAGCAGATGCTGGGCGACCCCTCTCCAAACCCAGATGACCTCCCGCTTTGAGGAAGGGGCTGCCTTTCATGATTCCTGGAGAATGGGAAGCTACTGGGGTCCCCTCCTGTCTGTCACGGGGGTGTGGGTTCCCACGCACTCATGTCCCCTGTCCCCAGACGCTTCGGAGCTGCCAGCCCTCGGCCTTCCGGGAAGCTCACTGTGCAACAGCACGTGCTTGGTGACCTCCTTCCACCGGGCTCCGCTCAGCCCTCCGCCCGCCTCCGCACCGCCGCCGGCTGCCTTCCACGAAAGTCTGCTTCCTCCCCCGGCTCCCTCTCTCCAGGGGACGTAACCCCTGGAGGAACCCCAAAGAGAGGAAAGTCCTGCTTGTAACAGGTGAGGGGGGAAATCCCAGGCTTGATTCCCAGTAAGAGCATTCTTCCACTGCCTTGTTTATTTTTTAATTCTCTTCTCATACTTGTGCGGAGGGGTTTCAATTGTGCGGCCTGAGTCCTGGCTCCGTTTTCGCATATGTACATCCACCCATTCTCCGTTCGTCCCTCTGTCCTCTCTCCCTCCTTCCACCCCCTCCTCTGGGGCCCAGCCTCCTCAGAAAAGACGTGCTTCAGCTCCTAAGCCCTTATCTTGCTAACATTCTGTTCCTCGTCCCGAGGGGCTACCTCACAGAACCCCCCCCGCCCCCCCGCCAGCATTCTTCAGTCAGTCCCGGTGCAAGTGCAGGTGTCTGGCCTTTATATACTCATGTGTCTTGGGTCTGACTTTTGCACATGAGAGAAAACACGTGGCCTTTGTGTTTGCAGCCTTACTTACTTCACCCAACAAGATATTCCCCGCGGGCCTCCATTTCCTTGAAAATAACATCATATTGTTAATGTAATAGAGGACATTATTTTTTTCTGATTGATGCCTAACATAGCCAAGGTTATGTCAAGAGTGAGTAGAAAGTCAACCGCGGAGTAGTGCACACACAGCCTCGGGAGGCGATCGCACGAGACGTTCCGGG
Organism: Perognathus longimembris pacificus; assembly: GCF_023159225.1. Lineage (NCBI taxonomy): Eukaryota > Metazoa > Chordata > Mammalia > Rodentia > Heteromyidae > Perognathus > Perognathus longimembris. The sequence goes on along the minus strand of NC_063179.1, from coordinate 1,424,640 downwards.
TGTTCTTAGGACGAGCAGGGCGAGGGGTCCAGACGCACGCGTCCTCTGCTCTCGCGCCCCCACCTCGCCCACGTGCGGTGGCTCAGAAAGCGGTGTGGCGCAGCCTGTCTTGAGGTCGGGGTCCGGCGGTGTTCTCTCCAGACTGGACAGTGGGCCCAGCCCCACCTCGTGCCCGCCGGCGGTCCCCACGCTGGCCGCTCCCGCCGCGCCCAGGGGCCTCGGCACACACGGGAGACAGATGTTGTCCCAGGCCGGGGATCCAAGGCTGCTCAGAGGAATGCGGGCCACGCCTCCCCACAGAGGTGGGGCTCTGTGAACCGCCTCCTCGTCTCCGCCATCTTCCAACTGTGCAAGTCCCTCGGCCTCACCCGCAGTCACCTGGGGCCGGCACAAATACTGTGCGTGTCTACAGAAGGCCTTCTGTGCACACAAGCGTGCCCGTGGGCCTTGCGCACCCTCCGGGGCACGCATCTGCACAGATAAACACTATGCGTTTGTGGACACGGGCGTGGACGCGCGGGCGTTAGTGGTGTCTTCACGGGCACACTGGGTCCCCGAGCCTGCATGTGTGGAGTCCACCCTGCTAGGCACAGAAAGCTAAGGCCGTTACTCCTAACAAACACGGCTGCGTGCGCACGGCAAAGGAGAAAGGCTACGAGCACGCTTTACATGGAAAGTCCTAGACTCCATTGTGTCATTGAGAATTCAAATAGCAATGCTTGGAGAACTGTTGTTAAATCTGCTCAGAAGCAAGGACGGTGAAAGTAGAAAGGCCTGCGTGTCCGCAGTGTGGAAGTGTGTGTCTGGGTGTGCAGACGTATTGACGGGACCAGCGTGGCGTGGCAACGCTCGTGCTCGCAGCGTGAGAAGGGGCGACTGCGTGGCCGGTGGTGGTTCGTGGAGTGGAAGCTTCCATGACCGACCGTGTCCAGATAAAGGGTCTTGTTTAGATCAAGGGTCTCCAGGGAGGCGATGGTGGCGCCTTCCCTCGATGACCCTGGATTAGGAGAGTCAGTCCTGCTCACAGGGTTCTGCAGCACGGGCCTGGGGCAGGGGCCAGGCAGAGTGGGGCCAGGGCAGAGCAGGGCATGGGGGGGGGGGGGGCGGCATTGCAGGATGGGGGGAAGGACAGGCCCGGCCACGGCCAGGCCTCCTCCCGCCCAGAGCGGGTGGAAGGCTCTCCTTCAGAGGGCGCTGCCGTGGGGCACGGCCCGGGCCGCACCCGGGGCCTCCCAGACAGCTTCCATTGCCCGAAGTTGCCGGATTTGCGGCAGCTCCTTGCAGCATCCACGGGAATCCTATCTCCACCGATCGTCCACAAGCGGTGTGAGAGACAATACAACCAAGCGGGAGCGTGTAAGCAAACTAGCACGCTGTGGCGGTCCTGCGTGGCCCTGCCGTCCACGACGCAAAAGCCGGCAGCAGCGATGCACTCGTTCTCCTCCTCCCGGGACGGCCGGGGCGGGGCCGGGGCGGGGCCGGGGCGGGGCCGGGGCGGGGCCGGGGCGGGGCCTGGGCAGGGGCGGGGCCGGGGCGGGGCCGGGGCCGGGCCGGGGCGGGGCCGGGGCCGGGCCGGGCCGGGCCGGGGCGGGGCCGGGGCGGGGCCGGGGCCGGGCCGGGCCGGGCCGGGGCGGGGCCGGGGCGGGGCCTGGGTCTCCAGGCCGCGTCCTAGGAGCCTGCCCCAGCTCCCAGGCGGTCCCGTCCTGGGCCCTGAGGCCTCACCCTGTGTCACTGTGTCCCCGAGTCTGTCCCGGCCAGGAGAAGGCAGACCAGGACACAGGGGCGCCACCCACCCATGAGAATGGCACCGAGGGTCACCTCCTACTCCGTTACGCGACCGGGCTTCACGGTAGGATCGAGGGCGAGGTCCTCAGCGGGGGGCACGCCGCTCTCAGCGGAAGCCGGGGGCTTGCCGGGGTGGCGTTGTGGTTGGAGGCCTGAAGGCCGGGGCCTGTGGGGCAGGGGGGCCGGTGGCCGGAGATGGGCCGCCCGGGGTGGAGGCCGCGTGGACCGGGCCCGCAGGCAGGCCGCCCGTTCCCGGCCCCCACGTTAGGCCTGGGCAGACGCGCAGTGCGAACCCCGCGGTGGGAGCGCTCCCTCGTGTGAACGTCCACGCGAGGGAGTCGGACGATTCTGACGTCTGTCTGTGGTTCCCAAAGGGCCCAAGACCACACCGCAGCCTGCCCGAGCCCGGACGCGCGGCTTCGGTGTCCCCCAGGGGCCCCGGCGCCCCCACGCACACCCCCCCGGGGTCCCGGCCCCGGTCCCGACACCCCCCCAGGGGCCCCGGCACACGGCATCCCCCCAAGGGGCCCCGGCCCACACACCCCCCAGGGGCCACGACACCCCCACGCAGGGGCCCCGGCACCCCCCAGGGGCACCGGCACAACCCCCAGGGGCCCCGGCACACCCCCCTAGGGGCCCCGGCTCCCCCCCAGGGGCCCCGGCACCCCCCAGGGGCCCCGGCACCCCCACGCAGGGGCCCCGGCACCCCCCCCAGGGGCCCCGGCTCCCCCCCGGGGGCCCCGACACCCCCCAGGGGCCCCGGCATCCCCCCAAGGGGCCCCGGCACCCCCCCAGGGGCCCCGGCTCTCCCCCCAGGGGCCCCGGCACACACCCCCAGGGGCCCGACACCCCCCAGGGGCCCCGGCACACCCCCCCAGGGGCCCCGGCACACCCCCCCCCAGGGGCCCCGGCACACCCCCCCAGGGGCCCCGGCACACACCCCCAGGGGCCCGACACCCCCCAGGGGCCCCGACACCCCCCAGGGGCCCCGGCACACACCCCCCAGGGGCCCCGGCACACCCCCCCCGGGGGCCCCGGCACCCCCCCCCAGGGGCGCGACACCCCCCCAGGGGCCCCGGCACCCCCCCAGGGGCCCGGCACCCCCCCAGGGGCCCCGGCACCCCCCCCCAGGGGCCCCGGCACCCCCCAGGGGCCCCGGCACCCCCCAGGGCCCCGCCTCGCTTGCTTTGACCACCTGCCTCAGCGCTGCGGCGCTCCCGGCACTCATCACTAACATCCGTGTGGCCCTCGTGTTCTGGTTTAATTTTGAGAGCTAGAAAATAATTGTGCAAGCCATCTGCAGTCATTGTATGATGTTCCAGCACTCACTTTCTTTATTTAAATTTTATGTTAATTTGAGTTGCACAGGTATGCTTATACATATAAAGACGTACATAAAGATAGGTATTCGTATATGTAAATTCGTATATGTAAATTTCTCTACAACTATATACTAGTATACAACTGTATACTAATATATAAGATGCATGGTTATAAATACACACCATAAATAGGAACACACCCAGAGTTATATATAGGTGTATCTATTTATATAAATAAAATATATATCTATTTATATACCAATATTTATATTAATGTTTACATATGTTTTTGTATGTTTATACATTATATAATGATACATAATATAGTTAAGTATAAATAGATTTAGGTAAATATAAGTTGTTTCTATTAATAACATTATTGTATAATATGTTAATATTGCTATCATATTGCATATTTAATCATGTAAAGTTATTATGTATGCTACAGTCTCTTATATGTAACATGTTAATATAATATACAATTATATACCTTATAATATAAACATATTTATAATGTGAATAAAATAAATATATATTGATAAGTATATGTTGGTATATGTAAAATACACAATTAATATTCGTGTATTATAATTTCATAGTATACATTAAGGTAACATGTATAATGTTATGATACTTGTGTCATATCATATTTAATTATGTAATTTCATATGTGTTATATAATCATATGAATGATGTAATTATATGTAATATAATAAGATAGGGCCAGGAGTTTGGCTTAGCAGTTGAGTGCTTGCCTAGCATGCAGTAAGCCCTGGGTTCGATTCCTCAGTACCACATACATAGGTAAAGCCAGAAATGATGCTGTGGCTCCAGTGGTAGAATGCTAGCCTTGAGCAAAAAAGAGCTCAAGTACAGTGCTCAGGCCCTGAGTTCAAGCCCCAGGACTGGCAAAAAAATCAATAATAGTAATAATAATAAGGTAATAAGATAATCTATAAATATATATTTATATATGTATAAATTTTTATGTGTATACACTTACATGTATATATCCTGTATTTCTTTGTGAATATATGTATATATGCATATATATATTTTGCTACATAAAATTCATTCTGTAAAGGTGACACATGGACTCCTGAAAGGAGAGCCGTTTTCTTTGGCAGCTCAAACGCTTCCTGAGTGCCAGGTGTTGGTGGCTCATGCCTGTGATCCTCGCTGATCCTCGCTGAGAGGCTTTAGGTCTCAGGGGGCTGAGATCTGAGGGTCACAGCTTGAAGCCAGGCCAGGCAGACAAGTCTGTGAGTCTCCTGTCTTCAAGTAACCACCAAAAGCAAGCTGGAAGTAGAGCGGGAAAGTCTCGAGGACAGCGTCCAGTCCCTCGGACTGGCGCAGACGCACCAAAAAAATCTTTCTTAAGAAATTGCGGGCAGCTATCGATGGCTCCTACCTGTAAACCTAGCCCTTCAGGAGTCTGGGATCTTAGGATTTCAGTTCTAAGCCAGCCCAGGCAGACAAGGCTGTGAGGATTTTATCTCCAGTGAAACAACCAAAAGTCAAAAGTAGAGCTATGTCTCAAGTGGGAGAGTGCCACCCTTGACACCGAAGAGAGAGCGCCACGATCTGAACTCAAGCCCCAGGGTCAGCACCGAGACTAATAAAGTACAAAGTAACAATAAAATCAAACGATTGGTCTAGAGGACTCCTGGGTGCAGCTGGAGGGCTATGCTTCCTGGTGTGTGTGTGTGCGCGCGTGTGTGCGTGTGTGTGCGTGTTGCATATGGTAAGGGGGGGGGGGGAGGGGGGAAGCAGAGGAGCAGGCTCCAGCCGTGACCCCAAGCCCTGCTCTGAGACACCAGGTCTTCCCGGAACCTGGACCCCCCGGGCTTCAGAGAACACCCATGGGCAGGGCCTTCCCTCCGGGGGGTGTCAGGCTGCGTCAGGCTGCGATCAGGTTGGACCAGCTGTGCAGGGCTGTGCTTCTCACCTGCACCTAAGGGGGGAGGGGGAGGGGAGCCAGAGCATCACAAGCCGGGCCAGAGGCAAGCCGGGGCAGACCGAGGCTGCGGTGGGGGCCTGTCGCTCCTCCCCAGTCTGAGTGCTACCTGACTGGTGTGGGCCAAGGGCAAGGGGGGGCTCCGCGGGGTGACAGGGCTGGGACTCCGTCCTCCGACGGGCGGCGCCTTCGTTAGAAGAAGAGGTCAGGCAGCCAGGGAGATGAGGGCCAACTATGCACCCAGGAACACAGCTGCACCCGAGCTGTGCGCGGTCCTCACCAGAGCCCCCCCAGCTGACCCCCTCCGCCCTCCCCACCGCCCACCCCCCCCCAGCCCTCCCCACCACCTCCAGCTTCCAGTCAAGAACGCCCTGGGGTCTCCGTCCTAGGAGGACCATGGTAGGACAATGGCGGCCGCTTGCTTAGGGAAGGGAAGGAGGGGACGCTCTGTGTCCGCGTCCGCTGTGGCCGGGGTCAGCGCCGGGGAGACGGGAGCTTGTCCCCAGCCCAGGAGGACGCTCTGAGTTTGGGCAGCCCCGGGCAGCTTGGGGGCTGGGGGGGGGGGGGGCTGGACCCTGCAAGGGCCAGGGGGATGGGGCAGCCGTTCCGTCCTCAGAAGCCAGGAGGGTGGGAGGCCAGCAAGGGCCGCTGTGGCTCCTGGGTGGCCCGGGTCACCGGCCGGGGCGCAGCGCTCGGGGCCTCCGTCCGCCCGCAGGGTGCGCTCAGCGAGCGGCCGGCCGGAAGAGCCGCCCCCAGGGCTGCGCAGCCCCCGGGCTCCCCCGGGCCCCAGGGCCGCCCGGCCACCGCTCGCTGCCCAGCCCCGGCCGGGGACGTCTGTGGAGCGGGGGGCTGCCGAGTGCGGCCACACTGGAGGGGGGGGACAGAGGCGCTCCGCGCAGGGGTGCTAGGCGGGGATGGCGGGTGTCACCGACGCCGTCCAGCCCCAGGGGAAGGCGCCCGCGGCCACCGCACTGGAAGGGACCGGAAGGGGCCCCCCCACCCCTCCCCGCAGCCCCGGGAGCCAGCGAGGCCCCGAGGGGAATTCTCGCGTCCCCACCCACCTAAAACGCGGCCCCTTGACATCACTTGCGGGAGCTCACGTCGTGTGAGAATCCCCGGCACGCAGAGGTGTTCCTGCCCCCCCCCACCCGCCCCCCCTCTCCCGAAGGCTCCCTCCCTTCACACAGGCTTCCAAAGCAAGCAGGACGGAGACCCACGACGTGCCGAGGCCGAGACGATGAGGGGGTGCGGCGTGTCTCCCCGCCTTCCCTAGGGAGCCCCGAGGGGCCGGGACGGCGAAGGAGGAGGGGCGCTGGCAGAAATCCCTCCGGGATGGAGACGGGCGTGCTCACTCCGCACCAGGAGAGCGAAGGAGAGCGGGCACGGCTGGCTCACGCCTGCTCACGCCTGCGTGGCGGCTTCTGAGGGGGCCGAGCATCCAGGCTGGGGAACGAAGCCCACCAGACGCGTGGCTTAAGTGGTAGCGTGCAAGAGCTCAAGGACAGCTGCCAAGCCCTGAGCTTAAGCCCCAGGACTGCTCGCACACACACACGCACACACACACACGCACACACAGAAAGAGACAGACAGACAGACAGACGGAAAAATAAGTAAAACCAAATTTACATCTAAAATATCATCATGAATTTGGTAAGTATCCGCCTAAAAGAAGACCTCTAAACAACAAGAACGTTCCTGAAAAGAAGAGAGAGTCAGAGCAATAGCCAGTGTCACGGGTCTGGTAATGAAGCTAGGAAAGCCCAGGAAGGCTCTTCAAAGCGTTGAGCGACAAAAGCGTCTGCCTGGGTTACAAGGGAACGAAATCGTCCTCCCTCAGAGGAGCAAAGCAACAGCGGACCAGAGCGATTCGCCAAACACAACCCAGAAGGGAGACTCTCCCCCACGAAGAACCCTAAGGTACAAGCACAGCACCGTGCAGACTAGAAAGGTCTCCCCTAGAATTTGAGTGTGTAGCAATGAGCCCTCCATTCCCAGGATGGGACCGGCCAAAGGAGCGGGAAAGGGAGGCCCACGCTGACCTGGCCAGGCTCAGAGGAAAGCCCAGGCCTGTGTGGAGAGGGAGGGGCAGCAGGCGGTCCAGGCCTGTGTGGAGAGGGAGGGGCAGCAGGCGGCCCAGGCCTGTGTGGAGAGGGAGGGGCAGCAGGCAGCCCAGGCCTTTTCCCTCGAGAAGCACAAGGCCTCAGCTTGAGCTCTGGAGGATTCTGGGTGAGAGAAGTCTGCGCTGTCTTTGTGATTTTTCTGTGAGTCTAAATTTACTCCAACTTCAAACTGTATTATAAAGCTATAGTAATAAAAACAGCTTGGTATTGGCACCAGAACAGGCCTGAAGACCAATGGAAAAGAATTGAAGACCCAGAAATGAACCCACAGAACTACGCCTACTTAATCTTTGATAAAGGAGCTAAAACAATAGTTTGGAAGAAAGATAGCCTCTTTAACAAATGGTGCTGGCAAAACTGGTTCAACACATGCAACAAACTAAAACTAGATCCTTATATATCACCCTGCACCAAAATCAATTCCAAATGGATTAAAGACCTCGAAATCAAAACAGACACCCTGAAAACACTAAAGGAAGGAGTAGGAGAAACACTTGGGCTCCTTGGCGCAGGACGGAACTTCCTTAACAAAGACCCAGCAAGGTACAAATCAAAGAAAGGTTGGACAAATGGGACTGCATCAAACGGCAGAGCTTCTGCAGGGCAAAGGACATAGCTCGCAAGATAAACAGAAAGCCCACAGACTAGGAGAAGATCTTTACCCGCCATTCAACGGACAAAGGCCTTATCTCTAAAATATATGCAGAACTAAAAAAATTACCTTCCTCCAAAACAAAACCGCAAAGAACCAATAGCCCCCTCATCAAGTGGGCTAAAGACTTACAAAGAGACTTCTCTGATGAGGAAATGAGAATGGCCAAGAGACATATGAAAAAGTCCTCTACATCACTGGCCATAAAAGAAATGCAAATCAAAACAACATTGAGATTCCATCTCACCCCAGTAAGAATGTCCTATATCAAGAAAACTAACAATAACAACTGTTGGAGGGGATGTGGCCAAAAGGGAACCCTACTTCATTGCTGGTGGGAATGTAAACTGGTTCAGCCACTCTGGCAAGCAGTATGGAGATTCCTCAGAAGGCTAAATATAGAACTCCCCTATGACCCAGCAGCCCCACTTTTGGGTATCTATCCAAAAGACCACAAACAAAATCACAGTAAAGCCACCAGCACAACAATGTTCATTGCAGCACAATTTGTCATAGCGAGAATCTGGAACCAGCCCAGATGCCCCTCAGTAGACAAATGGATCAGGAAAATGTGGTACATATACACAATGGAATTTTATGCCTCTATCAGAAAGAATGACATTGTCCCATTTGTAAGGAAATGGAAGGACTTGGAAAAAGTTATACTAAGTGAAGTGAGCCAGACCCAAAGAAACATGGACTCTATGGTCTCCCTTATTGGGAATAATTAGTACAGGTTTAGGCAAGTCATAGCAGAGGATCACAAGAGCCCAATAACTATACCCTGATGAACACATAAGATAATGCTAAGTGAAATGAACTCCATGTTATGGAAACGATTGTTATATCACAGTTGTAACTACTTTCAACGTCCCATCTGTATCTGTAGCTTCTATTATTGATGATGCTCTTGTATCACCTTCCTGTGGTTGTACCTACACTATCTCTGTAATCTTATCTGAGTATATTGGAAACTGTGTATACTGGTATTAGAACTAGGAAATTGAAAGGGAATACCAAAATTGAGAGACACAGGGTAAAAAAAGACAAACAACTACAAAAGCAATACTTGCAAAACTGTTTGGTGTAAGTGAACTGAACATCTCCTGGGGGGAAAGGGAAAGGGGGAGGAGGGAGGGGGTATGAGGGAGGAGGTAACAAACAGTACAAGAAATGTATCCAATGCCTAACGTATGAAACTGTAACCTCTCTGTACATCAGTTTGATAAAAATTTGAAAAAAAATTTACTCCAAGACTAAGAGGTTTTTTTTTTAATTAAGAAGGAAAATTAAGGGGCTGGGGATATGGCCTAGTGGCAAGAGTGCTTGCCTTGTATACATGAGGTCCTGGGTTCGATTCCCCAGCACCACATATACAGAAAATGGCCAGAAGTGGCGCTGTGGCTCAAGTGGCAGAGTGCTAGCCTTGAGCAAAAAGAAGACAGGGACAGAGCTCAGGCCCTGAGTCCAAGGCCCAGGACTGGCCAAAAAAAAAAAAAAAGAAGGAAAATTATTCCCACTCTTGAATTCTCAACTTTATCTAGAATCCATAAGATTGTAGGGTACATATAAATATGTTGTCAGACTTTTTAAATTTAATTTATTTATTAACTGAACACAAATTTTTTTGGACAGGGTGTTGTGCAAAAAGGGTACAGTTACATAGTAGGGCAATGTGTACATTTCTTGTGATATCTTATGCCCTGTTTTTCTTTCCCTTGTCTAGGTCAGGTAGACATACATACAATATACAATGTATCAAGAACATATACAGTAGCCATGTGGCCGCGCCCAAGAAAATTCACCTAGGGCTTTAAATGCAATGTCGATATTAGACAATATGTTGACAGTAGTCTTATATGAACGTACATACATAGATTTTGAGCTATTGTATTCCATTGAGAGGTCAATTTTTGACCTTTATGAGTTGAGTAACTGTTTGGTTTTAGTTACATACTGTTGGGTCACGTCACTGCCCCAATCCTGTGGGAAATATTATTTGTGTTGTCAGACTTTTAAAATCTTGAATTTACCTCTGGTAACCTGCACTTCCACAGGGTGGAGACATAAGAACGGAGACCGGGAGGGGAGAGACTGGGAGATGTGGGTAGCAGGGGGAGCCCCGGGCTGGAGGGATTTGCAGAGAATCAGGGCAGGAAGAGGACAGCTTGGGGCTGCCGATCTGCCCAGCAGGAAAGACGCCAGACACCTGTGTGGGAAGTGCACTTCTGCAAGCCCAGCTGCTCAGGAGGAAGGGGCGGGACAAACACGAGTTCAAACCAGCCACAGAAAAGTATGGCCCTACCTCCAAAGCAAAGTAAGCCAGGGGTTGATGGCTCCTGCCTATAATCCTAGCTCCTCAAGAGGCTGAGACTGAGGACTGCGGTTCAAAGCCAGCCATGGCAGGAAAGTCCATGAGACTCTTATCTCCAATTAACCACCAAAGTAGAGGTGTGGCTCAAGTGGTAGAGAGCTAGCTTTGCGCAAAAATAGCTCAGGGACAATGCCAAGGCCCTGAGTTCAAGCCTCAAGACTGGCACATAAATTAAAAAATAAAAATGAATGAATAAATAAATAAATAAGTGGGCTAGGAGCGTAGTTCAAGTGATAAAAACACTTGCTTAGAAAAAAAGGAAAAAGAAAAAGAAAAGGCAAAGAGAAAAAAGGCAAAGGAAAAGAAGATTTTCTCAGACAAAATGTTCTGTGCCGCCAGTGACTTGGAAGCGCAAGGTCCGCCGTGCTTATGCTAAGGTTTGAATCAGTTAGGCAAGACTCTGTAAGAGCTAAGGAAACGGAAAGGCAGAGCAGTTATTAGCTCTTCCCACCCAGGGTGGCTCCTTCCTGGTTGGCGTCTCTGCTAACTGCGTCCTCCGCAGCTACCGCTAGGTATGTGTCTGCTGAAGTGCAGTTAGAACGTCGTGGAGGCTTGGTATTTGAAGGGCGAGGTGTGGGGAGGAATGTGCACCCCATACCAGAGTCCGTGCCAGGGTGGGCGGGGCGCATCCCAGCCCACGGAAGTGCTGTTCCTGCCCTTCAGACACACTCTATAACGTTGCTAGAAATCAACACCAAAAGCAGAGAAGGAGACCAAGAAGCAGCAGAAGGCCCACAGAGTTTAGAGACTTAATATGAGAAAAAGGAGTTACTTCAGGTAATTATGTAAAAGCAATCAGTTAAAGGGGAAACTTGTCACCATTTATAAGTATTCCCTCACACTACTGACAAATAAATTCCAAATGAATAAAAACATTGATGTGAAAAATCCAATCAATAGAGAGATAGATGACATTTTCATACCTTTTTATTCTAGATGCTTACAAAAAAAATTTATCTTTTTTGCCAGTCCTGTGGCTGGAACTCGGGGCCTGGGCACTGTCCCTGAGCACCTTGGTGCTCAAGGCTAGCACTCTAGCATTTGAGCCATGGCACTACTTCCAGCTTTTTTGAATAGTTTATTGGAGATAAGAGTCCCATGGGGACTTTCCTGCCCTGGTTGGCTTTGAACTGCAATCCTCAGATCTCAGCCTCCTTAGTAGCTAGGATTACAGGCACCAGCCACGGGCACCCAGAAGAAGTAATATTTGTAATCAATCAAAAGGTCATCTCTATAAAACATCCACAGATGATACTATTAAACTTCATTTAATTTTACTTAATCGTATCCTCTAGTATTACAGGCAGTATTACAGACACCACTATCTTTATCACACCTTTGTGGATGTGAAATACCCTCTGACAGGCAGTAGTGACAGTTTTATCAGAGCTGTTTTCAATGATGTTACTTGAGAATATTTTTTCAGGTGATGTTTGTGAAGCTATTTTTTAAGGTGCCAGGTCCCTCCCAGATTAAAAAGCTCAAACACATTAGAGCCCAAAACCATGAGAAAAGGAACCTTCACACATTCAGATGCCAAAGGCTTACTGTCACAAGAAAATTGGGACAGAAAGAACAACATTCAAATAGACAAAAAAAAGCAAAGGCACTGAGGAAGCAACTCGTGGGAACAGAAAGTTAATAAATGCATAATAAAAACAAAAGAATGAATGAGACACAGAACACAATATCACTTACCACTCGCTCAGCAGACTGGGAGAAAAATAACCAGGAATGCCCATTTATGGCAAGGATTTCAGACACAATCAAGATAATGCAAATATGAATGCTTGATGAGTGTTTAAACATTAACTCATCACTTCCACTAAAATCTAGATTTTTAGTAATCAGGGTATGAATTACACACTGTACAAACCCCAGATACAGGTGTAAAACTTTTGGACTGTGACCTCAGCTCCTGGGGCAGGGCAGGGGGGGGGGTTCTGCTGACTTGTGTTTCTTCAGGTGTCCTGTCCCTCTTTTACGGTTTTCAATGATCTCCTCCTTCTCTGTCTTCAGGAAGTCTTCTCTAGATTGCTGCCCGACTCTTCTATTGGCAGAGACAAACCGTGTTAGGTCCTCATCTGCCGCCCGTTCTTCATCTGTGTGTTCTCTTGATGAAGCCGCCTCCCATGTCTATAACCTAAATTCTACCTTCATTGTGTTTGGGGTTGGGTTTCCTGATACATTTTGCATGTTCTCTATATATTCCAAATACTAGTCCCCTATCAGATACATAGCTTGTACATATTGCAGATCCCTAATTTTTAGCGGGATCTTTTCAGAGAATGAAAGATTTACTCTCAAATCACTTTCAATCTCCCTTTTCCTTGTAAAAGTTGTGTTTTGGAGTCTGACCTATGGACTTTTGGGTTAACTCTAGGTCCTAAATGCCCCATTCTTGTCTTGTTCCTGGAGTTTGAACTCAGGGCCTTGCATTTGCTGGTTTTCTACCTTTTGAGACATGCCTCTGGCCCAGCTCTTTGCTAGCTATTTGAGAGATTGTCACATATTTTCTGTGCCGGTCTGATCTCAAACAAGCCCTCCAGATCTGAGCCTTTGAGTCGCTAGGATGATAGGTATAAGCCACTAGTGCTTGGCTCGTTTTTACATTTTTGAAGGTTCATCATTTTCTACTTCCTACTTAACTCTACGATTCATCTTTGTTTCGTTTTTATATAAAATGGCATGCAGATTGATGTGCTTTTTTTCTTAATGGGATCCAATTGCGCTAGCTGCATTTATGGAAATGGCAAATTTTCTTCCTTTCTTTCCCATCTTTGTGAGAATGAATAGGGTCTCTCTCTTAGAGTGCACTTCCGGGTTGTTTTTCTTGTTGATTTGTGTGTCCAGCCTCAACACAGACTCCCCTTAGTTTCTGTAGCCACAAAGAATCTTCGAATCAGGCTGATTCCCATCCCAGTATTCTGCTTTTAAAAGTGCTTTATACCGTCCACAGGCTATCCTTCTTCCATATTTACTTTAGAAAAGACTTTCTTGCACCTAGATTACTTTAAAAATCATGTTTTACTCCAACTCTAATGCTGTACTGAGTTTTCAATGTTTGCTATGGTGTTATTTAATTTTTGTTTGTTTGTTTGTTTGTTTGGCCAGTCCTGGGCCTTGGACTCTGGGCCTGAGCTCTGTCCCTGGCTTCTTCCTGCTCAAGGCCAGCACTCTGCCACCTGAGCCACAGCGCCCCTTCTGGCCGTTTTCCATATATGTGGTGCTGGGGAATCGAACCTGGAGCTTCATGTGTAGGAGGCAAGCACTCTTGCCACTAGGCCATATTCCCAGCCCTTAATGTTTTTATTCTCCAAGTCCCAGTGTGCATTTGTTCAGTCCTTTACATTACTAACCATGCTGGGTCCTCACAGGTCACACAGGGTAGGAAAATAAACTCACTTTCCTAAGCAGCGAAAGATATGAAGACAAACACTAATTCGAGATTTTTTTTTCTTTTCCTGAGACTGGCCCTTCCTTCAACTCAGGGTCAGATGCTTTCATTCATTGCCTGGCACTCTTATCGCCGAAGCCACGTCTCCAACCCCACGAATTTAATTTATTTTAATCAAATGTGACTTTAAACACATGTGTCTACCTGTAGTCTGGCTTGAGTCTTCACCAGCGTTGGCCTTGCTTGATACTCGTCAGCGTGAGCTTCTAGGGATGGACACACGGGACTGGGGTGCACGCAGCCCACCATGAACAGGAGCCCAGAAGCCTCCAGGCTGGGCAGGGTGGATACAGCTAGTGTCCGCACCACGCCACGGTTGCCTCTGTCCTTGAGTCCTCACTGCATCTTTTAGACCGAGAAATGAAGAGCCAAGAGCCCAGCAAACACACGCATTCCATCAGTGCTGCCTCCCCCGCTGACTCGTGCAGGGGGGCGGGGGGGGACCCAGGTCCAATCGCCAAGGGGCCCTGAAGGCAGCAGCCTTGGCCATAGAGCCCCAGAGGCTCCTGGGAGGATGCCGCCCGCAGACACAGGAGGGAGATTAGCCGGTGGCAGGCAGACAGGCTGACAGCAAGCGCAGAGTGCCAGGAGCAGAGAGAGAGAGAAGGGACAACAGGCCCACGGCTGCGGGTGGGCCGGGCCCTGAGGCCCAGGAGAACCTATGTTGTCTCCTGGGAGCACAGTCTTGCCTCTACCTCCTGAAGAGGTTGGAGAAATAGAAGAAATACAGGAAGACCAGGGGTCCAGATAGTCTAGGTGCTTGGGCCTTTGGGCCTCTCCCACAGCGCAAGGGCTTTAAGCAGATTTGCGTGTGGGAAGACCCACCTAAGTCCTGCGAGGGCTGCAGCAGAGGGCTTTTTCTAGGAGCTCAAAGGCCAGAAAGGCCTTTGTTAGAATACAGGCCTGTTAGAGAGCGGGAGCCAGGGAGGGGCCCAGCCAGTGGGGACTAGGCATCCAAGAAGGTGAGGCTAACTCCTGCCTCCTGGCTCCGTCCTTTCCAGGTTGCCTGCCGGCCTTTTTCTCGCCTTCCTGTTCCCCTGCAGTCCCTCTCCCTGTTTATTCAAATTCTCTAAGTGCATTCACGGAGGCATAAAGAGAACCCCACACACAGCAAAGGTCCTGTGCTCTTCGCAGGGACCTGCAGGTGACAGGGCTCAGCCATCTTCCTCTAGCAGGGCACTAGACCTGCACCAGCGGCTGCTCCCCTAAGCCAAGCCCCCCACCGCGGCGCCAGGCCCCAGCCCTCCCAAGGAGGAACACTCCGCCCCAGACCCTGCCTCTCAGCCACGCCTGGTGTAAAGGTGTCAATTGGTTTAAAGATAAACTGAAAACCCTAGACACCTTTTATTTATTATTTTTAATGGTGGGAAATGGAGAGAGGAGAAATGAAGAGAAAAATTATGAAGGAAATGATTCTTTAAAAGTCAACTAGTCCCCAGTGAGCATATTATAATTCAGTGCCTGTGATGTTGCTGTTAAAGGCTCGTCATTTTAAATTTAATTTAGCAAACATAAAGTAGCTGGTAGGAAATAAAGGTGCTAAGTGATATAACCCCACACAACTGTCCGTTCGGCTTGTCACTTGGCCTGTTGCAACAGTACTTCAAACTTACTTTCCAGAAATACAATTACTAAGGATCTGAGCCCCATCCTGCTCCCCCACTTCAAAACAACAACAACAACAATGAGATGGAGTTAGCCTTCCAGCCCCTCACTGAACCCGAAAACGCTGAGGTTACTACTGCATGTTTTAAAATCCCAGGGCCAGCAGGGGCTCTCTGGGCTGCCTCCTGGCTCCCCACGTTCAGCCTCAGCCCGGTGGATGTGGTGTCTTCAGCCTGCTAGGGGAAAGCTGCTCCCACCTCTCCCTCCCCGGGGCTTCCAGGCCCAGACCCGGGGGGGGGGGGGGAGAGAAACCCGGTGCTTCACCCTCCCGGCCCCCAGCACCGGGGCGCAGTGGGCTGGCCGGGAACTGGAGCCGGGGGCGGCCTGAACCCCGGCCTCCTGGGGTGAGGCTGAATGCGCAGAGACCCGAGGCGGTTCGCCCAGGCCTGGGGCTGGGGGGCAGGGGACCACAGTTCCAGCCCGGAGACCTGTGGCTCCCGGATCTGCCTACGGTGGTCTCGGATCCCGCCCTGCCCGCCCCCCACCTCGTCCTTTAAACTCTGCCGTTTTCCAAACGGCTGCGTTCCTGCTTTAATGGAAAGAATCCTCCTTACTCCCGCCCGCTTGCTGGTACCGGCCCCCCCACTCCACCCCCCCTCTCCACGTGCCCCACTCCCAGGCCTGGGGCAGCCCCGGGTCTGAAGGAAGAATGGGGGGGGGGAGCATGGCAGTGGAGGGCTTCCAGGGTGCCTGCAGTCTGCAGGAAGACTTGAGAACAGGGCCGGAGCCCCCACTAGCTGGGGTGGGCAGAGGGGCCGTTGGGACCCTGGGGCAGGGCTGTGAGCGGGGTGCCGGGCCTGCGGGCGGCTCAGCACCCCGTCTTCAGGGCGCGGAGCCCCGGGAGCTGGGGGGTGGGGGGCGAGGACGAGGGGTGCTGGAGGCTGGAGGGCGGCGGGGCTGTGTGGAAGGAGGGTGCGCGTGGAGGGGTCAGGGCGCCGGGGACCTGCACCTGCATGGAGGGAAACCGAGGTGCCTGGGGAGGCAGGCATCTGCGGTGGGCAAGGCGGATTCTTGCAGGGTTCAAGGAAGCCGGGGAGAGAGCAGCAGTTATTTGGGGTAGGGTTGGCGGGGAGCGGGAAAGGCTTCCGCGCCCGGCCGGGCCGGACATGTCCCGGAGCCGCCGCAGGCTCCCAACCTGGGGTGGAGGGGTGGGGGAGGGGGGCGTCAGCCGCCTCAGATCCGCCCCTGCCCGGGACTCTCAGGCCTCGAGGCCGGCCTGACACCCTGCAGCGGCCCCTGGCTGGCGGTCCGGGGCGCGCGGGAGCTGCGACCTCACTTCCAGGGCCCCCCTCTAGCGGGTCCTTCCCCCCCCCAAGCCTGGAGCCCCGGGGGCGGGGGGGAGGATCCGCTGGGAGGCCCCCTCCCCGACCCTGGGTCCGCCATAGATACTTGGGAGAGGCTGGCTTTGCATTCGAACTCCAGTGTTCCACAATTTAAGGAGACCTGGTTCAGTTCTTAAAAAGGAAGAAATAAACCTCTTTCCCGCGGGATCAAGGGGAAGATGGTTCGCGATACCAGTGATGCCACCCACACTTCAAATGTTCCCTCCCCACTGGAACCCACGTCAGGGGTGTATATTCAGAACTCAAATAATTCATAGGTTACAAAGACTAAGGCAAAGCCCAACAAAACAAGCACTGGGAAATGCGCACTTGCAGGGGGAGGGGGGAGGGGGGACCAAGGGGCAAGGGGTGGGAAAATGAAGAGAACACAGTCAGGAACTCACTGTCCTCACTGCAGGGTTGAAAAGGGACGGGGTGGAAGTCAGGGCGACACTGACCAAGGTGCAATGTCTTCATAAACCGCTTTGCAAATGGCAACGCCTTGGCACAACTATTTAAAGATGAAAAAGATTTTTAAAAATTCACCATCATTACCAAAAAAAGACCCTCCATCCCAGCCCTGCGCGTCCCAGAATGGCTAGGTCCACCATCAAACTCTTCAACCACAAACGACTTCACGGGAAGCCAAGGTGGACTCAAGGTGGGGAGCCGGCCCGGCCGCCCCCCGTTTTATTGGAAACACCTGAAGGTCGTTTTCCCAACGCCCTGGGCGAAGCCGGCCTGGGAGGAGGCCGGTGGAGCCCGGTGGAGCCCGGGGCGGGGGCGCGGGCGCGGGCGCAGCGGCGAGGCCGCCCCGTGGCCGGCAGAGCCCGCAGTCGCGGGGCACAGCGCCCCCTCGCCGCCCGCCGCGCGATGCCGGGCCCGCTTCCGTCCCCGGCCGCCGGCGACCCGGGAGGCGGCGCGCCCGGCCGGGCCTTCGCGGCCATCCGCACTCCCGAAAGGCCCGGGAACCGAGGCTGCGTTTCGTTCGTGGCTTCCCCCGCGGGGACTCGCTGGATGTGCGCGTCCGTCCGCGCCGCCGCCCGGCTCCGAAGGCTTCACCGCTTTCACCGCTGTCGGGGTGAGAAAACAAACACAAGATCGAAACAAACCCGAGATCGCCGCGTGAACTCCAAAGCAAACGGGGGTGGGGGGGGGAGGCAGACACCCGGAGGAGACCCAGGGCAACCCTAAAGGGCTCAGGACTTGGATTGCCAGGTGCCCGGTTTCTGCCCAGGCGTCTGGAAAAGCATCCCGAGCTCGGTGGCCGGCCCGGCCCCGGAGACTCGGGGAGCCTGCGCGCGCCGCCGGTCCACGTCCAGGCCCAGCTCCCCGGGGGAGGAGGCTGGGTGGCCCGCCCCGGACGGGGCTCTCATGGGGCCCCGGGGCCGTGTGCGCCTCACCACGGGGCGCCAGCCCTGGTTTGTGTCGATGGTGGCGATTTCAAAGATCCACCCTAATCTATGAAACGGAAAGGCGATTTTTACAAAAATCAGTAGCTTTCGTGTGAACCGGCCCTGGTAACCACGAGGCCCATGGCGCAGGCATTTTAATTTGCCACAGTCACTACCAATAAAAACGGCATGCAGTCCTATTGGACTGTGTAACAGCGCCAGGTAGACAGGTTTTATTAGTAACAGGCAGCAATATGGAAAATTTAGATTTCAGTGGAGGAGGATAATTGCTAGGGAAAATGCA
The DNA here is from genome assembly GCF_023159225.1 of Perognathus longimembris pacificus. Classification (NCBI taxonomy): domain Eukaryota; kingdom Metazoa; phylum Chordata; class Mammalia; order Rodentia; family Heteromyidae; genus Perognathus; species Perognathus longimembris. Next base: position 1,406,288 of record NC_063179.1, on the reverse strand, counting down.
CACAGGAAAGGAAGAGGCCTTCGTCTAGATAGGCATCCGGGCGCCCAGAGGGAAAGGAGAACTGGCAAGATTAGACTCCGCGGAGTCCCCGGTGCTTGTCTGGCGATATAGTTAATTACTGTCAACACCCGCGGCATCTAGCCACATGCTCTTGCTCCAAAGTGGGGCGTTTGTTTGTTTTTGCCGTAATTCTGTTTTCCCTGGCCTAAGTGAGATGAAGGTGTCAACCAATGTGGGGCCAACCCCATATATTAAGGAAACCGCCACAGGAAACCAATCTTTAGAAATGACAACAGTCCAGGATGGTCATCCTTGGAGTTAAAAATTAGGGGCCATTTAAAAACTGGACTCCTAGGTGTGAGGTGATACTTGGCTGTTGGTGGGCGTGGCATGGATCCACAGAAGGAAATTTCTCCCAGGAAGCCGGTGAATGCCGGCAGATGCATTCCTTCCTTCCATGGTTGCTGCATCTGGCTACGCCCCCCCCTCCCCCATGGATAACAGTTAAGAACTGGATTCGACCCTCGGCGGAGGCTCAGCCTTGTAGACATGGGGCTGGCGCTGAGTTCTGACCTGAGCTCCCGTGTGTGGAAAGGGGGGGGTGCATGTGTGTATGGGTGGGTGTCGGCACCGCAGTGTGGGGCAGGGAGACGGGACACCGGGTGGGGAATCCTGACACACCCAAGGGGAGCAAGAAATTCCTCTTGCTTCTGGCTGAAGGCTGGGATTTGCACCTGGCTCTCTGAGACCTGGGGAAACCCAAGGGCTGGGGCAGCAGGAATCCCGCACTCCAGCGCGCCCAGGCCACCCCCCAACCCCCGCCCTCGGACTTGAACACTGACCTGGGACCACCAAGGCAGCTCCCCCAGCTTCAGAACCCACCGCGGGTGGAGCGGCAGCTACCAGGGGAGCCCCAGCCCTCGCCCAGCCCAGCCTCCACGCTCCGGGCCCCTTCGCGGTGGCTCCAGAGAGTCACCTGTTGGGAGGCCTCCCCCTCCCGGGCCACCACGACCTGATCCCCGGGGGGCCCTTGGGTGTTTCCCCCTTGGCTAGCCCCAGGACCTAGTGGGCAGGTCCTCTCCTGGGTCCCTAACTGGGAAAGGCTGAAGCGGTGGGGTAGGGGGGTCCCTACCCCCTAGGGAGGTTGGGGGTCCCAGGACCTATCACCCACCACTCGACTGTGGGTCGCCCCAGCTACCTGTAACGCGCCCTGCACCTCCTCGTCGCCGGTGCCCTCGTGTCCCGTCCGGAGGTGGCGACATCAAGTCAGAGGCAGCTCTTCAGGCGAAAACAATAAATAATCCCTCGGATCCAAAAGAAGGTTCAACTTAAACACAGAGCAGAGCCCGGGGGGTGGCTTGCCCGGGCGAAGCAGCGGCTCCCGGGCGGCTGGGCCCGCGCTGCGGCCGGCCCCGAAGGTCCCGCCGCGGAGCAGGGCCCCCGAGCTCCGCCGCGAGGCGCCGGGCCCGCCCGCGGCTCCCAACCGAGGCGCCCAGGGTAGATCCAGGGCCCCGCCTGGCGACCGGGGCGCAGGAAGCGGGTGAGCAGACGCGGGCCTCGCGGGGAGCCTGGGCCCGGAGGCCGGGAGAAGGCGGGAGGGAAGCGGAGCGCGCACGCCCCCCCACGGAGGCCTCGCCGGGCGGAGCCCCGTCCGGCCCGCCGGCTCCCCGCGGCTCCCCGCCGGACGCCCGCGCCGGCCCCCGCGCAGCCTCCGCGGGCGGCAGGAGGCGGACCGAGCGGATCCAGCCCGGCCCGACCGCGGGCGGCTCCGGCGCGGCCAGCGCGGGCCGGTCGGAAGCGGGCAGTGTCTGGATGGGGGGCCGGAGGGTGAAGAGGGCGCGGGGCGAAGGGGGGAGAGGGCGGGAACTCGGGGCGGGGGGCGGGGGGCCGTGCGCCCGTGGGAGGGGTCCGCGGAGCGCCCGGCTCCACCCGGCCCCGCGGCCGGCCGCCGGCGGGGGCCCGGGCCGGGGCCGGGGCCGGCGAGGCGGCCGAGCCACAAAGCCGGCGCGCCCCGCCCTCCCGCCGGGGGCCCGCCCCCGGCCCCGCCCCCGGGCCCCGGCCCCGCCCCGGGCCCCGCCCCCGGGCCCCGGCCCCGCCCCCGGAGGAGGCCGGGCCCCGCAGCGGGCGGGGCCGGGCGGGGGCGGGCCCCGGGATATGCAGATGAGCGCGTGACGGACAGCTCCGCGTTCCAATGTCCCTCGGAAACTCGAGCGCTCCTTCCTCAACTCCTCACTCCCGACTCGAGGCTCCCCCAAACCCCGACCGACCGCCGGCCTGGCGCGCGGCTGCGCCCAACGGCTCCGCGCCGCCGCCGCCGCCGCCGCCGCCGCCGCCGCCCGGCCTCGCCCCCGGCCCGCGGGCCGCTCCGGCTAGTGCCCCGGCCCGCCCGCCCGCCCGCCCGCCCCGGCCCGCGGCCCCGGTGCCCGCCGCCGCCGCGCCGCGCCGCGCCCGGGCCGGGCGTGGATGGAGGGTGCCGCGCGCCCTGCCCGCTGCTCGGCGTGACGGACGCGGGCCCCGCGCCCCGCGCCCACCATGTCCTACCCGCAGGGCTACCTGTACCAGGCGCCCGGCTCGCTGGCGCTCTACTCCTGCCCCGCGTACGGCGCCTCCGCGCTGGCGGCGCCCCGCAGCGAGGAGCTGGCGCGCTCGGCGTCCGGCTCGGCGTTCAGCCCCTACCCGGGCTCGGCGGCCTTCACGGCGCAGGCGGCCACGGGCTTCGGCAGCCCGCTGCAGTACTCGGCCGACGCCGCCGCCGCCGCCGCCGCCGGCTTCCCGTCCTACATGGTAACGGCGCGGGCCGGGGGCCGCGATCGCGGCGCGGGGCGGGGGGGGGGGGCGCGGGGCCGAGGGCCCGGGAGCCGGAGGGGGGGGGCGGGCACGGGCGGGACCCGCGGCCCGCGCCCCTTTCTCTCCACTCCCAGGGCCCCTGACCCCGAGGTGCGCGGCCGTGCCGGGCGGGGCCGGGCGCTGTCACGGGCCGTCCCGAACTCCCACGTGCGGGCCGCGCGGGGATCCGGGCGGAGCGGGGCGGGGCGCGGGGGTCGGCGGGGCCCGAGCCTCCCGGGAGGCTGCCGGCTCGGGCCGCCCGCGTGGCCCGCGTGGCCCGCTCGGCCCGCCCGGGACTCCGGCTCGCGCTCGGAGTGGGGAGAGGGAGCGGGACCCCGGCGGCCGCCCGGCGCCCTCGTCCGGGGCTCCCGCTCGGGGTCCGGGCTTTGGGGAAAGGTGGCGGCGGCGAGGGTCGGCCGGGTGGTCGGAGGGGTCCGCGGAGCGAGCGTCCGCGGCTCCGGATCGGCCCGTGAGCCGCCGGGCTCCGCAGCGGGGCCGGGCCGGGCCGGGCCGGGGCGGCGGGGGGGCGCCTGGGTCTCGGGCGGGAGGGGGGGGCGGCCCGTGCCCGCCGACCGTGGAACCCCGGAGCCCTGGCGGGGGCTGCGCGCGCCTGGAATCCAGACGCTCAAGGGTGACTCGAATGCGAATCGCCCAGGGTGTGGAGGACTGGGCCGGCGGCGGGCCCGGAGTGGCCGGTTAGGCTCGGCCGGCGCGGCCGGGGGTGTAGGGGCTCGTTTAACCCGGTGAGGGCGGGAAGGGGCGCGGGCGGCCTACTCCTCCCCGCCAGCGATCGGTGAGCTCTTCTGGGAACCTGTAGGGAAAAGGGGCTGCCCAGAGAAAAGCGGAATCGTTTAGCAATGCCCGAATAAAGCCGCCGTCCGTTTGTGCCCCAGCTCTGGCCGGCGCGCTCTCCGGTCTCTGGGTGCGGGAAGTGCGGCTCCAAGTCTGGAGACCCACTTTGGGAACGGCGGGCCTGGGCGGGGCGGCCGGGCGGCCCGCGCGTGGGGGTCTGGTTCTCAGAGTCTCGCCGGTCCCATCCAGGGTGCGCCCTACGACACGCACACGACCGGCGTGACCGGGGCCATCAGCTACCACCCGTACGGCAGCGCGGCCTACCCGTACCAGCTCAACGACCCGGCCTACCGCAAGAACGCCACGCGCGACGCCACGGCCACGCTCAAGGCCTGGCTGCAGGAGCACCGCAAGAACCCCTACCCCACCAAGGGCGAGAAGATCATGCTGGCCATCATCACCAAGATGACCCTCACGCAGGTCTCCACCTGGTTCGCCAACGCGCGCCGGCGCCTCAAGAAGGAGAACAAGATGACGTGGGCCCCGAGGAACAAAAGCGAGGACGAGGACGAGGACGAAGGCGACGCCGCCCGGGGCAAGGGGAGCCCGGACAAAGGGCACGAGGGCGCGGAGACCTCGGCCGAGGACGAAGGTGAGCGGCGGGCCCATCCCGGGCTGGGCGCTTTCTTCCCAGGCGGGCTCAGGGCGGGGCGGGCGGGCGGGACGGCCGAGGAGGCTCGCCCTCCAGCCCGGGTCCGGACCTCGGCCCCAGGAGCCCGGCTCTCCCCCCACGGGCCCCGGTGGCGAGGGGAGGTGGCCGGTGCTCGAGTCCCCAGCGCCCGGTCGGTCCCCGCAGGGATCAGCCTGCACGTGGACTCGCTCACCGACCACTCGTGCTCGGCCGCGGAGTCGGACGGGGAGAAGCTGCCCTGCCGCGCCGGGGACCCGCTGTGCGAGTCCGGCTCCGAGTGCAAGGACAAATTCGACGAGCTGGAGGACGAGGACGACGACGAGGAAGACTGCGAGCGGGACCTGGCGCCGCCCAAGCCCGCCACCTCCTCCCCGCTCACGGGCCTGGAGGCGCCGCTGCTGAGCCCGCGGCCCGAGGCCGGCCCCCGAGGCAAGGCGCCCCCGGGCAGCCGGACGTCGCCGGGCGCGCCGCCCCCCGCCAGCAAGCCCAAGCTGTGGTCGCTGGCGGAGATCGCCACCTCGGACCTCAAGCAGCCCAGCTCGGGCCCCGGCGGCGGGCCCCCGGGGCTGCCGGCCCCCGCCGCGCCCGCCTCTTCCGGGGCGCCCCCCGGGGGCCCGGCCTACCCCGCCTCGCCGCTGCTCGGCCGCCCCCTCTACTACACGTCGCCCTTCTACGGCAACTACACAAACTACGGGAACTTGAACGCCGCGCTGCAGGGCCCGGGGCTCCTGCGCTACAACGCGGCCGCCGCGGCGCCCGGCGACTCGGGCCACGCCGCGCCCAAGGCGGCCGGGGACGCGGGCAAGGCCGGGGCGCCCGCGCTGGAGCCCCACTACCGGCCCCCGGGCGGCGGCGGCTACGAGCCCAAGAAAGGTAGGCAGCCGGGCCCCGCGGGGCACTAACCAGGGGGTTAGAACCCCCTGGAAATCGGGGGCGGGGGCGAGGGTCAAGGGGAGCCGCCCCCACCGCCCCCACTGCCGGCGGGGATTAGACCCGGGGCAGGGGATGGAACCGGGGAGAGGGACGGGCCGGGAGGGCGGCTCCTCCTTAGCCCTACCCCGTTATTATTTACTCTTTACTTAATTTACTATTAATGCCGTCATCGTGACTCTTTGGTTTCGGCAAATACCTAATTGCCACAAAATACAAATTAGAGCTCGTGTCGGCGCGCTGGTGTCCGCCCTAGCCCTGGCGGGTGGGGAAAGCAGGCCCTCTGCGGCTGGTAGAGAATGAAAACATCTCTTCCCCTCCTCCCATTATTTGTTGGCCTCCAAGCCTCCTCATCCGGGTGACAGGCAACTGTCATTCAAGGACGTAGGTGGTCATGGGAGCCTGGAATCATAGCCCAAGTGCGTCTCTGTTAGTGGCAGCGGTGACCGTTGGGTCCCGGGGATGTGTGGGGGGGATGTGTGCCCGGAGCCTGGGAGGGGGCGGGACGGTGCTTGGCCCGCCGGTTGTGGGTCGGATCTCACTAACTGCCCCTTCCCGACAGACACCAGCGAGGGCTGCGCGGTGGTCGGCCCAGGCGTCCAGCCCTACCTATAGAATGGCCCGGCTCAGCAGTGCAAGTAAGTGGGCACCCGCGGCCTCACTGCCCTGCTGTTTTGCGAGGACAGTGTGTTGTGCATATTCTTTTCTTGCTCCTTCTCAGGCCTCTGGGGAAAATCTGTCATGTGGTATAAACTATATATGTGTGTGTGGTACATTTGTGATATACACACACATATATATGTATAGTGCTCTTTGGAAGGAATAGATGATTAAAATCTGGCATTCATTTGTCACTTGGAATGGTTTTTCCTCTGCGAAGCACACACACTAGAAACCCGGTTTGATGAGTGAGAGCTATGGGAAAGTTGGGTGTGGAAATCCTGTTTGTGTATTGCTTTCAGAGTCTGTTATTGGGCCTGCCCTCCTCTGTGTCCAAACGGGCTCCCAGAAGCCTGGACAGCAGTGCCTTAAAAACTCGTTCCTTTACAAGGCCAAAGTACCAGTAACCCCAGATCAGAGACAGAAAAGAAGTAGAACCACTTGAGATCCATTTGAGTTTTCTCTTGGTTTTGTTTTTTGTTTGTTTTTTTTTTGGAACCTGGTGGGCGTTGGTGTAGAAATGAAGGATTTACGATGATTTGGTCTTTTCCTTGGTCCACAGGTAGGTGTCACAATTGCTTTGGAAAATCAAAGTCAGCAGGCCAGTCTATCTTCCTAAGTTCATAAATGCAAAGATATATATAAAGAAATATATTATATCGATCTATCTATCTATATCTATCTATCTATATATATATTAAAAAAAAAACCAGATCTCTAAATCCGGACCACATCTGTGCCACTGTAAAAAAGAAGGACCCGTTGGGCACTGTCGACCCTCAGACTCTAAGGACTGGACGCAGTGTTGTTGGACATCGTGAACCTGTTGGCGTAGTGTAGCTTCCCTGATGTTTGTGTGACTTTTGGGAGCAATCTGTTTTCTCTCAGGATATCTTGATCACTTCACAGCCACAGTCTATATAGTCGATAGGTGTGATAGGATTTACTGTAAAAAATTATTTGTAAAAGATGTACACAGTAGAAATAAAACGTGATTGAAGAACCTGAGTAACTTCAGGCGTGAAAGCAAATTTGATATTTATTTTTATAATGATATAGAGCTTCTAGTAATTTATGCAAGTTCTATTGCAATGCGACCTAAACTTTTTGTAAATAAATTCTGCCTGTTTTTTTTTTTTTTGACCATTGCTGGTTATACAATCTTTGTTGGTTGTTTAACATGAATTCTTTACTAATTTATACCTTAAACTGTAAATAAAAACAGACTAGATCACAGTCCTCGGGCTTTCAGGGCTCTTTATTCCTGAATGACTTGGGTCAGAGTCCTGATGGTAGGTAGCCTCCAGGTAATGAGGTCACCTTTTTAATGAAAGGCTGGTCAAGTGAAGTCTCCTCTCCCTCTTCATGCTCTCAAAGAAAAAGCAAACGGGAGAGAAATACACAAAGGGGAGATTGAATTGGTTCTAGATTATTTATATACAAATGTATTGCAAGAATATAATGGAGAATTCTGTGCTCTGGATATGCAAATTCCTTGCCAGTGTAAATTTCTAAAACATGGAAACAATAAAATGATATGACACCCCTACGTATTTTACATTTATTTTGTGGTACTGGCTCATTGACTGTCTTCAGCACATAAATGGAGAAGTACAATAATATTGATTATAGAGAGTTAAAACTCCTCACAAGAAGTTACTGATGGAAATAATTGTCTTTATAGGCCTAAATTATCTAAATTGGCGTAGAAAATGCCCTTTTATGTAGCCCGGTAAACACATGTTGGGGGAGGGAGACCCAGTTTCTTCTGGGTGGCGGTTACTCCTAGCCTGCGGGGAAAGAAAAGTTTAAGCAGCCCGGCCGATTGTCTCTTTATTACCTCCGCCCTTCCTAATTATAGGACAGGTCTACCATCCCAGCCCGGTAACCCAGCCCCTGTCACTTCAGCCTTGTAGGCCTTCTGTAGGCACCCATATAATACAATCTCAGGAAAGAAATGAGCAATCATTTATTTCCTCTTCAAAGATAAATTGAGTGAATATAACTTAGGGTTATAAAACAAGAAGAATGGCTTCTTAGATTGCCCTTTAATCAATCATACACTTATTTTTCAAGAGGTTCACCTATTTACTCTGTGATTAATAACTCTGTGCCAGGAAAGCATTTCTGGGTCCCAGCGGGCGGTGGGGGGGCTCCCGTGCGAGTTGCCTTGGAACGGTCAGTTGGGGTTCATTATGGGCTGCGATGGAACGATTTATAAAATCTTGTCTAAACATCTGCCAGCTCTGATAGGCTGATGTGTCTGCGGATGGGAAATCGCTGGACCGGTTGATATTGACAAACAGATCTCTCTCCAGTGGCTTTTTGTGCCATAGAAACGTGCGGCTTCTTGCTGGGGTCCCCTTAGGAAGGGCATTTGAAAGTAATCTTAGGTACTTGAAGCAAAGCCAGGGGACTCTTAACTGGACAGTCTGCCCCTGGGGGGCGGGGGCTATTGTGAACCGGAGGCAGACCGCTGTGCGGGGGGAGGGGGGTGTCCTGGTATCTCATGCAATGTTGTTAGTTTTAAATATGTAGGCAAGGAAAGTTAAATGTAAAGTCCTTGGGGTAGATGCAAGTGGAACTGGTTGGAGCTGAGCTGTCTGTGGACAGTAGTGGAGATTTTTCACCGAGGTGGGGTGCCCTACGGCAGTGGGGGGTGGGGGGCAGAGTGAACTAGGTTGTTCTCTTGTTTGGGTTTCAGGTAAACAAACTTTGTAGGATTTCCACAAAGGTGATGATTTTTTTTCTTTCCCAGAAGTATTTTTTTGCATTGCAATTTAAAGAGATTCACGTTGTTTGCTCTATTAATATTAGCGGGCAGGAAATAAAATGCGCTGGGCATTTAAGCAATGTCCCAGCTGCAGTATTTGAGAATTTGAACCGAGAAGGAAGTCCCCCTTCACTGACAGGTCTGCCCTAATGAAGAGGCAGCCCCGAAGGCCAGACTGGGGCTCCTGGGTAGGAAATCTGGGCCCCGAAGGGGTAGAAGGTGCAGCTGGGAAGGGGGTGGGGGGCTTGTCTTCCCTGCCCCCCCTCCCCCGTGGTGTGGGTGCCCCCGGCCCTGTACAGAGCAGCCAAGCCCCCTTCTCCGGGACGCCATGCACAGTGAAGTGGGCGACAACTCAAAGCAGCTCAGGAGATTAGCCAAGGCTAATGAAGCTTCTTTGATGTTTATATGCCCAACAAATTATCAAGGATTTCCATAACTTACCCAACCCTACCTCCTGACCTGAATTTCTTTCTGGAGACTTGGTTTTTAAATATACACTAAGAACATAAAACCTCCAGATGTTTAGAGGGATCGTTTAAAAAGAAATATAATTTGTGAGCTTTTCTCTAGGCAGGTCATTGAGGTATACGGTGAGGGGGAAGAGGGAGGGAGGAAGAAGGGGAGGGAGGGAGAGGTCGCCTTCCGAAGGCGGCTAAGAGACTTTTGCCTTTGTTGACTGAGATGGGGAGGCGGGCCAAACGGGCCCCCTGGGTTGGGGTGCCTGGGCCAAACCGTGGCGACCCCGAGAGCTTGCAAGCCGGCCCGCTACTGGGCCCAGAGTCCTGTCTGTCCGATGCACTGTCTGTCCGTCGGGCGGGGACAGACCCCAGCCGGCCCCCCGGCTTGGTGAGCACTGTTGATGGGAATTCCTGCCCTTTAATCTCAGGTGGGCAGGGAGTCAGCGGGCGGGCGCGGGCACCGGGGGCGTTTGCCCGGCCCCGCGCCATCAAATGTCAACATTTGTCCCCAATAAAAGAGTTATTGTTTCTGCCAGGCTGCCCAGCAACTGCCGCTGAAACTTGAAAAGAACTTCGTCCACCTTTGTGTGGTGCGAGGCAGGAGAGGCAGGGAGCCCAGAGAAGATGGGGGCCTGGGAGGCAGCGGGGCGGGGGAGGGGGGGCGGCCTGGCACAGTGGGCCCACCCGAACCCCGCTGCGGGGAGCGCGGGACTGGGGGTCTGCAGTGCCGGGGGCCTGGAGTCCTGAAGGTCTCGAGTGCTGGGGGCTTGAGGTATTTGGGGGTTCTGCAGTGCTGGTGGTCAGACCTTGTCTGGGGTGCTTGGGAGTCTGAAAAGGTGGGGTACGGGGGGGGGGTTGGCGTGCTGGAGGTCCGCTGCACTGGGGTGTTAGGGGTCTGGAGTGCTGGGGCCTGGGGTATTGGGGTCTGCCCTGCTGGCTTACAGCTCTGGAAAACACTTTACCAGATAGCTGCAGACTGGGTTCCAACAGCGCAGGAAAACAAAAACACCGCAGTGCCCTAGCCCCAAGCCCTTACCTTTAGGGTCACACACACAGTCGCAATTAAAATATTTATGAAAGAGGCTAAAAGTAACACTTACCCTCAAGAAACAATGTTCCAGAATAATTCCACACTGAACTGCTGCTGTTAAGAGAGCAGTGAAAACAGACATCAATTTGGAGAAGAAAATCATTCCAAACCAATTTATGACCTGGTTAGAAACAAGGCATTTTAAATTTAAATAACATGGATCGGCAGAAACGTTCCCTCAAGTAACTGTATATGATTCTCATCATAGAATTTTTGTAATTCCCCAGAACATTGAAAAATCACGGAGGAAAACGTTTATGTAAACCCAAAATAAAGTCACAAATAGATCTGTTAAATATGTTTTAAATCATCCCCCCTGAACAACATCTTAAGTATTTTTTAAAAATGTGTTGACCCAAGAGGCTATTTTGGGAACAATACACAAATTCTATGATGTGTGGCCGTTATGATTAAGATCACTTGAATTCCTACAAATCACCAGAGGATGTGTCCCTTTGATGTATTTTCAAACCTTTATGCAAGTGACAAATCCCTACAGATGTTTTAAAGGCTTATTTTGAGGAGAAGTAATCTATGACAATATTATTTTCTACTTGGTGAAAGTTACTTTTTATTGCTCTTAATGAGAAGCCTCAATCTCCTCCCGGCCTCACTTTGGCCAGAACCCCCGAAGACCTGCCAGTCAACAGTCTCAGTTGGAAAGACAAAATGTACTCCCCCCAGTTTTAGGGTTCCAGCACCCTCTTTGGAGAGCTTCACACCTGCCCCTTTGCCTTTTTCAAAGGGAGTGGTTTCCCTGGTCTCTCCATCGGAGCGGCTTCCCAGGACCGAGGGAGTGATCTTTCTAAGAAAGATGAAAATGGAAGATGTTATATCTGCTGACTGTGCTGATATTACAATGCGAAGGAGTTGTGAAATATCTGCCAAGTGTTCTTTTGCAATCCCAGGTACAAGGGAAGGAGGAAGAATGGTTTGTGTTTGTTTAAATCTGGCCTCAAGAACACGAGGAAACTGAAGCCGAATTCTGTTACTACCTTGTTGTATGTGGGACTGAAAACAAATTTGGCCTAATAGTCTTAAGGAATTGACAGTGGGGGGTCGGGCGGCCTCCAAATTCATCCTGGATCTTCACAGAAAATGCCCAGGGCAGGAACAAGCAGGGGGCTACCCAAGTGCGGGCGTTTGTGTGGGGAGATAAATTGACAATTTATTGTGTGCAATGCCTGATCAATTATTAATCGTTAGTGTCAACAGCGGGGTTATAATTACCTTGGGTTATTTTAAGAAATATTTGCTTTATCATTTCTCCGACCCGGTGATTAGTTAATGCTCTTGAGTAATGAATTCCCGGAGGAAGGGCTGGGCGGGGACCCTTCCCACGCCACCTCTTGGGCGACCTTTAGGGACACCGGAGGGCGCTTTGCCTCTCGTCCCGCGGGGAAGGGGCGGGGGGGGGGCGGCTGGGTTGACCGCGGAGCACCGAAGGTGGCGCTTGGGCGGGCGCTGCTCGCCGCCTGGCCGGCCGGGGACCCCCCCCCCCCCCAACCCGCGGGCCCGGAGCCGCGCCGGTGGCACGCGGTGAGCCCGACTCCGAGCCTGGGAGACGCGGCCGGGGTCGGGGGCTGCCTCGGTCTCGGGCCTCGCCGACCCCGCCACGAGGCCGCGGCCGGGTAGGCGAAGGGCGCCGTCGGTTCGCCCCGCGCGGGAGAGCAGGGCCCAGGTGGGAGGCTCCCGGGACCGCACGGGGGGGGGGCGCTAATCGACGGGACCGGCGCGGCCGGCCGGAGGGCGAGGGAGCCGGACGAGGTCCGCGGGGGGACGGTGGGAGCCGGTCCCCCCCACCCCTTCCCCGGCCCCGCGCCCCGCGCCCCGCGCTCCGGGCCCAGCGGCCCAGTGTGGAGGCCGGGCCCGGAGGCCGCCCGCCCTCTTCCGGGACGGGGCCGCTCTCCCCGCGGTGCGGGCTTCTCCCGGGCTCTGCGCCCGCGGGGGCCCAGGGGGGGGGCGGTGGGGAGCCTGAAGCTCGTCGCGCCCTTGAATTCCGCCCGGCGCCACTTTGCAGCACCGCGTTCCCGGCAGCCGCGGCGGCCATCTGTTTCCGGGGACCGCGCTGCGGGCCCAGCCCCTCGGATAGTTCAGCTGTGCGTGTGAGTGTGCGTGCGTGTGTGCGCGTGTGTGTGCGCCCGTGCGCGCGCGCGCTGGCACCGGGCCCGCCGCGGACCCCTGCCCACCCCGCGGGCGGCTTCCAAGTCCACTCCGCCGCCCCAGAGGCCCCGCCCAGCGGGCGGGAGCGGGGCGGTGGCGGGCGGGAGCCCGGAGGGCCGCGCGGTGGTCCGCACGCGGGGCCGGGAAAGGGCAGCGCGGGCCCTGCAACCCGCACCCCCCATGGCAGGCCCCAAAGTCTCAGGGCCCTGGAGACCCCAAGTTCCCGGCGCCCCTCCCCGCCCTAGGCAGCAGCCAGGCGCCCGCCCTCCGGGGAATTCGGGCTCCGCCCCCCGCCCCGGCCCCTCCTCCCCCGGACACCCTCTCCTTCCTAGCCTGGGACTCGAACACTGGAGGACAGCGGCCCTGCCCAGAGGCAGCCAGGCACCCGGCCGGCCTCCTCCTGGCCTCCTCAGCCCCCAGCCTTCCTGCTCCGTCCCAGAGGCCTGCGGCCTGGCTGGGTGCTGGATCCGCGCCAGGGGGGCGTCTGGGCCCTTGAGCGGCCGGAGGCAGACGGTGACCTCCCCCCCCCCCCCAGACCCGCAGAGCCCTGGGGCCAGGTGGGGACAGCATTCCAGAAGGCCAGCTAGGGCCTGTGCATTGGGAACCTCCTACAAGTCCCGCCCTAAGGACGCAGCTGCAGGACTGCTGGGGTGGCCTGTGGCAGATCACAGGGTGATGGGGACAACCCCCCCCAGCTCACCTGGGTGACCCCAGCTCACCTGGGTGACCCCTCCCCAAGCCCCTCATCGGGGAAGCAGTCTGGAGTCCAACCTGAACCTTTCATTTCTTTCAGGCCTTCGTGCTGCTGACCCTGGAGTTAGTGGCCAGCTCAGGCGTGGGGGACCTCCAGGGCCACCTAGGGGTGCCCTGCTGGCGGGGTGAGGGTCTCCAGAGACCCTGGGTTTACAAGAGGCTGGAGGCGACAAGGGGGGGGGAACGACAGATGGGGTCAAGTCCAGAAAGATTAGTTGTCCTTTGTGTTTTTAAAGTTCTGGGTGATGGGGGGGGTGGACCCTCCAGATTCGCACAGACAAGCTGCGGAGGTGGGGGCGGGGCCCAGGGCCCCAGGGGAGTGGGTGGCGGCACAAGGGTGCCGAGCTCCAGGTTCCTCCCCCTGGTTCTCAAGCAGCAGGAAAGCAAATGGTTTCCGGATGGTTCTGTGACGTCAGCCCTTGGGATCAGGCGCCAGCCGGGGAGTAGGGGGCCGGCCGGTTCTGGGGGGAGGCGGGATGGCCCAGGCGGGTGGACGGTCCTGTGGAGAGGCCCGTGCACAGCAAGGGTTTGACAAGGCCGTGCTTTTGGGGGGTAAGCTGCCGGGAGACAGCCCCTACGCTTCACTGCACACACCTTCCTCCTGCCCCACGGCGAAGGGGCAGCTGCTAATGTGTTCAGCCCTGCTCTGCTTGGTGGCTTCCGTCGGCAAACAGGCCAGGCGGGAAGGAGGTGAGGGCTGGGCCCTCGGCCTTGGGCAGGCGCGCCCTTCACCTTTGCCCTGGTCTTTGCTTTGAGGTCAGGACACCTCTGCGGGGAAGAACTTGCCTGGGTCCTGAAATCCACCTGTGCTGGCCAGCTTTCTCCCGCAGGACTCAGCTCCCCGGGGAGGCACTGGCTGCCCCAGAGCTGCTGGCCCCTGGGTGTGTCGGGCAGGCGGTGGACACTTGGGTGGTGGACCGCGCGTCTCTGTGACCATCCACCTCCCTGGTTTAGACACGGCCCCGTGTAGCAAGTGCATGCGCCCCAGGCGGGCACTGATCCTGACATTCCAGACCCCCTGTGCCCCAGGCCGGGCCCCTCGGTGGTCCTGGTGAGAGGGGCTTCATGGTCGCTGCTGTCTGGCTGAGTGGACACAGGCCTGAGCCCCCCCCCCCCCCCCGCACACTGGGCTCTGCGGGCTCAGCTGGGCCCCGTCCTTCCGCCTGTCCAGAACAAGATGCCCCAGCCCAGTGCCCAGAGCCCCTGTCAGGAGCATTTCGGGGCAGGAGGCCGATGTCTCAGGGCAGAGGGACGTTTCAGGAAGAAGGCCCTAGGCCTCCGTGACCTTCTCATCATCGTTGCCTGCGGCCGCCCTGCTCCTCGGAACCCAGTGATTTCCAGAGGGGTTAAGACAAAAGGAAGAGGGGCCTGCGGAGCCAACTACACAGTGCCCCTCACTCTGCACCCGGGAGACCCGGTGACGCCAGAGGGGGCCGGCCGCCGGGGTGGGGTCTGGGGTCCGGATGCAGGGACCACTGTGGGCCCGCTGTGCTCTTCTAATAGACCGGTGAAACTGGGGCTCCTCACATAAACAGCAATTCATGGGCAATCAAGGCTTTTCATATAATTTGTGGGCTGGCAACAGTGATTAAAAGTATATTTATATTCAAAGTATATTTGCTGTTCACAAAAATGAATTTACTGTTTTCTAAAATAGCCCAAGGAATCCATTAAAGTTTAAAGAAATAATGTGCATGGGGCTGGGATATGGCCTAGTGGTAAGAGTGCTCGCCTCGTATACGCGAGGCCCTGGGTTCGATTCCCCAGCACCACATATACAGAAAATGGCCAGAGGTGGCGCTGTGGCTCAAGTGGTAGAGTGCTAGCCTTGAGCAAAAAGAAGCCAGGGACAGTGCTCAGGCCCTGAGTCCAAGGCCCAGGGCTGACAAAAAAAAGAAAGATGTACATGATAACTTGTAAGCATCCACATCATAAATAAAAAAAACCTGAACCTGAAATAAGGCGGTTGTGATTTTTAGAATTCACTGCTGAGGTGGAAGAGGACTTTTAAGGAGTTGAGCCAGGGGATGCGCAGAGAAGGGGGGGGCGCTCCGCAGGGAGGCCCTGCCTGGTGGGGGCGCCCTGGCCCCCCTCTCCCTCCCTCTTGCGAGTGGTGAGGCCGCAGCAGCCTCTGGAGGCGTTGGGGGGGGGGGAGGTGCCAAGGTGGCACAGGACTGGGAAAGGTTGGGAAGGGGGTCCCGGCTAAACCAGGATGAGAGTCCTGGTGAGGGGGGGGAAGGGCGGCGGGGGGGGGGGGGGGAGAGGCTGGAGCTGGGGAAAGAGGCTGCGGGGCTTCCGGGCTGCTGGGCGGCTGGCAGGCGATGGGGTCCTTGTCATGCAGGGTCTGGTGGGACCTTTCAGGCCCAGGAGGATGGAGGGGCCCCGGCTCCGCCCCCAGGGAGGGGCCCCGGCTCCGCCCCCAGGGAGGGGCCCGGCTCCGCCCCCAGGGAGGGGCCCGGCTCCGCCCCCAGGGAGGGGCCCCGGCTCCGCCCCCAGGGAGGGGCCCGGCTCCGCCCCCAGGGAGGGGCCCGGCTCCGCCCCCAGGGAGGGGCCCGGCTCCGCCCCCAGGGAGGGGCCCGGCTCCGCCCCCTTTCCCTTCCACCATGCCTGTCCCACAGGAGGCAAACGCTTGCCCTCCCTACGATGGGTGCTCACCACAGGCCCCAGCAACGCGACCCATTGGTCAGGGGCTAAAACCCCAAAATGATGAACCCCAGCCTAGGGGCGCCGCAGAGGGAAGCCCCTAACCCCGGCCATGCGGACCCACAGCAGCAGCCCCTCCGGCAGGTTGATTCGGGAGGCGTGCTGTCAGCAGGGTGGAACAGTAACAGGAAGAGAGAAGTGAGGCCCTAGCGAGGGGAAGGGCAGGGCCGGGGGCGTGAGCGGCTCCAGCCCCGGCTCCTCCCGGCCGGCCGCCTGCAGCACAGCGGCACCTTGGCACTGGTCGAGAGTTCCAGGCTGCTGAATGCCGGTGTCAGCTCTGCAGCCTCTCATCACCAGGGCGCCAGGACCTGCTGTTCCCGCAGCCCTGCCCTCCGGCGCCGCTGCCTTCCGACTCCCCGCCCAGGGGACCGGCTTTGTGGACGGCGTCGGACATCCCAACGTGGACGCATGCAGCAGGCCTGTTTTGTGGTGGTTGTTGCTTTCCTTGGAGTTTATTTTCAGAGCGATTTGTGGTTTGCAGATGAGCCATGTGCCGCGTACAGGTTCCCGTATATCTCCGGCGTGCGGAACCCTCTATTTTAAAAGCTTGTTATTAGTGTGCACGAGTTGCACAAAGGGTTCCATTGTGACCTTTCCACACATACATATAACATGCTTGGATCGCATTCACTCCTCCGTTGCTCTTTCTTGTCCTCCCTCCCCCTCTCTAGTCCTTTTTCCCAGTGGCAGGGGCCTCATGATTCCTTTCGCATATGTGCACATAACGTGCTTTGATTCCATTCACCCCTCCTGACCGCGTTCCCCCCAACTTCTCCCTGTCTGGGAAGGAGTGGGAAGAACGGTTCCTTCATTTTCAGGACTCCAGCACTCATGAGAGAAAACCTGTGGCTATTTGTCTACCTCAGTCTAGGTTCTTTCTCTTCCTGTGATCACCTCCATCTCTGTCCGTTCTTCTGTAAATGGCGTGCATTCGTCCTGCCTTGTGCCCTGAGTGGGGCTGTGTTGTGCACCGCTGTGTTCCGCAGCCATTGATCCATCGATGCGCAGGTAGTGTGACAATAGCTTAGCTGCTATGGATCGCGGTCATCGACATGCACGCACGGGTGTCACCGTGGTGTGCTGGCTCACGCTCGTGTGTGCCCACCAACGCAGGGAAAGCTCATGCCGAGTTCCTTGTTTTCTGGGGTTAAATTTTGTGCCTTCATACTGAGTTCCTCCCACCAACACTGTACGACTTTTTTTCTGGTATTAGTCTGGTATATATGTTACAATCAATGAACCAATATCACGTTATTATTAATTAAATCAACATATTATGATGATTGATTAAATTCCTGGGTTACATCAGAGTTCATTTTTGTGTTGTACATGGTACGCGTTTCGATTTTACATAGCACAAAATAGACTGCTTCCTGATTATTTGGTTATATCTTGGCTATCCAGAGGACTAATGTATTCATAGAACAAGTGTACTGCAAAAACAATGTGGAAAGCAAATCTTTGAACATGAATATACCAACACCTAATTTAATTGCTGAAGATAGGACAGGAATCGAGTTACATTTAAATTTTAACTGGGGAGGGTTGTGTGTCCCACACGGTTCTAACAGATGCTTACTCTGAAGAGTTTTGTTGGCTGGCTGAATTTTAAGTTTGACTGCACCCCGAGCTGTCTGCATTCTCTCTGTCAACCTTCTAGCATCCTTCCAACAGCGGGTGCTGCCGTTTCCCACTCCCGGTGGGGAGTCCCCGGCCCCGTGAAGGGCCGGTTCCGGAGGAACGCTTTCCGGGGTCCCAAGGGTGCTGCCCTTGCACGGATCCTTGAGAGAGAGAGCCCAGCCGGGCGTGTGCCGTGGCCTCTGGCCGGGGTCCTTTTCAAAAGGTGGTGGATGGGGAAGGAAAAGCTGGGCGAGGGCAGAAAGAAACGTAGTCGTTACATGGCTTCTGTCACGGTGACCCCTCCCTACACCACCTGTACAATAACAACACACATTTAACACGAAAGGCGATGATGGGTCACAGTGTGAAAGTAAGAAGTGAAATGCCCACAGAGGAAGCCGGGAGGAGAAGCAAGATGGCGTCTGTGTGCCAGAGATGGGTGTGGGACCCGGCCACCGCCCCTCCCCAGTCCCCTCTCCTGAGTGTCCTGCCCGTCCGCAGCGGTTTGGGGTGACCCGGAACACGTTCCGTGAGTGCGAAATGGCACAGTTAGAACAGCAGCTGTGGTCGTGGGAGGGGGGTGTGCGGGTCGCCCAGTGACCCCTGTGCTCAGGGCCCCCCTCCCCCCGCTGTGCGGGGACTGGGGTTCCTGTGACTGCCCCCGGATGCCCGGGGCGGGGGGGGGGCTGGTGCTCCCCGCCGCACGCTGGCTCCCACTGGGTTGCCGGTTACCCATCTACCAAAGAACAGTGAAGCGGGGTGTGTGCCCTGCGGGGGCCAGGAGCTTCTGTGCCCCCTGTTGGGGTTCAGTCCGTGTGTGTTCTTCACCCACACCCCTTCCTCACCCGCTCCGGCTTCTCGCTGCTGTAGGCCGGGCAAGGGGCCGGCCAGGCTGTGTGTGGACGCGGAGCCAAAGGGACAGCCAGGCGCGCGCAGAGCCCTTCCCGCTTCCCATCCAACCCTTCCCGCTTGCTACCGGGCTTCCTCTGCCCCAACGTGGCTGAAGCCGCTCACGTTTCTATCAACCATGCAGCTATCTTTGCCTCTTGATCGCTCTCTCTCTCACACACACACGTGTGCAAACAGTCCTACCATTCTTCTCCTGAGGACCCAGGCCCCCCGCCCGCACCCCGCACAGCCCAGGCTCCTGGCCTTCCCCGCATGCACGAGCTAAGGTCGGGCCACGAGTTACGGCTAGCTGCTTCTCCTGCGTTCACAGCCCCCAAGCCAGACAGCCAGGCTGAGCGAGCAGCTCAGTAGCGCCTGCGCCTCCATCGTCCCAGCCAGCAGCCCGTTCTCCCCGGCACCAGCCACGTGGAGGAAATGCCAGGGACTCCCGTGACTCTTCTCTTTCCGTAGCGAGCTGACTCTTTTCAAGTGTACCTGGAGTGGGGTAAGAAATGTCCTACTGTCAGTTAACACACACTGCCAACTTTGAGGTACAGATCAGTAGCTAACATGGAGGACCGGTGGCCGCGTGCCACTTGCGAGTGA
Organism: Perognathus longimembris pacificus; assembly: GCF_023159225.1. Classification (NCBI taxonomy): domain Eukaryota; kingdom Metazoa; phylum Chordata; class Mammalia; order Rodentia; family Heteromyidae; genus Perognathus; species Perognathus longimembris. The sequence goes on along the minus strand of NC_063179.1, from coordinate 1,387,335 downwards.
ACGAGCAAGCGTGGCCCAGGAAACGGTGGGCAGGAGCCGCCGCCGCTCTCCTGCGTCTCCTCCCACCTCCCACCAAGTGACCTCAGCACCCAGTTTCCCGGCCAGTCCACCGGAGCTGGGTGCACACAAAGCCAGGCACCCCTGGGGAGGCTCGGGGCCCGGGGACACCCTCGGGCCTGTCGTGAGTTCGCAGTGGCATTCCATTCCTAGCGGATCACCTCCGGCCCCGCGCCGGGCGTCCTGGGCGGGACGAACCCTCTCCCCTGGCGGCGGCACAGCCTCGGGGAGCCGCTGGGACGCTCCACCGTGCCAAGGACGCCTGGCAAGGGTGTGTGTGTGTGTGCCCCGGAGCTTGAGAAGAGGCGGGAAATCTCTCCCACAGCCCTGTCCACACACGAGCTGTGACTCGCTTCCCTTTGTGAACCGGACTTCTGGGTAATCCCACAAAACTCACAGCAGACGGCACAATCAGCTTTTCAGCTGGAATGAAAATGGGGTTTTGACCTAGGCTGCAGGGGGACCGTCAAGGTGATCCATCTGCGGGGAAAGCAACGTTTAAGATGGACCCTACCCAGAGCACGCGGGGGGCTAAAGTAGACCCTACCCAGAGCACGCGGGGGCTAAAGTAGACCCTATACAGAGCACACAGGAGTCAGAAGACCAGTAATGCTGCTAAAAGTTATTAAGCACATTATCCAGTTCTTTGGATATTAACCTTATTGTGCTACTTTCAGAGTTGTCAGCCTGTGGGATAATTTACAGTGATTAATCAACTTGCAATATAAATGAGTAGTATGCACGCTATTCACAAAGAAACTTTCCTGGAAGGCAGGAGAGGTGTCCTTCAAGTCAGGTGCGGCTCTCAGGGGTAGGAGAGGCGGAGTTGAGAACACCCGGAGCAGCCCTGAGCTCGGCCTTTTGATGGTGAAACAGCTAAGGACGTGGTGGCGAATGCTGTGCTTTGGGTTCCGTGCAGTGGACCGTAGACACCTGGGCCTTGGACTCCCACGTGGGTCCTCTGGGCTGTGGACTCCCAGGTTAGGCAGAACATCTTCGGAAACCGTGAGTCAAGTGCTCGAGGGAGCTATAAGGGCATGAGATTTGGAACATAGAGCGTTAAGCCCATGCTGTTATAGTTAGCCAAATGTGTATTCCTGCGTCCCTGCCCCCACGCGACAGGCAAGAGAGGGGATGTCACTCTTGGCCACCCCGACCTTTGTCCTCAGAGCGCCAATCACTGTCTCGGCACCAACACGCCCCCAGCCCTGGGAGGGGCGAGCTGAACGCAACCTCGTCCGTGCGCTTCAGAAGCAGAGTCCGGAGACCGTAGGTGACGAGCGTCACCCTGGAGCACGTCTGTGGACGGTGAGGCCGTCACCCCGACAACACCCCGTAATCGCCTGCGGAGTCCCAGCATGCACCGGTGCCCTCCGAACCCCCGAGCTGAGCTTCCTTCTCCTGGAGAGCACCCCCTCTTTTCAGACTGCCGTATTTTCTTCGCAGGGTTGGAAGGAGCAAGTCAAACCCGATCAAGGGGAGGGTTTGCCTTGTCTGAAACCCCGATGCTCCGCGTCTTCCTGGAGAGAGGAGCGTGCGGCGGACTCTACCACGCAGAGGTTAGCGGCAATGTGGCTACGGAAAGACATTTAAAAATGCCTGTCTCCGGACAGCGAGTGAGGCGGGGAGGCGGGAAGAGTGTAGCGGGCCAGCAGAGAATGTTCTTTATTGGAAAAGCTGTCAGGGGCTCCATTCGCGTTAGAAAAACCGGCCCTCGTTAGCCCGAGCCTCCCGGAACGCCTAGCTGTTCACGTGGGGCGGGCCTGGAGATCCCGCACAACCACCGTCTCCTGACTGCGGTGGCCATGGGTGGATGCCACAAGCAACAGGTCTCCCGCTTTCCCGTTGGGCACGGGGCCTTCTGCAGGCAAGCCTCGCGCCCCAGTTCTTATTGGGGGGATGTGTGTGTTGGGTGTGCACTTGGCTGAGACATCCTGGCGCTTCCTGGCCCCACTGTACCCCACAGGAGCAGAGCCTGATGGGACAAGAGCTGTGGGCGTCGCCATTTCCCAGGCCCCCATCACGGCCGGGCCCAGGTCACCTGTGAGCTCAGAGCTCAGGACACAGAGGCCAGTGTGCCGAGGCGTGGGCGGCCCGTGGCTCCACACACCCCCCCACGCTGGAAGGGGGCCAGGAGCACCCCCCACTGTCATCTGCACAGAGAGGTCCTCCCCTGATGGAACGGCACAGGGGACACTGGCTCCTTCTCCAGGACTCAGGGACAGCCAGGGTCATGTGGCCAGGGACTCGCCATCCCTGGCTCTGTTTCCCAGCCCTAGTTCTCGCCACATCTTAGGAACCGAGACTGGAGGCGTCGATGTGAATGCCTTCCGGAATAATCTTTGGGGGAAAACCCACCGGGGACTATCAGTCTTGTTCTAGTTCATCGCCGCGTCGGCACAATGGAGGTTTCTCCTCACTCAGGCGCTCAGGAGTTCTGGCCAGCGCTGCCTGCTCTTGGCGGAGGGCTGGGGGGAGAAAGCAGCCCCCCGGTTCCCGGGAGCCCTCCGCAGTGTTCTGATGTTCTCCATGACTCTGCCGCCCAAAGCCGGGCCCAGGAGACTCTTTGTGATTCATGGACTTAACTACGACACAATTTAATTCCCGTGACAGCCGCTTCACGTCCTGGAGACTGGAGAAATGCTCCACGCCTTTCTCGTACCGACTCCGTGGGGCCTCCGGGGCCCACGCGCTCGCGGCGGTGCTGTGGCCGGGCCTGCAGGCCCCATGCCGGTCACACCCACCCAGCCGGTGCTCAGGGGCCGAGAGACGCTGCCCGTGGCTCCTCATCCACCAACTTTGAAGATGGAGAATGCCTTTCCTCAAACACGCCCAGTGGGGTTTGCTTACTTTGTGACAGGCACTGACCCCCAGGGTCCAGCTACCCTCGCAGAACGGCCGAAGGAAGACCCAGTCCTGCTTGCAGTCAGCACGGCCTCTTCGATGGGCCACGCATGGCGTCCCTGGTGCCCTGGTGGCCAGAGGGGCTCACGGTGCGTGAGGAACCCTGGCCTGGGGGGCGGGGCGGCTCTGAGCACCCAGAAGGCTGTGGTGTTGGCGCCTGGGCTGTTTCCGGTGCCCGGGCTGCTGCTTTACACAGGAGGCCAAGGTAGCTACGTGGACGGCACCTCTGCGGCCAGGATACGGGGACCCTTGGTGCCCGACGGAGACTGGCACACAGTTGACTTGTGACTGAGTTAAGGGCCGGCCAGCGCTGCGCTCCCTGCGTGTGACTCCCAGGGAGCACGGGGTGACCGCACGCAGAGCCTTCTTCCTCCCCGAGCTCACTGGCTTAGAGAGTGGCAAGAGCTAGAGAATTTCATGGCTTCTGGCTTTAAATGCATGGACAGAGATACTTCATTCAGATGACTCTATCATAGCAGCCCCCAGATAATTCTAAAATTACAAGGTGGAGTTTGTAATTCACTTTGTATTTTTCTTGGGATTCTAAATGGGGGGAAAAAAATCTTTTAAGATACCTATTTGATGTTTTCGCCAGGTCATACAACATGTAAATACACTGAACCCCATGGTAATTTTATTCTAAACGAACCACAGGGGGCTTACCAAGTATAACAAGGTGGTCCTCCTTTGCACTGCAGGATTATTTCTACATCTGCGCCGGTGGTGTCTGCAGAGGGAGGGAGCTGACAGAGGGGGGTTGGGGTAGGAGGGGCTGGGGCAGCAGGGGGTAGGGGACCCAGGACCGGGGAGAGGTGGCAGGGGTGCCGGCCCTGGGTACCTCCTCATCCCAGACCCCCTCTATCTTGCTCGGTCCTGCTTGGCCACGTGACCCAGGTCAGGGCCACGAGACGGCAGAGCGCGGCCGGGGTGCGTGGCGGGAGGTGACGGCCCCGGGCCAGGCTTCTTCCCGATCCTGAGCTTCCCTGGGGCAGTGGGGGAGGCGTGGCCTGAGATTCTGGCAGGTGCAGGTGCAGGGGCAGGGGCCCCGACTCTCAGGAGGGGACGAGGAGAGGCGGGCGCTGCGTCCCCAGCCGGCCACCCCACAGCTGCCCTTCTGCCCCCTGGCCTTCTGTGCCTGCCACGGGGGGGGGGGGGATGACGCTGGGGCCGGTCCTCGCGGGCCACCATCCTCCCCCCGGGAGACCTGGGGAGTCCTGCGGGGCGCCGGGGCCTCGGGGACCCTGCTGACGGAAGCGCCCGGTCCGTTCCCTCACCCGTTTCATTGCCGTACCTGCACCGGCTGGGCCTCCGCGGTGCGCGCGCGCCTTGGCCGCGGCGCTGCTTCCACAGGCGGAACCTCGCACCCGGGACGTCCGTGGCCGCGGCCCGCGCAGGGGCCGTTCCCCCTCACCCCTCGCTCCCGGCTCCTCCCGGCTCCTCCAACGGCAGCCTTCTCCACAGCCGCTGGCTGCGCTGCCCGGGGTCAGGCCGAGGCTTGCGGGGAGTCCAGCCCGCCTCCCCTCCTCCACCGCTGCGGCCGGAGCCCCCTCTCCCAGGACAGGGTCTCCCCGGACCTCCCGCTGCCCCCGACTTGGTTCTGGAGTCCGCCACGCTTGGTGCTCGGCCAGGACTCTGGCTGCGCGGTACTGGCCGCGCGGGCCTCTGTGACCCCCTTCCGGGCTCAAGTCCAGGGGGGACGGGGCGGGAGGTGGGCATCGCTGTCCTGGGCCCCGCACTCCGGACTTCCTTCCTCTCGCGCCTAGGAAAGACAGCCTGTGTCTGATTTACTGGGTTCGCTCTGTGACCTGTGACCCCCGAGGGACAGCCCTCGCTCGGAGCTCGGTAATTCTTTCTTCGCTCTCCTGTGGGCCCACAGAGGGCTCTTGCTGTGGGAAGCGCACTCCAAACCGAGTCAGGCTCCCCTGTGCTTTCCCCGAGACACAGGCTTTCTCCACGCAGGGAGAGATGCGCCATGGGCTCCACAAAAGTGACCCGAAATTAGAAGTCTCTTGGGCCCAAAGCTGCAGTGACACACTGAGAAATATTTTCTAGAATGTGATTCCTCTGTGTGAACAACAGCGATTCTCTAGGAGGGACGGCCGATTGGAGAGCCAGCTTCTCAATGTCAGGCACAACGTCTGGACATGGGAGACGCCCCAAATACCATGAGCTTCTGTGGGAATGGCTGGAGCCCGCTGCCAGAGGGCTTAGGGGTGGGGTGATCGCCATCTATTCACCCATCTGTCCACCTGCCCCTCACCTGCCTTGCTATTCATCCAGCTCTCTGTGCGTTATCTGCCTACCTACCTGCCTATCTATGTATACATCTACCTACCTATCTATCTATCTGTCTATCTATCTATCTATCTATCACCTATCATCTATCTATCTGTCTATCATCTATCTATCATCTATCTATCTGTCATCTCTCTATCGACGGCCACCTGTGTCCCTCCATGTCCAGGCCCGTAAATTCCCACTCCATGGTCTTCTCTGGGGCCGATGATCTGCCTGTTGTTTCTCAGGGACTAGTTAACTAATGACTTAATTAAACTTCTCATGTACTCAGCAAGCAATTATTCCACGCCAACTCCAAGTGAATTGCTATGTGAGGTAGTTTTCCCTCGTGATCAAGAGGTACGAGTGGGAAACCAAACTGAAATATCACTCAGTGCCGACAACACAGGCACAAATCCTTCAAAATGGCTAATCGTTCATTCCAAATCAGAAGATATTTTGAAAATGGTATGAGCGTTAGACTTCACAGCATAAAATAATGAGTAAAGCAGAAAGAAGCCTGAAGAAATGTTTTCAGAGTTCAAGACTTAAGCCTTTCAAAATCGCCTTTTTAAAGATATAATTTCACTTTATGGAAATTGTGAGCCGTGCCACTACAAACCTGGCATGCAGAGCCCCATCACCTTGCCTGAAGGGAAGAAAAGAAAGTTTACTGCCACCGAATTACTCTAAAATATTCATCTGTCAGGACTTTGTCAACCACGGTTCTGGTGGCATTTAAATTGAATTTAATGTAAATTTAAAGTTACCTCCGTTTGCTGTAATGAATACTGGGGTCCCCCACCCCTCTGGATTTTAACACCTAAACGAAGGCTTGGAAGTGACCTGTTATTGTGCACATGTGCACACGCACACACGCTTTGCTCTTTTAAACGTGCGAATGGTGCGAGGGGCCCCAGCTGGGATCCAGCTCTGACCCCTGCGTCTGCACAGCTTCCAGAAGCTTCTGGGAGCCTTGGCCACCCGTGACCAGGGACAGCACCCGGGCTGAGTGGTCCTCCTGGAAGCACTGCTTTTGTTTTTTGTTTTTTGCAATCTAATCATGCCTTTACATACAGAAGGTGTCTTTTTTTCTTTTTTCTTTTTTTTTGGGGGGGAGGGGGCAGTCCTGGGCCTTGGACTCAGGGCCTGAGCACTGTCCCTGGCTTCTCTTTGCTCAAGGCTAGCACTCTGCCACTTGAGCCACAGCCCCACTTCTGGCCATTTTCCATATATGTGGTGCTGAGGAATCGAACCCAGGGCTTCATGTATACGAGGCAAGCACTCTTGCCACTAGGCCATAGTCCCAGCCTGAAGCACTGCTTTTGAATAAGCCAAGGGCATGGCTGCTGCAAAGCCTCCCCTAGATATTTGATACCCATAGCATAGGAAAAAAATACGATTTTATTCCTGCGAGTCTGCATGGCGGCAAGCGTGGGGCCCACGCCGTTCCTGGGGTCGCAGTGAAGACGTGTCTGCTGCCTTCACGGAGAAGAACCGAGGCCCCGGCGGCGGGCGGCGGGTCTCCTGATGGCCTCGACGCTGCTGTGGAGGCTGCCGGCCCTGGGAGGCCACAGAGGCCCGGAGGACAGGAAGACGGGCCGGGGGGGGGCGGCCACCGTGGGCGTGGCCTTGAGCCGGGACCCGTGGACACCGGGGTGCTGGGGAGGCCTGCCGTGTGAGCAGCAGCTTCTCCAGGGAGGAAGAGCAACGGCGCGGGGCACTGCCGACGCTCCAACGCCCGGGGCTGCGAGGCGGGGGACAAGCGGGCTCTGGAAAAGATGAGCAACAGCCTGGGGTGAGGAGGGGAGACTGACAGAGGGTGACAGGCAGAGGGGTGACAGGCAGAGGGGTGACTGACGGAGGGAGTTCCGAGTGACAGAGGAGTTGTCTCTGAGAAAGCCCAGAGGGCATGGGAAAGGTAGGAGGCTGGCAACATGGCGGGCCTGGCACGCGTACGCGCACCGTGGCCTGTGGAGAGCAGAGCAGTGGCACACTTGGGGTCCCATCTATGGGGATGGTGCTGGGGATTTCAGGTCAGAAGTTTCCTCCTCTCCTCTCCAGCATGTTTGTCCCCGTCCCTCGCAGCAGACCTGTGTGCAGTCTGTCAGAGGTGTGTGCAGACCCCGTCAGAGGTGTGTGCAGATCCCGTCAGAGGTGTGTGCACAGTCTGTCAGAGCTGTGTGCAGATCCTGTCAGAGGTGTGTGCAGATCCCATCAGAGGTGTGTGCAGACCCCGTCAGAGGTGTGTGCAGATCCCGTCAGAGGTGTGTGCAGACCCCGTCAGAGGTGTGTGCACAGTCTGTCAGAGGTGTGTGCAGACCCTGTCAGAGGTGTGTGCAGATCCCGTCAGAGGTGTGTGCAGACCCTGTCAGAGGTGTGTGCAGACCCCGTCAGAGGTGTGTGCACAGTCTGTCAGAGGTGTGTGCAGACCCCGTCAGAGGTGTGTGCACAGTCTGCCAGAGATGTGTGCAGATCCCATCAGAGGTGTGTGCAGATCCCGTCAGAGGTGTGTGCAGACCCCATCAGAGGTGTGTGCAGATCCCGTCAGAGGTGTGTGCAGATCCCGTCAGAGGTGTGTGCAGACCCCGTCAGAGGTGTGTGCAGACTCCGTCAGAGGTGTGTGCACAGTCTGTCAGAGGTGTGTGCAGACCCTGTCAGAGGTGTGTGCAGATCCCGTCAGAGGTGTGTGCACAGTCTGTCAGAGGTGTGTGCAGACCCTGTCAGAGGTGTGTGCAGATCCCGTCAGAGGTGTGTGCACAGTCTGTCAGAGGTGTGTGCAGACCCTGTCAGAGGTGTGTGCAGACCCTGTCAGAGGTGTGTGCAGATCCCGTCAGAGGTGTGTGCAGATCCCGTCAGAGGTGTGTGCAGACCCCGTCAGAGGCCCTTGACTACCATGGGACAATGTGGTCAGCTCTGAAAATACAGAAAGCATTTGCCTCAGTGTCACTGGCTTTTTTTAAATTTCTGATTAGATATTATTATTCTCTGCTACGACAATCGAGTTTGAAATAGAGGGGGGAAAGCTTGATGTACTTTCAATACTGTGAACTCTAATAATGTGGGAAATACTTTTCAACTTTAATTTTCTGAAGTATAAATTATTTATGTAAATCTCATTTCTTGTTTCATAGGACATGCATCTTTAAGCTTTATCATTGCCAATATGTACAGAAAGAGAATAAAAATATAAGTTTATGAATGTAACTTTTTAGTTTTTTTAAGTCTGATTTCTTTCTTTTTTGGGGGGGGGAGGGGCGGGTTTGCCAGTCCTGGGCCTTGGACTCAGGGTCTGAGCACTGTCCTTGGCTTCTTTTTGCTCAAGGCTAGCACTCTACCACTTGAGCCACTGGATTTTAAGCTTAAAAGAAGTTTCAGGCTATAGCTTGACATTTATTTGGAGTGTGATGAAAGACACCTGTAATTCTATCTACTCAGGAGGTAGAGGCAGGATTGTAAATTCACAGACAGCTGGGGCACGCACACACACACACACATACACACATGTCTGGGGGTGTGGTTTGAGCGGTAGAAGGCTTACCTAGCACATGAAATGCTCGGGGTATAAACTCCAGTAGAGGAAGGGGAGGAGGGAGGGAGGAAGGAAGACAGAGGGAGAGAGAGAGGGAGGGAGGGAGGGAGGGAGGGAGGGAGGGAGAGGGAGAGAGAGCAGAAAGGGAGAGGAGGGAGGAGGGGAGGGATTGCAGGAAGGAAAAGGAGGGAGGGGGAGGGAGGAGAAGATGTCTGATCTCAGTGCACATCTGTCCATGATGCCGACACCTCATCCCAATGAGGAGGAAGCCAGCCCCCCACTGCTCCGGGCCTTTCCAGGCCCTTCCAGGCAGCAGGTAGCTCCCTTCCGGTGCGCCGGGGCCCTGTCCTGTGGGCGGGCTGTCTGCCGTCCAGGGTGAGGCCAGTCCCAATCTCTGTCCTTGTTCCCTATCAGTGAGGTGAGACCTTCTTAACACGTTTCACTTGTGATCTTTTAAAGCTGTCAGGCCAGAATGATTTCCAGTCATTTTTCTCTGGAGTGGATTTAAAATCATGTCCCAAAGGTGGTAGATTAATAGATTAAAAAGGCAAAGTATTAATCTAGCGCATCGTCCTGTCTCCTTGCCCTGCAGATACAGTACAACTGTCATGCGGGCCTGGCAGTTCTTCAATGAAGCCTCGGCACAGACGCGAATTGCTCTGCCCACCGGTGGCCGCCGAGGCACCCCGCACCCTTCAGGGCCAGCGGGGGGTGGGTGGGGGTGGGGGGGTGGGTGTGGGGGTGGGGGTGGGGGGGGAGAGGCTCTTCCTCCTCCTTGGAAGCATGGCCGGCCCCGGCACTGCGGACTCGCCCGCACACAGGGACGCGCAACCTCCCTCCCCTCGGGGGTGCAGTGCTTGGGCTCTGTGCGTTTCCTGGAAATCGCAGCACCTGTCCCCACCGCCCTCGCTCCCCGCGGAGTTCCAGGGACTGTGTGGAGGCCGCGTTCAAGGGAGGCTGAGGGTTGGGGTCTTTTTCTTCCATGTTGCGCGTTCCTGCCCTGTTTCTGGAACATACCGGGGCAATCTGGACGGTGCGAGGAGACGGTGTCAGTGCCAGTCCCGGGAAGACACCGCGCTTCCCGTCAGAGCGGGGCTGGGGCGGGGGGAGCCAGCACCCCAGGTCAGAGCTGCCCCCCCCCCGCCTCCCCGCTGAAGCTGTGCCCCTCTGCGGGCAGAGCCTCCTGCAGAGTACGGCAGCCGCACAGCCGCCCCCCCCCCCCCCACTGGAATCACACTCGGGGCTCAGCAGGTGCTCCGCGCTCCGCGGCATGTTCCAGTCGCGGTGCAGGCCCGCGGCTCCCCGCAGGGACGCAGCCTCCGCACGGTCCGCGTGCGCCACCCTCACGCCGCGCCTTGTTGCAGAACGCTGGCCTGACTGTGCGCTGTACAGAGAAGGTGCGAGACTCTGTCCCCACGCCCCCGGCTCGAGCTGGGTCCCCTGGACTCGGGACAGGCGCCGGCCCGGCCCGGCGCGCCCAGAAGCTTCCATGCTGGCGGCACAGGCGCAGGTCGGAGGCAGATGCTCGCCCCGCGCCCCCGGAAGGAGGGGCCCGCCCCCAGAGCCCCCCCAGCCGTCTCGCCCCCTAAATCAAGAGGCTGTCTGAAGCCCTGTGTCGCCGGGGCCGCAGTTTCTATGGTGTTCTTTCAAAGTGCGTCCCTGGAAAAGTACTTTGGGAGACGGCAGCCGAGAGGCTCAGAAATTATTAGTATTTTCATTGCTCCGTGAAGCAATGGGGCAGAACAGCCCCGGCGGCCCGGTGCCAAGAGGGTCCCCGCAGGGCCCCCCGGGGCCCGTGTGAATGGAGCCCACAGCTGGGCCCCAGGGCCCCGCCCGCAGACGTCTGGCTGAGACCGGCCCCCGGGCCCCACTCCGCCCGGAGCCAGGCTCCGCGGGCAGCCAGGGGGCCGCGGACGCCGGAGGAGCCCGAGTTCCGAGGCCGCTGGTGTGTGTGTTAAATACAATGCCGCCGCTCGAGCCACCGGGGCCCGGCAGCCGTGCGCCCCTCCCCTGACCCCCACGGCTGCCCAGTCCCGGGCGCGGCCGGGGGCCCCCGGCAGCCGTGCGCCCCTCCCCTGACCCCCACGGCTGCCCAGTCCCGGGCGCGGACTGGGGGCCCCCGGCAGCCGTGCGCCCCTCCCCTGACCCCCACGGCTGCCCAGTCCCGGGCCCCGCCTGGTGCACAGCCCGCTGTCCACAGTGAGGGGCGCAGTCCCGAGGCTGCAGGGCCACGGGAAAGGACAGCGCGGACTCCTCGGGCCCGCTGGACCCCACTGGAGACGGGGGGCCGGCGGGCGGGACCGGCACACCCCTGCCAAGAGTGCACGGCTCCTGTGGAAGGCAGGCGAGTGGGCCTGAGGTGTGCACACACAGACGTGTGACATGTACACGCAGACATGTGAGGTGTGCACACACGCGTGCCCTGTACAGAGGCGTGTGCACACACACGCGTGCCCTGTATAGAGGCGTGTGCACACGCAGATGTGGACCCGAGCAGGAAGATCCGGCAAAGGCAGCACCGGGGCTCCCAGGGGGCTGGGGTGAACCAGCGGCGTGCAATGTCACCCCAGCAGAGCCCCCTGTGCACCATGCCACGGAGCTGTCCACAGGAGGAAGGAGCAGGCCATGGACGCATCGGGGTGGACACCCAGGGTCGAGAGAGCAGCTGGACCGTCTCATGTCCCGGGAGGGGGGGGGAGTGTCACAATAGAGAGGAAGAGTAGCCAGACTGTCAGGAAGGCGTGACGCTGTACCCCCTCCGTACATCACTTCGATAACAAAGAAATACAGTTTAAAAAACAACATGAGGACTGTGGCGTCCTCCTGCGTCGCTGGCCTGAGAATGCAGATCGCCTCCTTCAGCAGCATTTCTAGAATGCAAAAGCGATGTACACTTAGAAGGTTGCAAGTTGGTCATCTAGGCTAAGATAGGGGCGTGGCGTACCCCCCACACCTGGCTGCGAGCGGGTGGGCTCTGGGTGTACACTGCGGGCGGGCCGGTGGGCTCTGGGTGTACACTGCAGGCGGGCCGGTGGGCTCTGGGTGCACACTGCAGGCGGGCCGGTGGGCTCTGGGTGTACACTGCGGGCGGGCTGGTGGGCTCTGGGTGTACACGGCGGGCGGGCCGGTGGGCTCTGGGTGCACACTGCAGGCGGGCCGGTGGGCTCTGGGTGCACACTGCGGGCGGGCCGGTGGGCTCTGGGTGTACACGGCGGGTGGGCCGGTGGGCTCTGGGTGCACACTGCAGGCGGGCCGGTGGGCTCTGGGTGTACACTGCAGGCGGGCCGGTGGGCTCTGGGTGCACACTGCAGGCGGGCCGGTGGGCTCTGGGTGCACACTGCAGGCGGGCCGGTGGGCTCTGGGTGTACACTGCAGGCGGGCCGGTGGGCTCTGGGTGTACACTGCAGGCGGGCCGGTGGGCTCTGGGTGTACACGGTGGGCGGGCTGGTGGGCTCTGGGTGTACACTGCAGGCGGGCCGGTGGGCTCTGGGTGCACACGGCGGGCTGGTGGGCTCTGGGTGTACACTGCAGGCGGGCTGGTGGGCTCTGGGTGTACACTGCAGGCGGGCTGGTGGGCTCTGGGTGTACACTGCGGGCGGGCCGGTGGGCTCTGGGTGCACACGGCGGGCTGGTGGGCTCTGGGTGTACACGGTGGGCGGGCTGGTGGGCTCTGGGTGTACACGGCAGGCGGGCTGGTGGGCTCTGGGTGTACACGGCAGGCGGGCCGGTGGGCTCTGGGTGCACACGGCGGGCCGGTGGGCTCTGGGTGCACACGGCGGGCTGGTGGGCTCTGGGTGTACACTGCAGGCGGGCCGGTGGGCTCTGGGTGTACACTGCAGGCGGGCCGGTGGGCTCTGCGTGTACACGGCGGGCTGGTGGGCTCTGGGTGCACACTGCGGGCGGGCCGGTGGGCTCTGGGTGTACACTGCAGGCGGGCCGGTGGGCTCTGGGTGTACACTGCAGGCGGGCCGGTGGGCTCTGGGTGCACACTGCAGGCGGGCCGGTGGGCTCTGGGTGTACACGGCAGGCGGGCCGGTGGGCTCTGGGTGTACACGGCAGGCGGGCCGGTGGGCTCTGGGTGTACACAGCGGGTGGGCCGGTGGGCTCTGGGTGTACACTGCAGGCGGGCCGGTGGGCTCTGGGTGTACACGGCAGGCGGGCCGGTGGGCTCTGGGTGTACACAGCGGGTGGGCCGGTGGGCTCTGGGTGCACACTGCAGGCGGGCCGGTGGGCTCTGGGTGCACACGGCGGGCCGGTGGGCTCTGGGTGTACACGGCAGGCGGGCCGGTGGGCTCTGGGTGCACACTGCAGGCGGGCCGGTGGGCTCTGGGTGTACACTGCAGGCGGGCCGGTGGGCTCTGGGTGCACACTGCAGGCGGGCCGGTGGGCTCTGGGTGTACACTGCAGGCGGGCCGGTGGGCTCTGGGTGTACACGGCGGGCCGGTGGGCTCTGGGTGTACACTGCAGGCGAGCGGGTGGGCTCTGGGTGTACACGGCGGGCCGGTGGGCTCTGGGTGTACACTGCAGGCGGGCCGGTGGGCTCTGGGTGCACACGGCGGGTGGGCCGGTGGGCTCTGGGTGTACACAGCGGGTGGGCCGGTGGGCTCTGGGTGTACACTGCGGGCGGGCCGGTGGGCTCTGGGTGCACACTGCGGGCGGGCCGGTGGGCTCTGGGTGTACACGGCGGGCCGGTGGGCTCTGGGTGCACACTGCGGGCGGGCCGGTGGGCTCTGGGTGCACACGGCGGGTGGGCCGGTGGGCTCTGGGTGCACACTGCGGGCCGGTGGGCTCTGGGTGCACACGGCGGGCCGGTGGGCTCTGGGTGCACACTGCGGGCCGGTGGGCTCTGGGTGTACACTGCGGGCCGGTGGGCTCTGGGTGTACACTGCAGGTGGGCCGGTGGGCTCTGGGTGTACACTGCAGGCGGGCCGGTGGGCTCTGGGTGTACACTGCGGGCGGGCCGGTGGGCTCTGGGTGCACACGGCGGGCCGGTGGGCTCTGGGTGTACACTGCAGGCGGGCCGGTGGGCTCTGGGTGTACACTGCGGGCGGGCCGGTGGGCTCTGGGTGCACACTGCGGGTGGGCCGGTGGGCTCTGGGTGCACACTGCGGGCCGGTGGGCTCTGGGTGCACACGGCGGGCCGGTGGGCTCTGGGTGTACACTGCGGGCCGGTGGGCTCTGGGTGTACACTGCAGGTGGGCCGGTGGGCTCTGGGTGTACACTGCAGGCGGGCCGGTGGGCTCTGGGTGCACACGGCGGGCTGGTGGGCTCTGGGTGCACACGGCGGGCTGGTGGGCTCTGGGTGTACACTGCAGGCGGGCCGGTGGGCTCTGGGTGTACACTGCAGGCGGGCCGGTGGGCTCTGGGTGTACACTGCAGGCGGGCTGGTGGGCTCTGGGTGCACACGGCGGGCTGGTGAGCTCTGGGTGTACACTGCAGGCGGGCTGGTGGGCTCTGGGTGTACACTGCAGGCGGGCTGGTGGGCTCTGGGTGCACACGGCGGGCTGGTGAGCTCTGGGTGTACACTGCAGGCGGGCTGGTGGGCTCTCGGTGCACACATCGGGCGGGCCGGTGGGCTCTGGGTGTACACGGCGGGCCGGTGGGCTCTGGGTGCACACGGCGGGCCGGTGGGCTCTGGGTGCACACGGCGGGCTGGTGAGCTCTGGGTGCACACTGCAGGCGGGCTGGTGGGCTCTCGGTGCACACATCGGGCGGGCCGGTGGGTCTGGGTGCACACGGCGGGCTGGTGAGCTCTGGGTGTACACTGCAGGCGGGCTGGTGGGCTCTCGGTGCACACATCGGGCGGGCCGGTGGGCTTTCAGTGCACACGGCGGGCTGGTGAGCTCTCTGCGTGGCTTCCTGGGCCCGGTAAATGTCACCCTCTCCTTGCGGGCCCTGCACGGTAGGTCCGCGGGGTGGGGCCAGGCCTCCTTGCAGAGACGGCCCTCAGGGTTTGCACAGGAGATTCCTGGCTCCCCAGAGCCCACCGGCCCGCAGTGTACACCCAGAGCCCACCGGCCCAGATAGCACCGCCGCCAGCTCCGTCTGGGCCGGATGACCTCCTCATGCCTCTCTGTGTCTCCAATGCCTCTCCCCCCGCCCCCCGCCTCCCCGTCCAAGCCCCTGGCGGCTGGACGCTCAGGTCCATGGGGCATTTGTGTGTGGAGACGTGAGAATTCTCCAGAGGGTCCTCGCGGACCCATCTCGGTGCCCCTGGCTGGTCTCCGCTAGAGGTGCTGCATCACGACAGGCGCTCGGTCATGATGGGGTTTCGCCCTGTCGTGCCGCTGTCCACGCCGCTGTCCATGGTTCTGTCCGTGCCACTGTCTACGCCGCCTTCTATGACGGTGTCTACGCCGCCGTCCACGCTGGCGCGGTTTCTGTAAACGTTGTGCGGTCTCCTTTCTATCTGTAATTCGTCCCATGAGCCCAAACCCCACGCACGGTACTCCTGAGGCAGGTCCTTCTCCCCTTCTCCCGGTGGGCCCGCAGAGCCCGGTGTTCGGGGCGGGCACCGTCCCGGCCAGAGGCGCCGAGTCCCGTGTCTTGCTTGGGTGGGAAGGAGCCCGTGGGCTCTGACTTCGTGAGGCCCGCGTGCCCGTAACTTGTCCGCATGGCCGCGTGCCCGCAGCTTCCTGCAGCAAGGAGTGGATGGGTCTGGCAGAAATCTGGTGAGGATAGGAAAGCGGGAAGAGGCCCCCTGGGCGAGGGGTGGAAAGACCCCGGGCCCGAGTCGGGACAGACCCGCTCGTGTCGCAGCAGGAGTCTCTGCCAAGGCTTTCTGGACGTTTCCTAGCAGCAGGGACCAGCAACAACGTTCCTGCGGGGTGTCTGAGGTGTACTCTCCGCCCCCACCCTCAGCGCCACGACGTGGAGCTGCCACAGGGCAGCAAGCGTCTCCACAGCCTCGGCGATTCCCCCCATCAGGAGGCTGCCCTGGAGCACGGAACAGCGTCTAGTGTCCTCTACAGCCCGCCCTGGAGCACGGAACAGCGTCGAGTGTCCTCTACAGCCCGCCCACCCTGGAGCGCGGAACAGCGTCCGAGTGTCCTCTACAGCCCGCCCGCCCTGGAGCGCGGAACAGCGTCCGAGTGTCCCCTACAGCCCGCCCGCCCTGGAGCACGGAACAGCGTCCGAGTGTCCCCTACAGCCCGCCCGCCCTGGAGCACGGAACAGCGTCCGAGTGTCCTCTACAGCCCGCCCTGGAGCACGGAACAGCGTCCGAGTGTCCTCTACAGCCCGCCCGCCCTGGAGCACGGAACAGCGTCGAGTGTCCTCTACAGCCCGCCCTGGAGCACGGAACAGCGTCCGAGTGTCCTCTACAGCCCGCCCTGGAGCACGGAACAGCGTCCGAGTGTCCACTACAGCCCGCCCGCCCTGGAGCACGGAACAGCGTCCGAGTGTCCTCTACAGCCCGCCCTGGAGCACGGAACAGCGTCCGAGTGTCCACTACAGCCCGCCCTGGAGCAGGGAACAGCGTCCGAGTGTCCTCTACAGCCCGCCCGCCCTGGAGCACGGAACAGCGTCCGAGTGTCCTCTACAGCCCGCCCTGGAGCACGGAACAGCGTCCGAGTGTCCTCTACAGCCCGCCCGCCCTGGAGCACGGAACAGCGTCCAAGTGTCCTCTACAGCCCGCCCTGGAGCACGGAACAGCGTCGAGTGTCCACTACAGCCCGCCCGCCCTGGAGCACGGAACAGCGTCGAGTGTCCACTACAGCCCGCCCTGAAGCACAGAACAGCATCCGAGTGTCCTCTACAGCCCGCCCTGGAGCACGGAACAGCGTCCGAGTGTCCTCTACAGCCCGCCCTGGAGCACGGAACAGCGTCTGAGTGTCCTCTACAGCCCGCCCGCCCTGGAGCACGGAACAGCGTCCGAGTGTCCTCTACAGCCCGCCCGCCCTGGAGCACGGAACAGCGTCGAGTGTCCACTACAGCCTGCCCGCCCTGGAGCACGGAACAGCGTCCGAGTGTCCACTACAGCCTGCCCGCCCTGGAGCACGGAACAGCGTCCGAGTGGCCTCTACAGCCCGCCCACCCTGGAGCACGGAACAGCGTCCGAGTGTCCTCTACAGCCCGCCCTGGAGCGCGGAACAGCGTCCGAGTGTCCACTACAGCCCGCCCGCCCTGGAGCACGGAACAGCGTCGAGTGTCCACTACAGCCCGCCCTGGAGCACGGAACAGCGTCGAGTGTCCCCTACAGCCCGCCCGCCCTGGAGCACGGAACAGCGTCCGAGTGTCCTCTACAGCCCGCCCTGGAGCACGGAACAGCGTCCGAGTGTTCTCTACAGCCCGCCCGCCCTGGAGCACGGAACAGCGTCGAGTGTCCACTACAGCCCGCCCGCCCTGGAGCACGGAACAGCGTCCGAGTGTCCCCTACAGCCCACCCGCCCTGGAGCACGGAACAGCATCGAGTGTCCTCTACAGCCCGCCCTGGAGCACGGAACAGCGTCTGAGTGTCCACTACAGCCCGCCCTGGAGCAGGGAACAGCGTCGGAGTGTCCTCTACAGCCCGCCTGCCCTGGAGCACGGAACAGCGTCCGAGTGTCCTCTACAGCCCGCCCTGGAGCACGGAACAGCGTCCGAGTGTCCACTACAGCTCGCCCGCCCTGGAGCACGGAACAGCGTCCGAGTGTCCACTACAGCCCGCCCTGGAGCGCGGAACAGCGTCCGAGTGTCCACTACAGCCCGCCCGCCCTGGAGCACGGAACAGCGTCGAGTGTCCTCTACAGCCCGCCCGCCCTGGAGCACGGAACAGAGTCCGAGTGTCCTCTACAGCCCGCCCTGGAGCACGGAACAGCGTCTGAGTGTCCTCTACAGCCCGCCCGCCCTGGAGCACGGAACAGCGTCCGAGTGTCCTCTACAGCCCGCCCTGGAGCACGGAACAGCGTCCGAGTGTCCTCTACAGCCCGCCCAGCCTGGAGCACGGAACAGCGTCCGAGTGTCCTCTACAGCCCACCCGCCCTGGAGCACGGAACAGCGTCCGAGTGTCCTCTACAGCCCGCCCTGGAGCACGGAACAGCGTCCGAGTGTCCCCTACAGCCCGCCCGCCCTGGAGCACGGAACAGCGTCCGAGTGTCCCCTACAGCCCGCCCGCCCTGGAGCACGGAACAGCGTCCGAGTGTCCTCTACAGCCCGCCCTGGAGCACGGAACAGCGTCCGAGTGTCCTCTACAGCCCGCCCGCCCTGGAGCACGGAACAGCGTCGAGTGTCCTCTACAGCCCGCCCTGGAGCACGGAACAGCGTCCGAGTGTCCTCTACAGCCCGCCCTGGAGCACGGAACAGCGTCCGAGTGTCCACTACAGCCCGCCCGCCCTGGAGCACGGAACAGCGTCCGAGTGTCCTCTACAGCCCGCCCTGGAGCACGGAACAGCGTCCGAGTGTCCACTACAGCCCGCCCTGGAGCAGGGAACAGCGTCCGAGTGTCCTCTACAGCCCGCCCGCCCTGGAGCACGGAACAGCGTCCGAGTGTCCTCTACAGCCCGCCCTGGAGCACGGAACAGCGTCCGAGTGTCCTCTACAGCCCGCCCGCCCTGGAGCACGGAACAGCGTCCGAGTGTCCTCTACAGCCCGCCCTGGAGCACGGAACTGCGTCGAGTGTCCACTACAGCCCGCGCGCCCTGGAGCACGGAACAGCGTCGAGTGTCCACTACAGCCCGCCCTGAAGCACAGAACAGCATCCGAGTGTCCTCTACAGCCCGCCCTGGAGCACGGAACAGCGTCCGAGTGTCCTCTACAGCCCGCCCTGGAGCACGGAACAGCGTCTGAGTGTCCTCTACAGCCCGCCCGCCCTGGAGCACGGAACAGCGTCCGAGTGTCCTCTACAGCCCGCCCTGGAGCGCGGAACAGCGTCCGAGTGTCCACTACAGCCCGCCCGCCCTGGAGCACGGAACAGCGTCGAGTGTCCTCTACAGCCCGCCCGCCCTGGAGCACGGAACAGAGTCCGAGTGTCCTCTACAGCCCGCCCTGGAGCACGGAACAGCGTCTGAGTGTCCTCTACAGCCCGCCCGCCCTGGAGCACGGAACAGCGTCCGAGTGTCCTCTACAGCCCGCCCTGGAGCACGGAACAGCGTCCGAGTGTCCTCTACAGCCCGCCCACCCTGGAGCACGGAACAGCGTCCGAGTGTCCTCTACAGCCCACCCGCCCTGGAGCACGGAACAGCGTCCGAGTGTCCTCTACAGCCCGCCCTGGAGCACGGAACAGCGTCCGAGTGTCCACTACAGCCCGCCCTGGAGCACGGAACAGCGTCCGAGTGTCCAGTACAGCCCGCCTGCCCTGGAGCGCGGAACAGCGTCGAGTGTCCTCTACAGCCCGCCCGCCCTGGAGCACGGAACAGCGTCCGAGTGTCCTCTACAGCCCGCCCGCCCTGGAGCACGGAACAGCGTCCGAGTGTCCACTACAGCCCGCCCGCCCTGGAGCACGGAACAGCGTCCGAGTGTCCTCTACAGCCCGCCCGCCCTGGAGCACGGAACAGCGTCGAGTGTCCTCTACAGCCCGCCCTGGAGCACGGAACTGCGTCGAGTGTCCACTACAGCCCGCCCGCCCTGGAGCACGGAACAGCGTCGAGTGTCCACTACAGCCCGCCCTGAAGCACAGAACAGCATCCGAGTGTCCTCTACAGCCCGCCCTGGAGCACGGAACAGCGTCCGAGTGTCCTCTACAGCCCGCCCTGGAGCACGGAACAGCGTCTGAGTGTCCTCTACAGCCCGCCCGCCCTGGAGCACGGAACAGCGTCCGAGTGTCCTCTACAGCCCGCCCTGGAGCGCGGAACAGCGTCCGAGTGTCCACTACAGCCCGCCCGCCCTGGAGCACGGAACAGCGTCGAGTGTCCTCTACAGCCCGCCCGCCCTGGAGCACGGAACAGAGTCCGAGTGTCCTCTACAGCCCGCCCTGGAGCACGGAACAGCGTCTGAGTGTCCTCTACAGCCCGCCCGCCCTGGAGCACGGAACAGCGTCCGAGTGTCCTCTACAGCCCGCCCTGGAGCACGGAACAGCGTCCGAGTGTCCTCTACAGCCCGCCCACCCTGGAGCACGGAACAGCGTCCGAGTGTCCTCTACAGCCCACCCGCCCTGGAGCACGGAACAGCGTCCGAGTGTCCTCTACAGCCCGCCCTGGAGCACGGAACAGCGTCCGAGTGTCCACTACAGCCCGCCCTGGAGCACGGAACAGCGTCCGAGTGTCCAGTACAGCCCGCCTGCCCTGGAGCGCGGAACAGCGTCGAGTGTCCTCTACAGCCCGCCCGCCCTGGAGCACGGAACAGCGTCCGAGTGTCCTCTACAGCCCGCCCGCCCTGGAGCACGGAACAGCGTCCGAGTGTCCACTACAGCCCGCCCGCCCTGGAGCACGGAACAGCGTCCGAGTGTCCTCTACAGCCCGCCCGCCCTGGAGCACGGAACAGCGTCGAGTGTCCACTACAGCCCGCCCGCCCTGGAGCACGGAACAGCGTCCGAGTGTCCCCTACAGCCCGCCCGCCCTGGAGCACGGAACAGCATCGAGTGTCCTCTACAGCCCGCCCTGGAGCACGGAACAGCGTCCGAGTGTCCACTACAGACCGCCCGCCCTGGAGCACGGAACAGCGTCCGAGTGTCCTCTACAGCCCGCCCTGGAGCACGGAACAGCGTCCGAGTGTCCACTACAGCCCGCCCTGGAGCAGGGAACAGCGTCCGTGTGTCCTCTACAGCCCGCCTGCCCTGGAGCACGGAACAGCGTCCGAGTGTCCTCTACAGCCCGCCCTGGAGCACGGAACAGCGTCCGAGTGTCCACTACAGTCCGCCCTGGAGCACGGAACAGCGTCCGAGTGTCCACTACAGCCCGCCCTGGAGCACGGAACAGCGTCCGAGTGTCCTCTACAGCCCGCCCTGGAGCACGGAACAGCGTCTGAGTGTCCTCTACAGCCCGCCCGCCCTGGAGCACGGAACAGCGTCCGAGTGTCCTCTACAGCCCGCCCTGGAGCACGGAACAGCGTCCTAGTGTCCTCTACAGCCCGCCCACCCTGGAGCACGGAACAGCGTCCGAGTGTCCTCTACAGCCCGCCCTGGAGCGCGGAACAGCGTCCGAGTGTCCACTACAGCCCGCCCGCCCTGGAGCACGGAACAGCGTCGAGTGTCCACTACAGCCCGCCCTGGAGCACGGAACAGCGTCCGAGTGTCCCCTACAGCCCGCCCGCCCTGGAGCACGGAACAGCGTCCGAGTGTCCTCTACAGACCGCCCTGGAGCACGGAACAGCGTCCGAGTGTTCTCTACAGCCCGCCCGCCCTGGAGCACGGAACAGCGTCGAGTGTCCACTACAGCCCGCCCGCCCTGGAGCACGGAACAGCGTCCGAGTGTCCCCTACAGCCCGCCCGCCGTGGAGCACGGAACAGCATCGAGTGTCCTCTACAGCCCGCCCTGGAGCACGGAACAGCGTCCGAGTGTCCACTACAGCCCGCCCTGGAGCAGGGAACAGCGTCGGAGTGCCCTCTACAGCCCGCCTGCCCTGGAGCACGGAACAGCGTCCGAGTGTCCTCTACAGCCCGCCCTGGAGCACGGAACAGCGTCCGAGTGTCCACTACAGCTCGCCCGCCCTGGAGCACGGAACAGCGTCCGAGTGTCCACTACAGCCCGCCCTGGAGCGCGGAACAGCGTCCGAGTGTCCACTACAGCCCGCCCGCCCTGGAGCACGGAACAGCGTCGAGTGTCCTCTACAGCCCGCCCGCCCTGGAGCACGGAACAGAGTCCGAGTGTCCTCTACAGCCCGCCCTGGAGCACGGAACAGCGTCTGAGTGTCCTCTACAGCCCGCCCGCCCTGGAGCACGGAACAGCGTCCGAGTGTCCTCTACAGCCCGCCCGCCCTGGAGCACGGAACAGCGTCCGAGTGTCCACTACAGCCCGCCCGCGCTGGAGCACGGAACAGCGTCCGAGTGTCCTCTACAGCCCGCCCGCCCTGGAGCACGGAACAGCGTCGAGTGTCCACTACAGCCCGCCCGCCCTGGAGCACGGAACAGCGTCCGAGTGTCCCCTACAGCCCGCCCGCCCTGGAGCACGGAACAGCATCGAGTGTCCTCTACAGCCCGCCCTGGAGCACGGAACAGCGTCCGAGTGTCCACTACAGCCCGCCCGCCCTGGAGCACGGAACAGCGTCCGAGTGTCCTCTACAACCCGCCCTGGAGCACGGAACAGCGTCCGAGTGTCCACTACAGCCCGCCCTGGAGCAGGGAACAGCGTCCGAGTGTCCTCTACAGCCCGCCTGCCCTGGAGCACGGAACAGCGTCCGAGTGTCCTCTACAGCCCGCCCTGGAGCACGGAACAGCGTCCGAGTGTCCACTACAGCCCGCCCTGGAGCACGGAACAGCGTCCGAGTGTCCTCTACAGCCCGCCCTGGAGCACGGAACAGCGTCTGAGTGTCCTCTACAGCCCGCCCGCCCTGGAGCACGGAACAGCGTCCGAGTGTCCTCTACAGCCCGCCCTGGAGCACGGAACAGCGTCCTAGTGTCCTCTACAGCCCGCCCACCCTGGAGCACGGAACAGCGTCCGAGTGTCCTCTACAGCCCGCCCGCCCTGGAGCACGGAACAGCGTCCTAGTGTCCTCTACAGCCCGCCCGCCCTGGAGCACGGAACAGCGTCCGAGTGTCCTCTACAGCCCGCCCGCCCTGGAGCACGGAACAGCGTCGAGTGTCCACTACAGCCCGCCCGCCCTGGAGCACGGAACAGCGTCCGAGTGTCCCCTACAGCCCGCCCGCCCTGGAGCACGGAACAGCATCGAGTGTCCTCTACAGCCCGCCCTGGAGCACGGAACAGCGTCCGAGTGTCCACTACAGCCCGCCCGCCCTGGAGCACGGAACAGCGTCCGAGTGTCCTCTACAGCCCGCCCTGGAGCACGGAACAGCGTCCGAGTGTCCACTACAGCCCGCCCTGGAGCAGGGAACAGCGTCCGAGTGTCCTCTACAGCCCGCCTGCCCTGGAGCACGGAACAGCGTCCGAGTGTCCTCTACAGCCCGCCCTGGAGCACGGAACAGCGTCCGAGTGTCCACTACAGCCCGCCCTGGAGCACGGAACAGCGTCCGAGTGTCCACTACAGCCCGCCCTGGAGCACGGAACAGCGTCCGAGTGTCCTCTACAGCCCGCCCTGGAGCACGGAACAGCGTCTGAGTGTCCTCTACAGACCGCCCGCCCTGGAGCACGGAACAGCGTCCGAGTGTCCTCTACAGCCCGCCCTGGAGCACGGAACAGCGTCCTAGTGTCCTCTACAGCCCGCCCACCCTGGAGCACGGAACAGCGTCCGAGTGTCCTCTACAGCCCGCCCGCCCTGGAGCACGGAACAGCGTCCTAGTGTCCTCTACAGCCCGCCCACCCTGGAGCACGGAACAGCGTCCGAGTGTCCTCTACAGCCCGCCCGCCCTGGAGCACGGAACAGCGTCCGAGTGTCCTCTACAGCCCACCCGCCCTGGAGCACGGAACAGCGTCCGAGTGTCCTCTACAGCCCGCCCTGGAGCACGGAACAGCGTCCGAGTGTCCACTACAGCCCGCCCTGGAGCACGGAACAGCGTCCGAGTGTCCACTACAGCCCGCCCGCCCTGGAGCACGGAACAGCGTCCGAGTGTCCAGTACAGCCCGCCCGCCCTGGAGCACGGAACAGCGTCCGAGTGTCCTCTACAGCCCGCCCGCCCTGGAGCACGGAACAGCGTCGAGTGTCCACTACAGCCCGCCCGCCCTGGAGCACGGAACAGCGTCGAGTGTCCACTACAGCCCGCCCGCCCTGGAGAACGGAACAGCGTCGAGTGTCCACTACAGCCCGCCCGCCCTGGAGCACGGAACAGCGTCGAGTGTCCACTACAGCCCGCCTGCCCTGGAGCACGGAACAGCGTCCGAGTGTCCTCTACAGCCCGCCCTGGAGCGCGGAACAGCGTCCGAGTGTCCACTACAGCCTGCCCTGGAGCACGGAACAGCGTCCGAGTGTCCTCTATAGCCCACCCTGGAGCACGGAACAGCGTCCGAGTGTCCTCTACAGCCCGCCCTGGAGCACGGAACAGCGTCCGAGTGTCCTCTACAGCCCGCCCGCCCTGGAGCACGGAACAGCGTCCGAGTGTCCTCTACAGCCCGCCCGCCCTGGACCACGGAATAGCGTCGAGTGTCCACTACAGCCCGCCCGCCCTGGAGCACGGAACAGCGTCGAGTGTCCACTACAGCCCGCCCGCCCTGGAGCACGGAAGAGCGTCCGAGTGTCCTCTACAGCCCGCCCTGGAGCACGGAACAGCGTCCGAGTGTCCTCTACAGCCCGCCCGCCCTGGAGCACAGAACAGCGTCCGAGTGTCCTCTACAGCCCGCCCTGGAGCACGGAACAGCGTCCGAGTGTCCACTACAGCCCGCCCTGGAGCACGGAACAGCGTCCGAGTGTCCTCTACAGCCCGCCCGCCCTGGAGCACGGAACAGCGTCCGAGTGTCCTCTACAGCCCGCCCGCCCTGGAGCACGGAACAGCGTCGAGTGTCCACTACAGCCCGCCCTGGAGCACGGAACAGCGTCCAGTGTCCACTACAGCCCGCCCGCCCTGGAGCACGGAACAGCGTCGAGTGTCCACTACAGCCCGCCTGCCCTGGAGCACGGAACAGCGTCCGAGTGTCCTCTACAGCCCGCCCTGGAGCGCAGAACAGCGTCCGAGTGTCCACTACAGCCTGCCCTGGAGCACGGAACAGCGTCCGAGTGTCCTCTACAGCCCGCCCTGGAGCACGGAACAGCGTCCGAGTGTCCTCTACAGCCCGCCCGCCCTGGAGCACGGAACAGCCTCCGAGTGTCCACTACAGCCCGCCCGCCCTGGAGCACGGAACAGCGTCCGAGTGTCCACTACAGCCCGCCCGCCCTGGAGCACGGAACAGCGTCCGAGTGTCCAGTACAGCCCGCCTGCCCTGGAGCGCGGAACAGCGTCGAGTGTCCTCTATAGCCCGCCCGCCCTGGAGCACGGAACAGCGTCCGAGTGTCCACTACAGCCCGCCCTGGAGCACGGAACAGCGTCCGAGTGTCCTCTACAGCCCGCCCGCCCTGGAGCACGGAACAGCGTCCGAGTGTCCACTACAGCCCGCCCGCCCTGGAGCACGGAACAGCGTCCGAGTGTCCTCTACAGCCCGCCCGCCCTGGAGCACGGAACAGCGTCGAGTGTCCACTACAACCCGCCCGCCCTGGAGCACGGAACAGCGTCCGAGTGTCCTCTACAGCCCGCCCGCCCTGGAGCACGGAACAGCATCGAGTGTCCTCTACAGCCCGCCCTGGAGCACGGAACAGCGTCGAGTGTCCACTACAGCCCGCCCGCCCTGGAGAACGGAACAGCGTCGAGTGTCCACTACAGCCCGCCCGCCCTGGAGCACGGAACAGCGTCGAGTGTCCACTACAGCCCGCCTGCCCTGGAGCACGGAACAGCGTCCGAGTGTCCTCTACAGCCCGCCCTGGAGCGCGGAACAGCGTCCGAGTGTCCACTACAGCCTGCCCTGGAGCACGGAACAGCGTCCGAGTGTCCTCTACAGCCCACCCTGGAGCACGGAACAGCGTCCGAGTGTCCTCTACAGCCCGCCCGCCCTGGAGCACGGAACAGCGTCCGAGTGTCCACTACAGCCCGCCCTGGAGCACGGAACAGCGTCCGAGTGTCCACTACAGCCCGCCCGCCCTGGAGCGCGGAACAGCGTCCGAGTGTCCACTAGAGCCTGCCCGCCCTGGAGCACGGAACAGCGTCCGAGTGTCCACTACAGCCCGCCCGCCCTGGAGCACGGAACAGCGTCCGAGTGTCCTCTACAGCCCGCCCGCCCTGGAGCACGGAACAGCGTCGAGTGTCCACTACAGCCCGCCCGCCCTGGAGCACGGAACAGCGTCGAGTGTCCACTACAGCCCGCCCGCCCTGGAGAACGGAACAGCGTCGAGTGTCCACTACAGCCCACCCGCCCTGGAGCACGGAACAGCGTCGAGTGTCCACTACAGCCCGCCTGCCCTGGAGCACGGAACAGCGTCCGAGTGTCCTCTACAGCCCGCCGTGGAGCGCGGAACAGCGTCCGAGTGTCCACTACAGCCTGCCCTGGAGCACGGAACAGCGTCCGAGTGTCCTCTACAGCCCACCCTGGAGCACGGAACAGCGTCTGAGTGTCCTCTACAGCCCGCCCTGGAGCACGGAACAGCGTCCGAGTGTCCTCTACAGCCCGCCCTGGAGCACGGAACAGCGTCCGAGTGTCCTCTACAGCCCGCCCGCCCTGGAGCACAGAACAGCGTCCGAGTGTCCTCTACAGCCCGCCCTGGAGCACGGAACAGCGTCCAAGTGTCCACTACAGCCCGCCCTGGAGCACGGAACAGCGTCCGAGTGTCCTCTACAGCCCGCCCGCCCTGGAGCACGGAACAGCGTCCGAGGGTCCTCTACAGCCCGCCCGCCCTGGAGCACGGAACAGCGTCGAGTGTCCACTACAGCCCGCCCGCCCTGGAGCACGGAACAGCGTCGAGTGTCCACTACAGCCCGCCCGCCCTGGAGCACGGAACAGCGTCCGAGTGTCCTCTACAGCCCGCCCTGGAGCACGGAACAGCGTCCGAGTGTCCTCTACAGCCCGCCCGCCCTGGAGCACAGAACAGCGTCCCGAGTGTCCTCTACAGCCCGCCCTGGAGCACGGAACAGCGTCCGAGTGTCCACTACAGCCCGCCCTGGAGCACGGAACAGCGTCCGAGTGTCCTCTACAGCCCGCCCGCCCTGGAGCACGGAACAGCGTCCGAGTGTCCTCTACAGCCCGCCCGCCCTGGAGCACGGAACAGCGTCCGAGTGTCCTCTACAGCCCGCCCTGGAGCACGGAACAGCGTCCGAGTGTCCACTACAGCCCGCCCTGGAGCACGGAACAGCGTCCGAGTGTCCTCTACAGCCCACCCTGGAGCACGGAACAGCGTCCGAGTGTCCTCTACAGCCCGCCCGCCCTGGAGCACGGAACAGCGTCCGAGTGTCCTCTACAGCCCGCCCTGGAGCACGGAACAGCGTCCGAGTGTCCACTACAGCCCGCCCTGGAGCACGGAACAGCGTCCGAGTGTCCACTACAGCCCGCCCGCCCTGGAGCACGGAACAGCGTCCGAGTGTCCAGTACAGCCCGCCCGCCCTGGAGCACGGAACAGCGTCCGAGTGTCCTCTACAGCCCGCCCGCCCTGGAGCACGGAACAGCGTCGAGTGTCCACTACAGCCCGCCCGCCCTGGAGCACGGAACAGCGTCGAGTGTCCACTACAGCCCGCCCGCCCTGGAGAACGGAACAGCGTCGAGTGTCCACTACAGCCCGCCCGCCCTGGAGCACGGAACAGCGTCGAGTGTCCACTACAGCCCGCCTGCCCTGGAGCACGGAACAGCGTCCGAGTGTCCTCTACAGCCCGCCCTGGAGCGCGGAACAGCGTCCGAGTGTCCACTACAGCCTGCCCTGGAGCACGGAACAGCGTCCGAGTGTCCTCTATAGCCCACCCTGGAGCACGGAACAGCGTCCGAGTGTCCTCTACAGCCCGCCCTGGAGCACGGAACAGCGTCCGAGTGTCCTCTACAGCCCGCCCGCCCTGGAGCACGGAACAGCGTCCGAGTGTCCTCTACAGCCCGCCCGCCCTGGACCACGGAATAGCGTCGAGTGTCCACTACAGCCCGCCCGCCCTGGAGCACGGAACAGCGTCCGAGTGTCCACTACAGCCCGCCCGCCCTGGAGCACGGAAGAGCGTCCGAGTGTCCTCTACAGCCCGCCCTGGAGCACGGAACAGCGTCCGAGTGTCCTCTACAGCCCGCCCGCCCTGGAGCACAGAACAGCGTCCGAGTGTCCTCTACAGCCCGCCCTGGAGCACGGAACAGCGTCCGAGTGTCCACTACAGCCCGCCCTGGAGCACGGAACAGCGTCCGAGTGTCCTCTACAGCCCGCCCGCCCTGGAGCACGGAACAGCGTCCGAGTGTCCTCTACAGCCCGCCCGCCCTGGAGCACGGAACAGCGTCGAGTGTCCACTACAGCCCGCCCTGGAGCACGGAACAGCGTCCAGTGTCCACTACAGCCCGCCCGCCCTGGAGCACGGAACAGCGTCGAGTGTCCACTACAGCCCGCCTGCCCTGGAGCACGGAACAGCGTCCGAGTGTCCTCTACAGCCCGCCCTGGAGCGCAGAACAGCGTCCGAGTGTCCACTACAGCCTGCCCTGGAGCACGGAACAGCGTCCGAGTGTCCTCTACAGCCCGCCCTGGAGCACGGAACAGCGTCCGAGTGTCCTCTACAGCCCGCCCGCCCTTGAGCACGGAACAGCCTCCGAGTGTCCACTACAGCCCGCCCGCCCTGGAGCACGGAACAGCGTCCGAGTGTCCACTACAGCCCGCCCGCCCTGGAGCACGGAACAGCGTCCGAGTGTCCACTACAGCCCGCCCGCCCTGGAGCACGGAACAGCGTCCGAGTGTCCAGTACAGCCCGCCTGCCCTGGAGCGCGGAACAGCGTCGAGTGTCCTCTATAGCCCGCCCGCCCTGGAGCACGGAACAGCGTCCGAGTGTCCACTACAGCCCGCCCTGGAGCACGGAACAGCGTCCGAGTGTCCTCTACAGCCCGCCCGCCCTGGAGCACGGAACAGCGTCCGAGTGTCCACTACAGCCCGCCCGCCCTGGAGCACGGAACAGCGTCCGAGTGTCCTCTACAGCCCGCCCGCCCTGGAGCACGGAACAGCGTCGAGTGTCCACTACAGCCCGCCCGCCCTGGAGCACGGAACAGCGTCCGAGTGTCCTCTACAGCCCGCCCGCCCTGGAGCACGGAACAGCATCGAGTGTCCTCTACAGCCCGCCCTGGAGCACGGAACAGCGTCGAGTGTCCACTACAGCCCGCCCGCCCTGGAGAACGGAACAGCGTCGAGTGTCCACTACAGCCCGCCCGCCCTGGAGCACGGAACAGCGTCGAGTGTCCACTACAGCCCGCCTGCCCTGGAGCACGGAACAGCGTCCGAGTGTCCTCTACAGCCCGCCCTGGAGCGCGGAACAGCGTCCGAGTGTCCACTACAGCCTGCCCTGGAGCACGGAACAGCGTCCGAGTGTCCTCTACAGCCCACCCTGGAGCACGGAACAGCGTCCGAGTGTCCTCTACAGCCCGCCCGCCCTGGAGCACGGAACAGCGTCCGAGTGTCCACTACAGCCCGCCCTGGAGCACGGAACAGCGTCCGAGTGTCCACTACAGCCCGCCCGCCCTGGAGCGCGGAACAGCGTCCGAGTGTCCACTACAGCCTGCCCGCCCTGGAGCACGGAACAGCGTCCGAGTGTCCACTACAGCCCGCCCGCCCTGGAGCACGGAACAGCGTCCGAGTGTCCTCTACAGCCCACCCGCCCTGGAGCACGGAACAGCGTCGAGTGTCCACTACAGCCCGCCCGCCCTGGAGCACGGAACAGCGTCGAGTGTCCACTACAGCCCGCCCGCCCTGGAGAACGGAACAGCGTCGAGTGTCCACTACAGCCCGCCCGCCCTGGAGCACGGAACAGCGTCGAGTGTCCACTACAGCCCGCCTGCCCTGGAGCACGGAACAGCGTCCGAGTGTCCTCTACAGCCCGCCGTGGAGCGCGGAACAGCGTCCGAGTGTCCACTACAGCCTGCCCTGGAGCACGGAACAGCGTCCGAGTGTCCTCTACAGCCCGCCCGCCCTGGAGCACGGAACAGCGTCCGAGTGTCCTCTACAGCCCGCCCTGGAGCACGGAACAGCGTCCGAGTGTCCTCTACAGCCCGCCCTGGAGCACGGAACAGCGTCCGAGTGTCCTCTACAGCCCGCCCGCCCTGGAGCACAGAACAGCGTCCGAGTGTCCTCTACAGCCCGCCCTGGAGCACGGAACAGCGTCCAAGTGTCCACTACAGCCCGCCCTGGAGCACGGAACAGCGTCCGAGTGTCCTCTACAGCCCGCCCGCCCTGGAGCACGGAACAGCGTCCGAGGGTCCTCTACAGCCCGCCCGCCCTGGAGCACGGAACAGCGTCGAGTGTCCACTACAGCCCGCCCGCCCTGGAGCACGGAACAGCGTCGAGTGTCCACTACAGCCCGCCCGCCCTGGAGCACGGAACAGCGTCCGAGTGTCCTCTACAGCCCGCCCTGGAGCACGGAACAGCGTCCGAGTGTCCTCTACAGCCCGCCCGCCCTGGAGCACAGAACAGCGTCCGAGTGTCCTCTACAGCCCGCCCTGGAGCACGGAACAGCGTCCGAGTGTCCACTACAGCCCGCCCTGGAGCACGGAACAGCGTCCGAGTGTCCTCTACAGCCCGCCCGCCCTGGAGCACGGAACAGCGTCCGAGTGTCCTCTACAGCCCGCCCGCCCTGGAGCACGGAACAGCGTCGAGTGTCCACTACAGCCCGCCCTGGAGCCCGGAACAGCGTCGAGTGTCCACTACAGCCCGCCCGCCCTGGAGCACGGAACAGCGTCGAGTGTCCACTACAGCCCGCCTGCCCTGGAGCACGGAACAGCGTCCGAGTGTCCACTACAGCCCGCCCGCCCTGGAGAACGGAACAGCGTCGAGTGTCCACTACAGCCCGCCCGCCCTGGAGCACGGAACAGCGTCGAGTGTCCACTACAGCCTGCCCGCCCTGGAGCACGGAACAGCGTCGAGTGTCCACTACAGCCCGCCCGCCCTGGAGCACAGAACAGCGTCCGAGTGTCCACTACAGCCTGCCCTGGAGCACGGAACAGCGTCCGAGTGTCCTCTACAGCCCGCCCGCCCTGGAGCACGGAACAGCGTCGAGTGTCCACTACAGCCCGCCCGCCCTGGAGCACGGAACAGCGTCGAGTGTCCACTACAGCCCGCCCGCCCTGGAGCACGGAACAGCGTCCGAGTGTCCTCTACAGCCCGCCCTGGAGCACGGAACAGCGTCCGAGTGTCCTCTACAGCCCGCCCTGGAGCACGGAACAGCGTCCGAGTGTCCACTACAGCCCGCCCGCCCTGGAGCACGGAACAGCGTCCGAGTGTCCAGTACAGCCCGCCCTGGAGCACGGAACAGCGTCGAGTGTCCACTACAGCCCGCCCGCCCTGGAGCACGGAACAGCGTCGAGTGTCCACTACAGCCCGCCCGCCCTGGAGCACGGAACAGCGTCCGAGTGTCCTCTACAGCCCGCCCTGGAGCACGGAACAGCGTCCGAGTGTCCTCTACAGCCCGCCCGGGAGCACGGAACAGCGTCCGAGTGTCCACTACAGCCCGCCCTGGAGCACGGAACAGCGTCCGAGTGTCCACTACAGCCCGCCCGCCCTGGAGCACGGATCAGCGTCCGAGTGTCCAGTACAGCCCGCCTGCCCTGGGCGCGGAACAGCGTCGAGTGTCCTCTACAGCCCGCCCGCCCTGGAGCACGGAACAGCGTCGAGTGTCCACTACAGCCCGCCCGCCCTGGAGCACGGAACAGCGTCGAGTGTCCACTACAGCCCGCCTGCCCTGGAGCACGGAACAGCGTCCGAGTGTCCTCTACAGCCCGCCCTGGAGCGCGGAACAGCGTCCGAGTGTCCACTACAGCCCGCCCTGGAGCACGGAACAGCGTCGAGTGTCCTCTACAGCCCGCCCGCCCTGGAGCACGGAACAGCGTCGAGTGTCCACTACAGCCCGCCCCGCCCTGGAGCACGGAACAGCGTCGAGTGTCCACTACAGCCCGCCCGCCCTGGAGCACGGAACAGCGTCGAGTGTCCACTACAGCCCGCCCGCCCTGGAGCGCGGAACAGCGTCCGAGTGTCCACTACAGCCTGCCCTGGAGCACGGAACAGCGTCCGAGTGTCCTCTACAGCCCACCCTGGAGCACGGAACAGCGTCCGAGTGTCCTCTACAGCCCGCCCTGGAGCACGGAACAGCGTCCGAGTGTCCTCTACAGCCCGCCTGCCCTGGAGCGCGGAACAGCGTCGAGTGTCCTCTACAGCCCACCCGCCCTGGAGCGCGGAACAGCGTCCGAGTGTCCTCTACAGCCCACCCTGGAGCACGGAACAGCGTCCGAGTGTCCTCTACAGCCCGCCCGCCCTGGAGCACAGAACAGCGTCCGAGTGTCCTCTACAGCCCGCCCTGGAGCACGGAACAGCGTCCGAGTGTCCACTACAGCGCGCCCTGGAGCACGGAACAGCGTCCGAGTGTCCACTACAGCCCGCCCTGGAGCATGGAACAGCGTCGAGTGTCCACTACAGCCCGCCCGCCCTGGAGCACGGAACAGCGTCGAGTGTCCACTACAGCCCGCCCGCCCTGGAGCACGGAACAGCGTCCGAGTGTCCACTACAGCCCGCCCGCCCTGGAGCACGGAACAGCGTCGAGTGTCCACTACAGCCCGCCCGCCCTGGAGCACGGAACAGCGTCGAGTGTCCACTACAGCCCGCCCGCCCTGGAGCACGGAACAGCGTCCGAGTGTCCTCTACAGCCCGCCCGCCCTGGAGCACGGAACAGCGTCCGAGTGTCCACTACAGCCCGCCCGCCCTGGAGCACGGAACAGCGTCCGAGTGTCCTCTACAGCCCGCCCTGGAGCGCGGAACAGCGTCCGAGTGTCCACTACAGCCTGCCCTGGAGCACGGAACAGCGTCCGAGTGTCCTCTACAGCCCACCCTGGAGCACGGAACAGCGTCCGAGTGTCCTCTACAGCCCGCCCGCCCTGGAGCACGGAACAGCGTCCGAGTGTCCTCTACAGCCCGCCCTGGAGCACGGAACAGCGTCTGAGTGTCCACTACAGCCCGCCCTGGAGCACGGAACAGCGTCCGAGTGTCCTCTACAGCCCGCCCGCCCTGGAGCACGGAACAGCGTCCGAGTGTCCACTACAGCCCGCCCTGGAGCACGGAACAGCGTCCGAGTGTCCTCTACAGCCCGCCCGCCCTGGAGCACGGAACAGCGTCCGAGTGTCCTCTACAGCCCGCCCTGGAGCGCGGAACAGCGTCCGAGTGTCCACTACAGCCTGCCCTGGAGCACGGAACAGCGTCCGAGTGTCCTCTACAGCCCGCCCGCCCTGGAGCACGGAACAGCATCCGAGTGTCCTCTACAGCCCGCCCTGGAGCACGGAACAGCGTCCGAGTGTCCTCTACAGCCCGCCTGCCCTGGAGCGCGGAACAGCGTCGAGTGTCCTCTACAGCCCGCCCTGGAGCACGGAACAGCGTCGAGTGTCCTCTACAGCCCGCCCGCCCTGGAGCACGGAACAGCGTCCGAGTGTCCTCTACAGCCCGCCCTGGAGCACGGAACAGCGTCCGAGTGTCCTCTACAGCCTGCCCTGGAGCGCGGAACAGCATCTGAGCGTCCTCTCTAGGCCACCATTCCTGGAATTACCGTCTACCATCTGCCTCCTGCTCAGTCTGACTGCTTCTGCTCCCGTTGTCACAGGCCTGCGACCTGCCACGTGTCCCCTGCACCTGTGTGAACCCCGGCGTCGCCTCTTCCTGACAAGCTGGGGGGTTCTCCAGGGCAGGGTGACTGTTCCTAGAGGCCTCTGCCGTGCCCTGCACCGACTTCAGCAGCAGATGTAATTAATGATTGCCACACATGCTAAATGCCTGCACAGCCATTTCCCCTGTAGCGAGAGGGGGTGTGAGTGTGTGTGTGCATGTGTGAATAAAGCATAAACAGATTGTATAACAAAGTGTACTCTAGCTGTCAGCAAGAGCTTTGAAAATAAAACACTTCCCTCCCAACTCACAATTGGCTGGCAGTCGGCTCATGATGAATAATCGCTCCGGGGACTGCGGAAAGAAGTGTGGGAGCACTTTAATTAAAAGCTTGTCAGTGCAATTTTACCTGGGTGGCGTCACCTGCTAGCCTTGCGGCTGCTGGGCTTCTCTGTCTGGGATCCAGGGGCACACGCTTGTTTTGCTGACAGCAAACCATTCGGAGAGGCCTTGAAGAGCTGCCGGCGGGTGCAAGGGGGTGGGAGGGAGCTGCTGGGTACTCGCAAAGCCGCTCGTCTGGGGGGTCTCCTTTCTAATTAGCAGCTGGAGTCGGCGCTCCACAAACGGGGGCAGGGCGGCTGGGCAGGAGGCCCGGCGTGCGGGATCCCCTCCCAGGTCTCCAGGGCCCTGTGGGGCACGGACGCGGGGCATGTGCTCCCCTGAGAGTGCTCCCAAACCCGCCTGGTCCCGAGGTCAGCGGGTGGGACGAGGCAGCCCCAGGAGAACAGGCTCGGCACGCTCTGGTCTGCTCTGCACTGCAGCTGGGCTGGGCGAGGGCGGCTGGTGTGTGAGCCGAGCGGTCAGGTTTCGGGCGGGCGTGCGAGCGGTGAGCGCTTGGGGCCTGAACCCTTCCTGACCGGACTCCGAGCACGTCCTCCTCCTCTGAGCGCCCCCTGGGCCTCCGGGCGCCCCGCAGGTTGCCGCTTGCTTTCTGGAAGAGGCCCCTGCTGCCGGGGCGGGAACGCATCATCAAATGAGCGCTTCAGCTGTGGAGCACGTTCGCCACTGAGAACCTGGGAGGCAAACGGCCTCAGAAACGGAGTTCAAATCTCCTTTCCTGCCTCGACACTGGCGTGGCCGCCTTGCCTCCAGCCACGGGAGACCCACCTCCAGGCCCAGGGGTTTGGCAAAGGAGCCTTCACTCTGCCTTCATTTCCTTTGTTCTTCCTAATTTGTTACAAGCTTGCTTCCTAATATTAGGGGATTCATTGCAAGTTATACCAATTAAATACTAATTAATCCATTTCCCGACCAACGTCTTTCTTTAATCTATAACTGTTTACTTGACGTACAAATATTTTGGTACCAATTAGCATCCCGGTGTAGCCTGCCACTTCCTAGGCTCTGTGTAGACAGGTACACAAGCATTCGTGTTGCTTTTCTCATGGTGGCTGGCGACAAGGCTAAAATAACGAGCAGCCTGGACTGGTGCAGCCTGTGGCTCCGAAGATTCCTACCTGCAGATTGCCATGCTGGTTATTTCCCGACTTTATCTTGGATGATACATATTCCTCATTAGCATCCACCCCAAAGGCTCCAGGCAGCCACCGCCCTTGGTCTCCAGCGCCCAGGAGGAGAGGCAAGGGCGGAGACAGCCCGGGGAGCTCCAGGCTTCTGCGCTCGGAGCGCTGGGGTCTGCGCGCTTGGAGGCGCAGGGCTGCGCCGGCCGGGGGCCCGCGCCCTCCGGGGAGCTGAGGGACCAGGCTCCAGGCACCTGCGCTTGGGGACGCTGGGCCAGGAGCTCCAGGGGTCCGCGCTTGGAGGCTCAGGGCCATGCTATGCGGGGGTCCGCGCTGGGAGGCGCAGGGCCATGCTATCCGGGGATCTGAGGGACCAGGCTCCAGGCACCTGCGCTTGGAGGCGCAGTGTCTTCCCAGCTCCGGGGCGAACCTCACTGTGACGTCACCGGGAGGGCCGCTCTGGAGAGGGCCTCGCCCCGACGTCATCAGGGCAGGTGTGTGCGTGCAGAGGAGGGAGGGCAGCCGGGAGAGCGAGGAGACGGAGGGCCGACGCCAGGCCCCTACAAAGAAGCCCACTCTCCTGGGAGCCACCCCAGCCCTGCAAGAGCCCCCTTACGCTGCTGGGGCAATGTCCGCAAAGACCCGGTCACCTCCCACCGGGCTCTCCCCCACACGGCCGTCCTGGGGGTCGGGCGATCGGTCCACGCGTCTTGGCGAGGTGCGCCATGCCCGGGGCAGGCAGAGCAGCCCGAGCAGCCCCGCAGAGCCTGGCACCCGCAGACTGGAAGGGAAGCACTGCGGGGTGGAGTGGGGTGGAGTTACTGTGCTGTGCGAGTCTGTGCTCCCTTTTGGGCAGGGGGAAAGAATGAAACTCAGGCAGAAATACGTATTCTATAAAAAAAAATTCTGAATACAAATATACTTCTAACACAAGAATGAAATTAAAATGTGTAACATTCAATTATGAAAAATAAAGCTTTCAGAGGTTTGGGAAGAAAATGAATCAGGATTTTTGTTACATTAGTTTGATTTGAGAAGTTTCTACTACAATTATTGTGAGGTGAGGGGAAAAGAGGGAATTTTGACTAGTGTGATGTAAGAGAGGTTGTGAATGTCTAGAATCCCAGCAGTTGGAAGGCAGAGGCAAGGAAAATGCTTGAGTTCAGCCTAGACTACAAAGCAACACCTTGTCTCGTGCCAAAACAAAGTCCTCTTAGGGCAAACAAGAACAAAACTAAATTAAAACTAGTGACAAAACGGGAACTAGGGAAGTGTACGCATGAACAGGAAAATAGAGACATCAGTGCAACACCAGCCGCTGAGCCGTTCCTAACCTTGCTGAAAGGAGACACAAGCTAGGTTGAGCCACAGCACAGCTCCACTTCCAGCTTTTCCGTGGCTCATTGGAGACCAGAGTCTGAAGGACGTTTCTGTCTGGGCTGGTCTCAAACCATGAGCCCCAGATCTCAGCCTCCTGAGTAGCTAGGATTGCAGGCGTGAGCCACCTGTGCTCTGCTCTGCCTGGCCTGCGTTATTTCTTTAAATGTAAATTCGTTTTTCTCTGCACGACTAGGGGTTGAATTTAGGATCTCGTGCATTGGATCATTTCTCACAAACACGGAGCCCTTTCATAATATGGAAAATGATTTTAAGATGAACTCTATCACACAAAACAGGACACATGGAAAACAAGAGGAAAACAAGCCCCCAAAGTGCTCCCAGGCCTGCAAAATTCAAACCACGGTCAAGGAAGAGATAAACCAGCCAGTAAGGTCAACAAGAGGGAGACAGTGAACTCGCAAAAGGACCTGATTAAAAGCCTAGTAATTAAAATACGTACTATATAGTCAGCACAAATGACTGTCAACTTTTATTTTGCAAAAATAATAATAAGGATGTTAAAAATATACAAAAGCGATCGCCTTTTATTGTAGAAAGATCATTTTGCTCTCCCAAGTATAGGATGGCTGAGTTTCAGAACAGGGAGCAACTCAAGCGCGATTGGGTTTCACCTTGAAACCCACCCAAAGTGCATGGTTTCTTTTGGGGCTAGGACTCCATCTGAACGCGGTACCGAACCGACTGAGCCACGCCCCCGCCCCGTGCTCATTGGCTAGTACACTGCCGAGCCACGCCCCCACCCTGTGCTCATTGGTTAGTACACTACTGAGCCACACCCCCACCCCGTGCTCATTGGCTAGTACACTACAGAGCCACGCCCCACCCCATGCTCATTGGCTAATGCGCTGCCAACTGAGCCACGCCTCCACCCCGTGCTCATTGGCTAGTACACTACCGAGCCACGCCCCCACCCCATGCTCATTGGCTAGTGCTCTGCCGAGCCACGCCCCCACCCTGTGCTCATTGGTTAGTACACTACTGAGCCACACCCCCACCCCGTGCTCATTGGCTAGTACACTACAGAGCCACGCCCCACCCCATGCTCATTGGCTAATGCTCTGCCAACTGAGCCACGCCTCCCCCCCACCCCAGTCCTGGAAGGTCTGTGGAAACTCCGTCACTTAGCAGCCCGCACCCACTTCCTCCTCTGGGAACTGAGTTAAAGACAAGCAGGCGGTGGAGTTGCTTCCCGAAGGCTCTCTCCATCGGCTTCCCTCCAGGGCACACGTCCGCTCTGCCCGGTAGGACAGCCCCCCCGGCTTCCGTCCGAGCCCTCCGCGGAGCCCCGGGCAGGGGCCCTGGGCAGTCAAGCTTGACGGCTAGGGTGTGGTCCTCCTCAGCGTTCAGGGTCGTTGGAATAAATGTCTTCTTCCTTTTCAGCATCCTACACGGCTTTGTTTTTGCCACACACACACAAAATAGCAGTCATTCTCTTGACGATGGCCCAGCATCAAGGTCTCGGCCTTTCCACCCGGGAATCTGGCTGGCGCGTGGGCCTGTGGGTTCTGCTGGTGGGTGATGTGGCCGACAGACAGACTGGTCGGAGGCAAGAGGAGCGCATGCTTAGAACGGGTTGCAGTGTAAGTGTGAAGAGCAAGCACAAAACACAAGACGGCACATCTGTTCCGTCTCCCTCTTGTCAGCTCTGTACAGCAACTTCCAGGCCCGGTTCCTCCCGAGGTTCCTTTCTGAAAAGGCGATCTTTACCTGCGCGTGTCACTCAAAGGCACAGACACGGCTGCAGCGCCAGCCCCTCATTACAGCAGCCAGGAGAGCCGGACTCGGCCGGCAGCTGCTGGCGTCCACCGCTTCCCCCGACTCCAGGGCGCAGTGTGGATCTGCAGAGGTCCAGCCGGCGGCCGGCATGACACCAGCCTGGACGCAGACTGACTGCCCTGCTGCCTGCAGGCTGAGCACCAGGAGCCTGCCTGGCACCATTGGGAGCCATTTCAGAGGAGCAAGCTGGGAGTGACGGGGAAGGATGATGCAGACGAAGGGATGGCGAGGAGGTTGGAGACTGGAGCTGGAGGCCCTGGGTGGTGGTTGGGGGGGCGGGGCTGGCCTGCTTAAGAGGGAAGGGGTGCATTTCTGCTGTGTGGAGGGGGTGGAGGGGCATGGTGAGAGGGATCAGGACACGAGAGGCTGCTGTCTGGCATCTTCTGACACCAGGGGTTCAGGGCCTACCTTACATAGGTGCTGCTATCTTAGTAGAGCTTCCAGTCCATGTGTGGGGCAAGGAATCTGGTTTTCCTTGACTCTTGGTGCACAGGATGGCGAGAAGTGGTGGGGTGGGAGACGCTGAGCCCCAGTGATGTGACCCAGACGCTGTCATGGCACCCCCGAGTCCTCCACGCCCCCTGGCTGTCCAGCGCCGGACGCCGCCAACCCCTCTCAGAGCCTGTCTTCTTTCATTTTGGATCAGTGACTCTTTCTTTTGAGGCCCAGGGTTTACGGAGCCAGGAAGCAGCCCGCACATCTCAAAGGGCCTGATCAGGCTTCTATAGCATCTTCTAGGCTCCCTCATGAAAGGCTTCTAGAACTCTCGCTTTCTTGAGAACAGAATGAACCATAAAGAATTGCCTGCACTTGCTTTCTGCCCCTGTGTGTAAGAAAGCCGTCTTGACCACACAGCCTGATTGGCTGCCAGCACCCTGTTCCCCCTGCGGCCCTGCCGGTCCGCAGTCTGGGAAAGCTGTGGCCCGAAGAGCTCTGAGCCCACTCAGGCCTGGCTGGAGGCCGCTGTCCTACCTGGAGGCCTGAGTACGTTGGCTTCCCAGAGCATGCCCGCTCCTGGTTACACAGGAAATCTCCTGGCCACAGGAATAGAGCCCCATTTTCTTGTTGGATTGGGGAAGCAGTGACAAGCCCCAGGCTACTGCTGCCGCCTCTCCTTCCTCTTCCTCCTCCTCCCCACTCCTCCTTCCATTTCTCCCTCTCCTCCTCTTCCTCCTCTCCACTCCTTCCATTTCTCCCTCTCCTCCTCCCCCTCTTCTTCCTCCTCTTTCTCCTCTTCCTCCTCTCTTCCTCTTCTTCTTTTCATTCTCCTTCCTCCTCCTGCTCTTCTTTTTCCTCCTCCTCCCCTCCCCTCCTTCTCCTCCCCTTCTGCACTGCAGTCTGAATTCATACTAGATGGGCTGGGATGGTGCCCACTTTAGGCATCTCATCGTCACTGGGACCACAGGTACCCACCGCCGCGTCTAGCTTCCCTCTCGGACTTTTCTGCCCGCCCAGTTGGCTGGAACTGCGCTCCCCGCCCTCGCACTCTTGCATCTACAATGACAGGCTCGGCTCCTCCTTACTTATTAGGAAAATGGAGTTCTACGCGTGATTGGTGGTGGAACCTTGTGTTCAGGTTGTATTTACACACCCTCCTAACTTCCTTGGAAATGGCAGGTGCGTGCACTCCCAGGCTGTCCTGTTCAAGGCCACAGCGTCCTGCAAGTCTCCATCCTACAAATGGCTCCACCTCCCGCCCCAGCCTTCCCTCGGTGGCGGCCCAGGAGGCCCGTGAGGAGGCCGCCCTGCGCGGCCCGACGCCGACGGCCGTGGCTTCCATCGCACGGGGCTGAGGAGAGCCCTGCCTGGCAGGCCGGTGCCCTGGGCGTGGTGAGGGGTTTCTAGGCTGGCTCAGGGGCATCTGAGGGCCCTCGGGACGAGAGCCTGGCTCTCCTCCTCGCACCCCGCCGGAGGCCGAAGGCCAGCCAGGCCACGGCCACGGTGGCCGCGCTTGAGCGACCGCAGAGGCTGGGCTGCCCGCGCCGGCCCGGCCGCGTGTGCCCTCTGCGGCCCGCCTCGGCCCGCGGCGCGGGCTCCTCGTCCACCGCCCAGCTGACCGCTGCCCCCGCGGCGGCACCCGGCAGGTCACCGCGCACCCGGCCTAGATGTGGAAAGAAATTAGAGACAGTGCTCTCAAGCCGCCTTCCATAACAACGGACTTAAAGTGCGTCCGGTCACGGGGGAAATATGTATGAGCTCACTGGCAATCCTCTCCTTCCTCACAGGGCAACTGAAATGGGAGCGGGGCCGAGGGCCCCGGGTGTGGAATCGCGGTTTAGTTCCAGTGGATATTAGAATGCTTTCCTCACCGTCTCCATTTTCTCTGGCTTAGGTTTTGTCAAACTATGCTAATGTGTTGGCTGGTCAAAGACTACGAAAATAAGACCCTGGCCCTTTTCCTTCCACGTGGTGAGAGCAGGGTCCGCGTGGGGCGACCGTCGCGCGTCCCCCCGCGGTCCCTCTGAGGTCTCCACGGCGGAGCCCATCGGGGCCCCCTGTGCAGAAGACCCCGGGCGTTTTCCTGGGCAATTGTGGGGCAACGCGTGGGCCGGGGAGGGCTAGTCCACGTTTGGAAGGATTCCCGGGGCCTGGCAGCTCCAGCTGTGAACCTGGGGCTCAGGGACCCAGTGGCCTGAGCAGGGGACGAAGGGCGTTTCTTCCACGCGGGCTCGGCGATCTGCCAGCCGCAGAAGGAAGACAGTCAAGGGACTGTCCCCGAGTGGCCGCCCCCTTCACGGTCCTGGAGTGCTGGGCAGCGCGCCGCTCCACGTTCTGTACTCTGCTCCCTGCGGAACAGGGCCCCGCCTGCAGCACCCCGGTGTCCTGGAGGAGACAGATCTGCCCGCACAGACCACAGGCCGTGCGCAGGTGCCCGTCACAGTCGGAGCCAGCGCGTGGAGCCCTAGAGAGCGGCTGAGCTTGGGGGGTCTGCGCGGAGCGGCTGAGCTTGGGGGGCCTGCGCGGAGCGGCTGAGCGGCTGAGCTTGGGGGGTCTGCGTGGAGCGGCTGAGCGGCTGAGCTTGGGGGGTCTGCGCGGAGTGGCTGAGCTTGGGGGGTCTGCGTGGAGCGGCTGAGCTTGGGGGGTCTGCGCGGAGCGGCTGAGCTTGGGGGGCCTGCGCGGAGCGGCTGAGCTTGGGGGGTCTGCGCGGAGCGGCTGAGCGGCTGAGCTTGGGGGGTCTGCGCGGAGCGGCTGAGCTTGGGGGGTCTGCGCGGAGCGGCTGAGCGGCTGAGCTTGTGGGGTCTGCGCGGAGCGGCTGAGCTTGGGGGGTCTGCGCGGAGCGGCTGAGCTTGGGGGGTCTGCGCGGAGCGGCTGAGTGGCTGAGCTTGGGGGGTCTGCGTGGAGTGGCTGAGCTTGGGGGGTCTGCGCGGAGCGGCTGAGCTTGGGGGGTCTGCGCGGAGCGGCTGAGCTTGGGGGGCCTGCGCGGAGCGGCTGAGTGGCTGAGCTTGGGGGGTCTGCGTGGAGCGGCTGAGCTTGGGGGGCCTGCGTGGAGCGGCTGAGCTTGGGGGGGTCTGCGTGGAGTGGCTGAGCTTGGGGGGTCTGCGCGGAGCGGCTGAGCTTGGGGGGCCTGCGCGGAGCGGCTGAGCTTGGGGGGCCTGCGCGGAGCGGCTGAGCAGCTGAGCTTGGGGGGTCTGCGCGGAGCGGCTGAGTGGCTGAGCTTGGGGGGTCTGCGCGGAGCGGCTGAGCTTGGGGGGCCTGCGCGGAGCGGCTGAGTGGCTGAGCTTGGGGGGTCTGCGTGGAGCGGCTGAGCTTGGGGGGTCTGCGTGGAGCGGCTGAGCTTGGGGGGTCTGCGCGGAGCGGCTGAGCTTGGGGGGCCTGCGCGGAGCGGCTGAGCTTGGGGGGTCTGCGCGGAGCGGCTGAGCTTGGGGGGCCTGCGCGGAGCGGCTGAGCAGCTGAGCTTGGGGGGCCTGCGCGGAGCGGCTGAGCTTGGGGGGCCTGCGTGGAGCGGCTGAGCTTGGGGGGTCTGTGCGGAGCGGCTGAGCGGCTGAGCTTGGGGGGCCTGCGTGGAGCGGCTGAGCTTGGGGGGTCTGCGCGGAGCGGCTGAGCGGCTGAGCTTGGGGGGTCTGCGCGGAGCGGCTGAGCTTGGGGGGCCTGCGCGGAGCGGCTGAGCGGCTGAGCTTGGGGGGCCTGCGCGGAGCGGCTGAGCGGCTGAGCTTGGGGGGCCTGCGTGGAGCGGCTGAGCTTGGGGGA
Organism: Perognathus longimembris pacificus; assembly: GCF_023159225.1. Lineage (NCBI taxonomy): Eukaryota > Metazoa > Chordata > Mammalia > Rodentia > Heteromyidae > Perognathus > Perognathus longimembris. The sequence goes on along the minus strand of NC_063179.1, from coordinate 1,345,401 downwards.
GCGGCTGAGCAGCTGAGCTTGGGGGGTCTGCGCGGAGCGGCTGAGTGGCTGAGCTTGGGGGGCCTGCGTGGAGCGGCTGAGCTTGGGGGGTCTGCGCGGAGCGGCTGAGCTTGGGGGGCCTGGTGGAAGGCGCTGCACAGTGTGCGAGTGTCACTCGGCCCCTGTGCCCGGCTCACAGCCAGTGCGAGCACCGGGAGCCGCGGGCAGTAAAGTGCAACGAGCACGGGAGGGCCGGGGGGCCAGGAACAGAGGTGCAAGCGTCAGAGCAGGGGCTTGTGGACCCGGAACCCCACACACGGCTCCAGTCGGCCGGCGGGGTGTCCTGCGAGTGCGTGAGGACACTGTCTGTGTCCTGTGCTATGACACTATGACCAGAGCACACGGGCACACGGGTGTGTCTGCTCTGTTGGTGAGTTTTGTTAGTGCAGAAAGTAAACGGGGTGTAGGGGGCTGGGGGTCCCAGCCCTGAGCAGCTAGGAGCCGTCCAGGGCCGGAGGGAAGAAAAGAAGGGAGAGAGAGAGAAGGAGGGAGAAAAGGAACTGCAGAGAGCACCCCCCAATCCGTGCGCCTTCCCGTCCTTCCCTCCTGTCCCTTCGCTTCGCCTCTGCCGACCCCAGCACCACCCTGGCCGGAGCCTCTTCTCTCTCTCCATTCCTCTCGACTACCTCTGTCTTTTCCTCCGTCTCCCTCTAGCTCCTCCTGTCAAACGGAAGCGAGTCAACTACAACGAGCAGCCTCCAGCGGCTTGGTGTGTGGCGCTCTGCAAGCAAAGCGAGGGCACCTCCCCGTCCCCACGCTGCCCCGGGGCCCCAGGTCCTAAGAAGCAGGAAGCGTGACTGCGTGGGCAAGGGCTTCTTCAGGGTCATGGGAGGATAAAATTGAAGGGAGAGATTTAACAAGGGTCCCAGAGTTTAGTTTCTTAGCTCACAAGCGTGCGCGGGCATTTCCCAGGCTGTGTGTAGCTGAGCTCGTTAGCTAACGAGGTATCCCTGGGGCTTGGGCTCGGGGCTTTGTGCTTTCTGGGCGCTCTACTGCTGAGCCACGCGTCCAGCACCCCTTTCCACGGTAGTTCTTTGTGAGTGGGTTCCTGCTAGCCAGCAGGTGCCCGAGCTGGCCTGGAGCTCAAGCCTCCTGTTTACAGCTGCTGCCTTCCTGGGGTGAAAGGTGCGTGCTCCTTTGATTAGCTGTTGGTGGAAGAAGGGCTTTGTCATCTTTTTACCTGAGCTGGCCCGGAACCATGAGCCGGCTGACCCGAGCGTCCCTCGTAGCGGGGGTAAAGGGCGGGTCCCACCGGGCCCCGTTTCCCCGTCCTTGTGAGCGGGACTAAACTCAAATAACAACAGAAGCTGAAGAGTATCCCCAAAGCGGTGTGTTCTTCAGCTACTGACTTGCAGGCCACAGCCGAGCCGCTCCCGCTCGTGCCCTGAGATTTAAGTAGCAGGACACACGTCGAAGGGCTTTTGGCCCGTGTGTGGCTACGTGGTACGCACCCGCAGGCCAGCCCCTTTCCAGATGCAGCCCGGGGGCGCGCGCGCCGTGGGCTCTCTGTCCTCACGGGAACGGGGGTGCCGCGCCAGGCCGCCATGAGAAGGCATCTGTGTGTGCCCGTACCGCTACAAACGGCCGAGAAGCAATCTGACTCTGCGGTGTGGCGGAATGGCCTGTTTTTAATGTAACTACGTCGGCCATGTTGGACGTTCTCAAGTCAGAGGTCCTGCCGCTCTCTCGCTGAGCAGAGTCCTGGCTCCAGCGTCCCCTGTGCGCGTCGGTGAGCCATGGGGAGAGATTGGAGGTCGGCGGCCTCCTGGGGAAATGGTTCTGCACGGTTGTGTTTGGAGATCCGCCAGTGGGTCACCCAGGAGATCCTTTCAGTCGGGTCTGAGGAGGAGGAGGAGGAGGAGGAAGAGGTCAGCCAGGAGGGAAGTAACGGGTTCCTAGGGGCGCGCGGGCACCGGGCACTCTAGGCCATCCCTGGGCTGGAGACCTTACAGTGAGGTTCCTTCCTCCCATGACTGTTGAGAGTGTTTACATTCGACTTCCCTGGTGAGGATGTGGACAGCGGTGCGGGAACAAGAGGGCCCCCCCACACTGAATAAAACCCAGGCCCAAAGTGGGGGCCCAGGGCCAGCGATTGTGTGACCCCATGGGTGGGGAACCCCATCCCGACTGCAAGGTTCGGGAGGCTCCGTGGCATCCTGTGCACTAAGCCCGCGGGGAGGGAGACGGGACGGTCAGAACTCCCCCCCCCCCCCCCCCCCGGGCCTGAGGCCTGGGCGATGGGGGGGGGCGGGGGAAGAGTGCACGGCAGAGACCACCGTGTCCTCCAGGGACCAGGGCCACCCGGACAGAGACCCCCCGGGCTCAGCGGCACTCAGGACACAGTGTGGCCCTGGTGCGCTGCGCCCCCTGTGGACTCCGCCGCCTCCGTCAGTCCCGTCAGCCCGAGACTCCCACCTCCTCCCCGCGTCAGCCATTGCTCCTGAGCCGGCGCGGGTCTGATGGGGGCGGTTAGTAGATCTGCGTTGGACACGGGCAGCCCTGCTGGTGACAGGAACGACACAGAGCCGTGCGCGGTCACCATCCGGGCTTGCTTGCTAGGCAGGTGGTGCAAGTCAGAGAGAAGGGAAGGCTGGTCTCGAACTCAGCACCGACGCCAGTCCCGTGCCACGTCCTCTCCCGAGTGCGGGCGCTGGGTGCCGGCCTGGCGCCGCGTCGTGGAGGGCCCGGCTGCAGGACCGGGGCGGCCACTCCCCACCAGGGGGCCGCGCGCTGCGTGGGCACACGGGAGCTCTCGCGGGCCCCACGACCTCCGCACCCGGGGCCACAGCCCCGGCACGTCTCTTGGCGGACACACGTTTATTTTAGAGAGTCGTTCACAGTGCTCGAGTCTCGGCTCAGGAGCTCTTTCCCCTCTTCCCGTTCGTTGGTTTTCCTTTCTCCTAGCGTGCATCCGCCTCGATGGCATGTTCCAGGGCTTTGCTTTGGGCGGGTGCCCTCGCCCTCCCTCCCTCCTTCTCCCCAAGCCATCTACACCCGTGAGGCCCTGCCCCCCCTCTGCTGGGCCTCTGCCCCCCCACAGGGTCTCACTCCTGGACAGGCCCAGGATTAAATTCCTGTGCAGCACTTGTTCTAGGGGGTCTCACACATGCACGCGACATCCTTCAATGGGCGCCCCCCCCCCCACCGCCCCCTCCTCCCACCCTCAAATCCCTCCTACTGGCCCTCATCTCTCAGCGAGGTTCCTTCCGCCATTCACACACGCGCTGTGTTTCCCTACCGTTTGCCTTGTTCTCCTCTCTGTCCCCCCTTCCGGTCCCCTCAGGTTTACAACTACACGTGTTTCACACTCACCCCTGGGTACGTTTACACGATTGTCTCTCAATCCTGCATCCGGATGAGAGAAAGATGTGGCCTTTGTACCTCTGAAGCTGTCTTCGTCTGATGTGATGATCTCCAGTTCTAGTCAACTTTCTACAAGCGATCATTTATTCTCCTGTTTTGGATGGGGTCTGGTCTTTTTGCACAACTGGCGTGGGCTCCAATCCTTCTGTGCTTCCCCCCCACGCTTCCACACCCAGGTTTTTATTGGTTGAGGTAAAATACATGTCTGAAACATTTTGCTCGGAATGGCTTTGAAACATCACGGTCCTGATCTCTGCCTCCAATGCAGGCATGAGACGTGGTCACGGGTGGGTTTTTATTTTACTTTTGGAAAGAGAGAGCATACGGGTCTTACTTACTTCCTCAGCTTGTACGACAGCCATCAATGGCTTCAGTGACCTGACCTTATCATTGCACAGAACTGACCTAAGGAGTTAGTGAGATGAATGGCACCATAGTTTGCAATTCTTTCCCAGTTTGTTCAGCACCGCTCCCCCCCCCCCCCCCCCGAGTCATTTCGTGTCCGTGTGGATTCTGTGAAGATGGCCAGCACATGTAGGGAGCGCCGGTGAAGCATGTGGACTTTTAATAGCAGCAGCATCGTGCACAAAAGGAACTCACCTGGAGGAAGCCTGTGATGAAGAGACAGTCTCAGGCGCCGGGAGGAAGGAGAGCCAGGGAGCTAGGGCATTCAGGTGATGGGGACCTACGTTACAGAGCTGCTGTGCGTCCTGACCCAGCGGCCCCGTGCCGCCCAGGGGACGGGAGCTACACCACACACCCAGCCACCTGCTTCCTTAAATTGGCAGCTATTTGCTCCCGAGCTGACAAATGCTAAACCGGCAAAGCAATTGAGCTGAACAGTGAATGAAATCTGACACGACTTATTTCTACCCATTGTTGCTTCGGGATTTATTTATATTGGTGTTATTTATAGATTCCGACTCCCATCATCAAAGACACCGTCATTTTAATCATTTTTATGGAAGCTTGAAAGTCACACATAATATTATTTTCATAAGAAAAAAATCTCCAAGCAAAGGCAGCTAAAATGAGGTTACAGAAATATAAAGGCAAAAATGCAAGTGTTGTTATCATCTTTAATTTTCAGGTGGGGGGACTCTAGATCCCTTCTAGGTCAAGAGCTATATCTTGGATGATATTAGTGCAGGACTCTCTCTGCCCAGGAAAATGCTAATTTTCCAATGAGGGCAAAAATTAGACCCTGTCTAGTGGCTCTCTATTTTCTCTTTGTGAAGCCAATGGAAATGCAAATGGCTGAGAGCTTTTGTGTGAGAATTCTCCCCAGCTTTATCGGCCTCCCACACCCTGGCCCTGGAATCCAATTACATTACCCATGGTCCAAACGCAGGGCCCAGGGCCGAGCGGGAGGGGGCGGGGGGGGGGGGGAAGCTGGAAAATGAGATGAGAGGTCACAAGTTAAAGTCTTTTCTCTGCTTTCAGGATGTGACCATGAGAAAGTGTGCCTCTTCTTTTACATCTTGCAAAAGAATTATGAGCCTTAAAATTGAAAAGGGATAGATTTAAGCTCTCTGAGAAGTGAACTTGGGCTGAGGAAAGACGAACACCCACCCTCTTGGAGCCGGAGTTCCTCGGCCACTCGGTTGTTTCTGCAAGTCGCTGCCCCTGGACGGCCCTCCGGAGAGTGCGTCACTGGGCTGCAGCGATGGACGGCTCCCCTGCACCGGCTTAGGTTTCTGTTTTCAGGGTGGATGTTTGATGTTTCTTCACCCTGGAATCTGGTCAGATTCCAGCGCCTGCCGCGGCTTCAAAGTCCCCCTCCACGGCAGCGATGGGGGTGCTCAGGGCAGGATGGAGACGACTCAATCCAGGGGGCTGCTCCTCTGACGACCTGAGAATGCTCCAGGCAGGGCTGGGAGCCGGGTGTGTTTACAGATGGCTATCAGTAGTAACTCTTGTGGCACAAACCATCAATTAGCTCTCCACTTGCAAAATCGCACCTGGGAAATCTTCTTCCACAAACTTGTTTAACCTTTTCTCTACCCTCCCTCCAGTGACAGGCGGAGATTTAGGGTTTTTAAAGACTTACAACACCTGGACCGATGTTATCAGGATGCAGAATGCCTGGCAGGGGTGGAGGTGGGAGTTCCAGCAAGACTAGCAGCTCATTATGAAGGCCCAACTTGGTGTTTCCACTACTAACAACCCGGCAGACCCTGGAAGAGGCTCAGAAGGCAGTGGGGAGCCCATCTCGCTGTCATTCTACAGGCAGAGTCCCCCCTCCCCCCGACACCCCCCCCTCACTGCTGCCCCCGGCCTGTTCCCCAACCTGATGAACATCCATGCAGATTGAGATTGACTTCCTAGCAGTTGGGATGTTTCCAGAAAAGAGAGGGCAGGCTTCGCTCACAAATCCAGAGCACTCACCAGGCTGGTGTTTGCGTTTCTCAGCCTGTAAAATCCATGGACAACTGAGTCTAGATGAAGCAGCCCCCAGGTCTGCCTGCACCCCGGCTCTGATCAGTGCATTTCTGATCATCTGTGCCGGCTGCTCCGGCAAGCCCCGTGCCTCCTCATCAGCCCGGTTATCAGGGGGGCCGGGGTTCGCCTCGTGGGGTAGTCTGGCCGTGCAGCTGGCTTAGGGGGAGGACGTGATCTGCTGTCCCCATGTGTGAGGCGTGGCGTGAGCAAGCTTCGTGTGCACGTGCTGCGCAGAGTCGTGTATCTTCTTTCATTCCAAGCTGTCAGCCGCGTAGCTCAAACTCCAGATAGCCATCAGAGGCGGCTGAATGGGCTGCCTGCTCTTTTCTTTCATCATCGAGAGGTGGCTGCGACTCAAGCAGCTGTACGTAAGTAAGTAAAGGATGACTAAATTTGGGAGCCTGGACTTGATCCATGGCAGTCACACTGTTCGCAGGGCTGGTGAGCTCACTGCTCCCTGGATACGCGGGGGGCCCCGGTGCTCCCTAGCCCAGCCCTGGCCTTGAAAGGTGAAAGAGGAGAGACGTGAGGACCAAGACGCACCCTTGCACACCACCTGATTCTACTCTGATGAAGCTGGTTTTTTGTTTTCTTTTCAAATAGTCTGTTTAAGAGATTTCCATAATTCTAACAAGTAAAAATCAATGAGGCAAAGGGAAGTGGAATTTGAGCCCAATAAATCAGTTCGTTTGATTTTCTCCCATCTGTCTGCCATCTGAGAAAGTCTGTGGAGGCCTGGAGAAGAGGAGGGAGAGCCTCCCCCCCCCCCCCCGCAGGAGGGAGGTGTAGAGGCCCCAGAAGGAGGAGGGGGTGTGGAGGGGGTGTGGAGGCCCCAGGAGGAAGGAGATGTGGGGGGTGTGGAGGCCCCCAGGAGGAAGGAGATGTGGGGGGGGTGTGGAGGGGGTGTGGAGGCCCCCAGGAGGAAGGAGATGTGGGGGGGGGTGTGGAGGGGGTGTGGAGGCCCCAGGAGGAAGGAGATGTGGGGGGGGGGTGGAGGGGGTGTGGAGGCCCCAGGAGGAAGGAGATGTGGGGGGGTGTGGAGGCCCCCAGGAGGAAGGAGATGTGGGGGGGGTGTGGAGGGGGTGTGGAGGCCCCCAGGAGGAAGGAGATGTGGGGGGGGGTGGAGGCCCCAGGAGGAAGGAGATGTGGGGGGGGTGTAGAGGGGGTGTGGAGGCCCCCAGGAGGAAGGAGATGTGGGGGGGGTGTGGAGGGGGTGTGGAGGCCCCCAGGAGGAAGGAGATGTGGGGTGTGTGGAGGCCCCCAGGAGGAAGGAGATGTGGGGGGGGTGGAGGCCCCAGGAGGAAGGAGATGTGGAGGGGTGTGGAGGCCCCCAGGAGGAAGGAGATGTGGGGTGTGTGGAGGCCCTGAGGGAGGAGGGTGTGATCTTTGTCACAGACTGGATGAGTCACTTTGCCTTAGGGATCGAGGTAAGAGCCATGGTTAGAGCACTCTGGACCAGAGCCCAGTTGGAGCCCACGGCACACGGAAGCCAAAGGCAGGGGGAGGAGGCCTGGCCAGCCTCTGTCCCGTTGGGGCGACCCAGGAGGCCTGACCCCGACAGGACAGTGGCCCGCCCCTGGAGAGCCACCTGACATGGAGTGAGAAGTCCTTTAGGGAAGCACCCGGGCCCTGACGCTGTGTTACCAGATCCTCGGGGTGGTGGAGGGAGCGTCGGCAGAACCCTTGCCCTGGAGGAGGAAGAGGGTGCCGCTCTGTTCCGGGGAGACTGGGCACCTTGGGTCTCTGCTGACTGCGGAACCCTAAGCAGAGGCCGCTTGGGGATGAGCTCCTTGGAGCCTCGGCCCGAGAGAACCGGGCGCTCTGCGCTCCGGCCAGGCTTTGGTGAAGGAGGGCTTGCTCCTCCAGCGGCTGGGCTTCGGGCAGATCCTCCAGATGCCGCCCGGCGCGGGCGCGGTGGGCGGGGTGAGGAGGCCGGTCCACCCCGCCCGGCTCTCCAGCACACGCCTCTCGGCCTGCACACCGCACCAGGGCGCACGCCCACGTGTCCAGGACCCTCGGCAGTGAGGTGAGCGGAGGGGAGAGGCGGCCTCCAGCCTGTGTGCACGCCCCGCCCCGCAGCGGGCCCCGCCCCCGGCAGTGGGCCACGCCCCCCGCAGCGGGCCACGCCCCCACAGCAGGCCCCGACCCCGCAGTGGGACACACCCACACCAGGCCATGCCCCACAGCGGGCCACACCCGCACCGGGGCACGCCCCCTGCAGCGGGCCACGCCCCCACAGCAGGCACACCCACACCAGGCCATGCCCCACAGCGGGCCACACCCACACCAGGGCACGCCCCCCGCAGCGGGCCACGCCCCCACAGCCAGCCACACCCTCAGTAGGTGACACCAACACAGGCCACGCCCCGCAGCGAGCCATACCTACACCAGGCCATGCCCTGCAACAGGCCACACCCTTCCACGGGCAACGCCCTGCAGCAGGCCACACCCACACCAGGTCACGCCTCGCAGCAGGCCACGCCCCCGCGGCGGGTCATGCCAGGCCATGCCTGCAACGGGCCACTCCTACAGCCGGCCATGCCCCACAGCCGGCCTCGCCCCGCAGCCGGCCTCACCCCGCAGCCGGCCTCACCCCGCAGCAGGCCTCGCCCCGCAGCCGGCCTCACCCCGCAGCCGGCCTCACCCCGCAGCAGGCCACGCCCCGCAGCCGGCCACCTCTACTAGCAGGCTCCCCTCTCAGAGCTGAAAGGAGTCCCCGCCCCGGAAGTGCACTCCCCTCAGGCCCCTGGGCTGTGGCTGGGTTTCCTGCACAGCTGGACGGGTTTCCCTGGTGAGGAAGGGTCCCCGTGGGGCAGAGTGAAGCCTCCTGGGTCAGGAACGTAGGGATATAAAAGGGCAGACAGCACAGCACAGGCAACACACGGCCCATCATGGCAGTCTTCTTCCCAGAATGCCCTGGGTGCTGGCTCAGCCAATCCGCAGAGCCCAGCTAGCACATGCGCCAGCTCCCTGGAGGAGGTGGGGAGGAGCTCCCTACCGTACCGGCTCTGCCCTCCAGGACTCCACCGGCCTCCCAGGTCTCCCCGCCACCCCGCAGGCTCGCTCCGCCCCTTCCTGTGTCTCCCCAATGAGCCTAGCCCGCCCCTTCCCGTGTGTCCCCGTGTGCCTGACCCCGCCCCTTCCCGTGTGTCCCTGTGCGCCTGGCCCCGCCCCTTCCCGTGTGTCCCTGTGCACCTGGCCCCGCCCCTTCCCGTGTGTCCCCGTGCACCCGGCCCCGCCCCTTCCCGTGGCTCTCCATGTGCCTGGCCCCACCCCTTCCAATGGCTCCCCGTGCGCCTGCCTTTGCCGCTTCCCGTGTGTCCCTGCATGCGTGGTGCCTGGCCTGCCCCTTCCCGTGTGTCCCCATGTGCCTGGCCCCGCCCCTTCCCGTGTGTCCCCGCGTGCCTGGCTCCGCCCCTTCCCGTGTCTCTTCATGTTCCTGGCCCCGCCCCTTCCCGTGTCTCCGTGTGCCTGGCTCCGCCCCTTCCCGTGTGTCCCCGTGTGCCTGGCCCGCCCCTTCCCGTGGCTCCCCGTTCGCCTGGCCCCGCCCCTTCCCGTGGCTCCCCGTGCGCCTGGCCCCGCCCCTTCCCGTGTCTCTCCGTTTGCCTGGCCCCGCCCCTTCCCGTGGCTCCCCCGTGGACCCCAGGGGCTATGCAGTTCTCCCTCCCTCTACAACCTTGTGCAAAGCCCCCTTTCCCCTCCCTCTGTCCGGAAATTCCCTCCAGCCTTGCTCTCTCCTCCTTTTGCCTGTGTGCCGAGGAACACTCTTACGGGCACCGTGGAAGGGCGATTCTGCAGCTTGACCCAGGAAACTAAAGAATGCCCCCCGGTGTTACCTCCCACCCAGGGTAATTTTATTCTCCAGAAAGGCCCCGGTGTGACAGAAAGGGCCCCAGGCATTGGCAAACACCAACTGCCCTCTCCTAAACACTGTGTCCAGGAATTCCATAGGGCCCCCTGGTTTCCTGCCATGCAATCCTCCTCTGAAGTCTTGTCCCACAGACTGGGGAGTTTCTCTTCTGGGCCGGAGCACCCCTTTGAGGGGGTCACAGGGTATGGGTTGTAGGTAAAGACTTGAGGAGCAGCACCCCCATGTCCTCTTAGTATAACGTGTGGGAAACACAGTCTATAAATATTTTTCCCACAATTGTCTTTATACGAAATTGAATAAAATATTCATCTAATGAGATCACCTGAGGATAATAGTTCGTTGAAATCCTTAAAATAAAGCTGAGCATGGGTGGTTTGTAATCCTAGCTGCTCAGGAGGCTAAATCCGAAGGATGGTGCTTAAAAGCCACCTTGGGCACAACAGTCTTTTAGACTATACCTCCAATTAACTAGCAAAAAGTAGAACTACAGATGTGGATCAAACCGTATAGCGCCAATGGAACAGACAACTTGAAAAAGGGAGGCTCACCACCACCACCAACAAAGGAATCCTTAAAGTAAAACTATAGAACCAATTATAGATCATATTGCATGAATTCAATGCCTGTACCAACAAGCGGGTCATCAGAGCCGCAATGTACATCATTGAAACCGCTTTCCCCAATACGCTGAGCTTCTTCCAGCACGTTCCAGAGGGCATGCCACATGACCAGAGAGTGGGCCCAGGACAGGTACCTGTGCACTTGGTCTCTGAGGGAAACTCTTGGAAAGTCACATTTTGTAAACATTATTGTCATTAAACTTTACATTTAATAAACCACAAGGATCTGTTTAGAAGCTGGAAAGCAGACTGTTAGCAAGTCCTACAGAATCAGTCATGGCAAATTATTGTTATTGGTCTGGCAATACTGAAGTTTGAACTCAGGGCCTTGCGCTTGCTAGGTAGATGTTCTTGAACCATATCACCAGCCCTTGTCTGCCTTGATTATCTTTCAAATGGGGTTTCAAGCTTTTTGCCCAGGGCTAGACATGGACCCTGATCTTCTAACTGATGTTTACAACAGAGCTGGAATTAAAAGAATACACCGCTAGAACTAGCTTATTTGTTGAGATGGAGTCTCCATGAACCTTTTTCCCCCTCAGATAGCTTTGGATCAAAATTCTCCCCATCTCTGGTACCTAAGTAGGTGGGTGGGGTGGGGATCGGTAAGTGTAACTTCTAATAGTGGTAATACGTATACACAGCTTGGTTTAAAGTGGATTTCTTTTATCTATTGCCTTTTTCTGATAGTGCTCACATTCCTTCTTGTTTCTTCACATTGGTAAAGCTTTGCCATGTCTCCCTCTCTGAGGACAGAGGTGATGGATGATGGGTAGGAGGTAGATGCTAGGTAGATGGATGGATAGATTGATAGATATCTAGGTAATACATGATAGATGGATGGGTGGATGGATGGATGGATGGATAAATGATGATGATGGTAGATAGATCGATATGATAGGTAGGCAGGTAGACAGACAGACAGAGAGGTGACTTGGCCCCTGGAGCCAGGACCCTCTCACAAGGCTCATCCAGATGGGTGTTTAGGGGACCTGCATGGCCCCTGAAATCTGCGTGAATTGCTCCATGGTGAACCTTCCCCGAGCAGCAGGTGACCTGCCGCGCTGCCCCACCACGTCACAGGTGGCCTCGAGGAGCAAGTCCTCTGTGTGCAGACCCCGCCCGTCCCCACCCCACAGAACAAGCAGTCTGCGTGAATTGGAATACACACCTTTGTGCCACTCCACGGAGGTCGCCAGTCCTGGACTCTCCCACCACTGGGCTGTGTCCTGGCCCCGCCCCTTCCCGAGTCTCTTCATGTTCCTGGCCCCGCCCCTTCCCATCTCTCCCTGTGTGCCTGGCTCCGCCCCTTCCCGTGTCTCCCCGTGTGCCTGGCCCGCCCCTTCCTGTATCTCCCCATTGAGCCTGGCCCTTCCCTTTCTGTCTCCCCGTGCGCCTGGCCCCGCCCCTTCCTGTGTCTCCCCAATGAGCCTGGCTCCGCCCCTTCCCGTGTCTCCCCGTGTGCCTGGCCCCGCCCCTTCCCGTGTCTCCCCGTGTGCCTGGCCCCGCCCCTTCCCGTGTCTCCCCGTGTGCCTGGCCCCGCCCCTTCCCGTGTCTCCCTGTGCGCCTGGCCCCGCCCCTTCCTGTGTCTCCCCAATGAGCCTGGCCCTTCCCTTTCTGTCACCCCGTCGGAGTGGGCCCGGGAGGCTTCCTGCCCGGGCCATGCCACCGTTCCTTAGTTCTTCTTGAGGGTCCTGAGGAGCCAAGGCTCAGGCCCGCAGAGTGGTCAGAGCGTGGGGAGGCTCAGGCCCGCGCGGCGGTCAGAGCGCGGGGAGGCTCAGGCCCGCACAGCGGTCAGAGCGCGGGGAGGCTCAGGCCCGCGCGGCGGTCAGAGCGCGGGGAGGCTCAGGCCCGCAGAGTTGTCAGAGCGCGGGGAGGCTCAGGCCCCACACGGTGGTCAGAGCGCGGGGAGGCTCAGGCCCGCAGAGTGGTCAGAGTGCGGAGAGGCTCAGGCCCGCACGGTGGTCAGAGCGCGGGGAGGCTCAGGCCCCACATGGTGGTCAGAGCGCGGGGAGGCTCAGGCCCCACACGGTGGTCAGAGCGCGGGGAGGCTCAGGCCCCCAGAGTGGTCAGAGCACGGGGAGGCTCAGGCCCGCACGGTGGTCAGAGCGCGGGGAGGCTCAGGCCCGCACGGCGGTCAGAGCGCGGGGAGGCTCAGGCCCCCAGAGTGGTCAGAGCACGGGGAGGCTCAGGCCCGCACGGTGGTCACAGCACGGGGAGGCTCAGGCCCGCACGGCGGTCAGAGCGCGGGGAGGCTCAGGCCCGCGCGGCGGTCAGAGCGCGGGGAGGCTCAGGCCCGCACGGCGGTCAGAGCGCGGGGAGGCTCAGGCCCGCACGGCGGTCAGAGCGCGGGGAGGCTCAGGCCCGCACGGCGGTCAGAGCGCGGGGAGGCTCAGGCCCGCGCGGCGGTCAGAGCGCGGGGAGGCTCAGGCCCGCAGAGTGGTCAGAGCGCGGGGAGGCTCAGGCCCCCAGAGTGGTCAGAGCGCGGGGAGGCTCAGGCCCCACACGGTGGTCAGAGCGCGGGGAGGCTCAGGCCCGCAGAGTGGTCAGAGTGCGGAGAGGCTCAGGCCCGCACGGTGGTCAGAGCGCGGGGAGGCTCAGGCCCCACACGGTGGTCAGAGCGCAGGGAGGCTCAGGCCCGCACGGCGGTCAGAGCGCGGGGAGGCTCAGGCCCGCACAGTGGTCAGAGCGCGGGGAGGCTCAGGCCCCCAGAGTGGTCAGAGCGCGGGGAGGCTCAGGCCCCACACGGTGGTCAGAGCGCGGGGAGGCTCAGGCCCGCACGGCGGTCAGAGCGCGGGGAGGCTCAGGCCCGCACGGTGGTCAGAGCGCGGGGAGGCTCAGGCCCGCAGAGTGGTCAGAGCGCGGGGAGGCTCAGGCCCGCAGAGTGGTCAGAGCGCGGGGAGGCTCAGGCCCGCACGGCGGTCAGAGCGCGGGGAGGCTCAGGCCCGCACGGCGGTCAGAGCGCGGGGAGGCTCAGGCCCGCACGGCGGTCAGAGCGCGGGGAGGCTCAGGCCCGCAGAGTGGTCAGAGCGCGGGGAGGCTCAGGCCCGAACGGCGGTCAGAGCGCGGGGAGGCTCAGGCCCGCACGGCGGTCAGAGCGCGGGGAGGCTCAGGCCCGCACGGCGGTCAGAGCGCGGGGAGGCTCAGGCCCGCGCGGCGGTCAGAGCGCGGGGAGGCTCAGGCCCGCAGAGTGGTCAGAGCGCGGGGAGGCTCAGGCCCGCACGGTGGTCAGAGCGCGGGGAGGCTCAGGCCCGCACGGTGGTCAGAGCGCGGGGAGGCTCAGGCCCGCAGAGTGGTCAGAGCGCGGGGAGGCTCAGGCCCGCACGGTGGTCAGAGTGCGGGGAGGCTCAGGCCCGCAGAGTGGTCAGAGCGCGGGGAGGCTCAGGCCCGCAGAGTGGACAGAGCGCTGGGAGGCTCAGGCCTGCACGGTGGTCAGAGCGCGGGGAGGCTCAGGCCCGCACGGTGGTCAGAGCGCGGGGAGGCTCAGGCCCGCAGAGTGGACAGAGCGCTGGGAGGCTCAGGCCCGCAGAGTGGACAGAGCGCGGGGAGGCTCAGGCCCGCACGGTGGTCAGAGCGCGGGGAGGCTCAGGCCCGCACGGTGGTCACAGCACGGGGAGGCTCAGGCCCGCAGAGTGGTCAGAGCGCGGGGAGGCTCAGGCCCGCAGAGTGGTCACAGCACGGGGAGGCTCAGGCCCGCACGGTGGTCACAGCACGGGGAGGCTCAGGCCCGCACGGCGGTCAGAGCGCGGGGAGGCTCAGGCCCGCAGAGTGGTCAGAGCGCGGGGAGGCTCAGGCCCGCAGAGTGGTCAGAGCGCGGGGAGGCTCAGGCCCGCAGAGTGGTCAGAGCGCGGGGAGGCTCAGGCCCCACACGGTGGTCAGAGCGCGGGGAGGCTCAGGCCCGCAGAGTGGACAGAGCGCTGGGAGGCTCAGGCCCGCGCGGCGGTCAGAGCGCGGGGAGGCTCAGGCCCACACGGTGGTCAGAGCGTGGGGAGGCTCAGGCCCGCGCGGCGGTCAGAGCGCGGGGAGGCTCAGGCCCGCAGAGTGGTCAGAGCGCGGGGAGGCTCAGGCCCGCACGGTGGTCAGAGCGCGGGGAGGCTCAGGCCCGCAGAGTGGTCAGAGCGCGGGGAGGCTCAGGCCCGCACGGTGGTCAGAGCGCGGGGAGGCTCAGGCCCGCAGAGTGGACAGAGCGCTGGGAGGCTCAGGCCTGCACGGCGGTCAGAGCGCAGGGAGGCTCAGGCCCGCGCGGCGGTCAGAGCGCGGGGAGGCTCAGGCCCGCGCGGTGGACAGAGCGCGGGGAGGCTCAGGCCCACACGGTGGTCAGAGCGCGGGGAGGCTCAGGCCCGCAGAGTGGACAGAGCGCGGGGAGGCTCAGGCCCGCACGGTGGTCAGAGCGCGGGGAGGCTCAGGCCCACACGGTGGTCAGAGCGTGGGGAGGCTCAGGCCCGCGCGGCGGTCAGAGCGCGGGGAGGCTCAGGCCCGCAGAGTGGTCAGAGCGCGGGGAGGCTCAGGCCCGCACGGTGGTCAGAGCGCGGGGAGGCTCAGGCCCGCAGAGTGGTCAGAGCGCGGGGAGGCTCAGGCCCGCACGGTGGTCAGAGCGCGGGGAGGCTCAGGCCCGCAGAGTGGACAGAGCGCTGGGAGGCTCAGGCCTGCACGGCGGTCAGAGCGCAGGGAGGCTCAGGCCCGCGCGGCGGTCAGAGCGCGGGGAGGCTCAGGCCCGCGCGGTGGACAGAGCGCGGGGAGGCTCAGGCCCACACGGTGGTCAGAGCGCGGGGAGGCTCAGGCCCGCACGGTGGTCAGAGCGCGGGGAGGCTCAGGCCCGCACGGTGGTCAGAGCGCGGGGAGGCTCAGGCCCCCAGAGTGGTCAGAGCGCGGGGAGGCTCAGGCCCGCGCGGTGGTCAGAGCGCGGGGAGGCTCAGGCCCGCACGGTGGTCAGAGCGTGGGGAGGCTGAGCACACGGGGACTGGGCTCAGGCCCGCTCGGTGGCCGGGGGGCCGAGAGTTCTGGCCACATGGGGACTGGACCCAGGCACCCTGCCCAGACCCAGGTGCACCTGCCTCTGCAGGGACTCCGCCCTGTCACTTCAGCTCACCTTGACAAAACCCGTTCTTCTAGAGAGAGAGGGAGAAGGGCTGAGTTCCTTATTCAGGCAGACCCAAGCCTTGGGGCTTTGTGGCTGAGGAGATGCTGGCCAGTTCCTGCCTGTGCAGTGAGCTCATGGTGAGCTTCCTATCCCGACAATGCATGCCGACTCCCAAGCGTGGCGTGCTTCTGGGGGCGACGCTGGTGGGAAGGCATGAGGAGAGAAACGAATCGCGACTCTACTGCCCAGCACGGAACTGAGGATTTGCAGCCTCTCCCCGGTACCCAAGGGTCTACCACACGTGGTAGGGGGTTGGGGGTTGGGGAGGATGTTGATGTCTTAGAAGGGGTGGGGCCCTGGCCTACTCTCAGGAGTCCATTCTCAGAAGCATCTTCATGTCTCAAAACGTTCTCCGTGTGAAGCCCCAGAAGACCAACCACCCATGCGTGCTTCGTGAATGAAGACTCTGCAGCATTTAGGGAACAAAGTCAGAAGTCAGAGATGGAGCCAGAAGCCAGGAGCGTCAGTTCCCATCCATCTCTGATGCCGAGACTCGATCTGCCATGTTCCAGAGGACTTTAGGAAAAATGCTCTCACTAGTGTGTGTGCCTACGCCTGCTCTCTGGCTTGAAGCTCAAGGACTTAGGAGAACGTTTGTCAAGTTACAGGTAAGAAAGACATTGGCTGGTTGAGCTTGTTCTTGAGTTGTGAGCTAAGTCACAAGGCCCAGCATCTGTTATTTCAGAGCAGCCTGCTCAAGATGGAGTTCTATCTCTCCACGCACCATGCGTATCTGGAAAGGTGCATATCTGCTTGCTTATCGAACTACCCATCTGTCCTTTTTCAGTGTGTCTACAGCCAAATCTGTGTATCTGTCCGTCTGTTTCTAGATGTGTCTCTGTACGCAGATGGTCGCGGTGGGCCCACGTGGCATGCTGGCGTGCATACTTTGGAGCTGGAGGTGTATGAGAGAGTCATGGGGGTGACATTGCTATTGAAACCACCCCATCACTCAGGCACTAGAGTCCCAGTCAGTCCAGCAGGCAGAATACTTAGGTTCTCGTGTTTGGTCTAGGTGTCCAGAAGATCAAGGCAAATAACCCTCAAGCAGTTGGCCAATGGTGATCAATCCCTGCCGTCTTGAACTTAGAACACGCCTGGAGGCAAGTGCTGAACGTGGGGACCTTTGCACAACGACACTTGTCTCCTCCCCCTGCTGGGACAGGCAGCAAGGGCTGCCGGGAGAGCTCTGCGGACATCGGGGGACGCAACGCCGGAGCGTCCCAGGACGGACGGCGGTCCGGGCCACCGGGCGATCTCCACAGAGCAGGTGGTCCGTGAGGCCCGGGCAACACCCCGTTCTTCACCTCTGCCGTCACCCAGGTTTTAACGATGAAGCCCATGGGCGTGGAAGGGCAACGTGAAGGGAAGGGGTCCGCGCCAGGGTCGCCGGGCTTCCGCCGGGAGTCCCCGCGGCCCTGCCCCATCCCGCCGCCCCAGTGCCGCCTTACCCCGACCTCAAGGACGGGCTGCACACCTGTGGACGAGGCAGGGTCTCGCCCCCCATCCCCAAGCACAGCCCCGCCGCCCCGCGACAGCCCAGGCCGCGGGAGGAGCAGGTGCAGCAGCTGCGGCCCGGGCCGGCGCCTCGCCAGCCCGCAAGCTGTCTCCTAGACGCATCCGCACAATAAAACTCCCGAAGAATAATGTCCTTCTCCCGTGCGCTCCGGCGGGGCGAGGAGCCCGGCGCGCGTTCCAAAATCTCCCCCTCTTGCTTCCTTTTAGAAGAAAATGGTGCCATCTCCTGCTACTCGAAGGTGATTTGGAGCAGGAAGAGAGGCGGGGAGCTCCTGCCGGCCGGCCTTCTGTCGCCAGCCGCGTGGCAGCCTCTCCAGCAGGTGTTGGGAGGGGAGGCAGTCGGGATGGTCGCGCTGAGGGCAGCCACAAAGTCAAGTCTCCCGTGACACGGCGCTCCGTGGCTCTGGCCTGCCGCTCTGAAGAGCCGGGGTCGAGCTCAGGATGCCCGCGGTTACCCAGGCAGGCTTCTCCCTCTCCCCAGTCACCGCAGGAAGCCAAGAGAGCAGTTGCTTTCTTTCTTTGTTTTTGCCAGTCCTGGGGCTTGAACTCAAGGCCCTGGGCACTGCCCCCTGAGCGTCTTTTGCTCAAGGTTAGCGCTCTACCACTTGAGCCACAGCGCCACTTCCGGCTTTTGCCGCTTATGTGGTGCTGAGGATTCGAACGCAGGGCTTCGTGCACGCTAGAAGCAATTTCTGTGTGAGACTCAGAGTCCAGACAGGATCAGCCTCTCCCTGCCGGACGGCAGGTGGGAGCCCGGCTCCTTCTCCCCGAGCGGCAGGCCCGGCACTTGGGGCGTGCAGTGAGCCCCGCCAGGGGCTCAGTGACCCCGTAAGGCAGGAACGAGGGCTGACATTTCGCCATTGCTATTCTATTGCTATTGCATGAATGGAAACGGCATGGGAAGGACTAGAGTTCACCGGGACCGAAGGGTCACCTGTGCGGTAGAAACTGAGTCTGTATCTAAGCGGATCTTCTTCCCATCCCACGGAGAGCATTGCAAAGTCACTGCAAAGGCGGCTGCTGGGCACGTGCGGCTAGCCCGCGGCACGCGAAGGAGCCCGCGTTTGTCGGTACTGCTGCTCCCTGCCCAGACAGCCACCTCGGGCTCGCCGCACTTTGTATTCCAAACTCAAAACAAGGCCGACGCTCATCGTGGCGTGTGTCTCACTCTACCTGCTCTTCTCTTGCTTCCTAAGACCTGATCTCTATGCTGGGGCTGGTGGCTCCCCCATCGTCCTCGCTACTCGGGAGGCTGAGGTCTGAGCATCCTGGTCAAAGCCGGCTCAGGAAGGACAGTCTGAGACTCTAACTGCCAAAAAGCCCAACGCGGAGCTGTGACTCAAGGGGTGGCATGAATCAGAAGGGTGCTGAACTCGGTTGGTTTTGTTCTTGCTTTTCCCTTCCTTCCTTCCTTCCTTCCTTCCTTCCTTCCTTCCTTCCTTCCTTCCTTCCTTCCTTCCCTCCTTCCTTCCTCCTTCCCTCCCTCCCTTCCTTCCTTCCCTCCTTCCTTCCTCCTTCCCTCCCTCCCTTCCTTTCTTTTTCTGTTTCTCTTTCTTTTTTCTTTATCTCTTTCTCTCTCTCTCTTTCCCTCACTCCCTTTGTCCTTCCCTCTCTCCTTCCCTCCTTCCTTCCCTCCCTCCCTTCTTTCATCTTTTGACAATGATGAGGGAAGGCTCGATGGAAACTTCTTTCCTTAGGATAATTTTTGTGGAGTGGGGAAGAGAAGACAGGAGGGGAGGAGAGGGGAAGGGGGGGAGGGGAGGGGAGATGAGAGGAGAAGGGAGGCGAGGGGAGGGAAGGGGAACGGAGAGGAGATGAAAGAGGAAGGGAGGAGAAGAGAGCAGAGGAGTGGAGCGGGGAGGAGAGGGGAGAAGGGGGCGGGGAGGGGAGCAAGGCACCTGGCTCTCTGAAGGCAGACCTGTAGCACTGGGCAGATTCCTTCAAGTTTCCCCGCCTAGTCTTGCAATACAACACCCCCCCCCCCAAGGGAGCTGGGAGGAAGTGGCCCCGGGCGACCCTGCACAGACCCAGGACTGGCCAGGCCAAGACGCAGCCCAGGGCAGCCCTGCTGCGCTCAGGTCTTGGCGGGCGGTGGAGGAGTGGGCTCCGAGCCTTGGTCCCGCAGAGCCGTGCGGTTCCCCCAGCCCCTCCGGCCGCCTCCTCCCAGACGCGGCCCCCCCCGGGCAGGGCAGGGCCGGGCCCCGCCACGCGGCAGGGGGAGCGGGCTGCGCCGCGGCAGAGACGGACGGCGTATTTATTAGCTTGTCAAAGCCTCCCCTGTTTGTGGAAGGCTCACCCAGCTAAACACAACAGTCTGCTTCGCCTTGGCTCCTCCGAGGCCCCCGCGGAGCGCCTCGGCAAAGCGCTTGATGAGGCATAAAACGATGATTAATTAATTTACTGCTCAGTTGATCATCCCACGGCGAGGGGGACGGTTCTCCCCGCGGTCAGCCCCGGCCCGGCCGTGCGTGCGCGGCTGCCTTTGCTCTGACCTGAGCCGGGAAGGGAGTGGCCGGGGAGCCGGGCGCGGGCGGCGGAGGGGGCGGCGGAGGGGGCGGCCGGCCATCCGTCGGGACCCACGGGGCCTGGGAACGCGCGGCGGCCACGTCTTCCCCGCCGCCAGGTGGGCTCGGCGGGCGCCCCGGGGCCCCGGTGCCCGGCTGGGCGGGTCGGCGGCTGGCCGCTCACCGGGCCTCGTCGGCCGGCAGGAGGTCAAGGTCGCGGTCGCCCCGCGGGGGGGACGAGCCGGGCGGAGCCCGCGTGCCCACCGGGCCGGGGCGGACTCGGGGCCGAGCTCTCCCCGGACACGGACACGCTGGAACCACGACGTTCGGCCGGGAGCGGCTGGCGGGCGGCTGCGCTCTCCTGTTTTTCCTCCCCGTGCCTTCAGCTGCACCGCGGTGACCGCGTGGGCCCGCGGGCTGCGTTGCAGGCGTGTGGGAGGTTCGATTCCACCTGAAGTCCCGGTGCTGTGGCAGCCGAGAGTCTCTGCACGTCCATAGCACCGGGCCGACGGGTTTAACACAGGGGACTGAGTGTCGGTGGCCTGCCCACCTGCCCCGCGCGGGGCTGATGTCCTCAGATCTACCCCGCAGCTGAGGAAAATGCTCCTCCGTGCACAGGGACTCTCTGTGAGGGAGGCCGCCAGAGGAAGCCTGTCCAGGAAGGGTCCATTCCACGGCGGAAGGGCCCTGCTATGGAGTTCTCCCGGGCCGTGGCGTGGGGGGGAGGGGGCCGAGGCGTGGGGGGGGAGGGGGCCGAGGCGTGGGGGGGAGGGGAAGGCATGCGGCCGGAACAGTGGCCTGGCTCCATCTCGCACGCGGGCGGGGCCTTTGTCTCTGCGGATGGCACCGGAAGGCAGCTCGCCTTTCAAGGTGATCTGGGGATGCGTGAGCCACTCGGGCCTTTGTAGGGGCTCCGTGGGGTAATTAATTGGCTGGGGAGGAAGGCTGGCCTGGCTTTCGATCCGTGGCTCGAGTGCACGGCTGCGTGGACCCAGCCTTTGGGGCCGGTGGAGAGAGAGCGAGCAGTATGGGGAGCCCGAGGCGGGGCAGAACTTCCCACCTCAGGGCGTCTGGGAAGGCAGGAAAGACCAGGTACACGCCCCACGGACCCAGCTTCCCCGCCTCCAAGCTCCTCTTCCCCAGCTCAGTCCCTGACGCCCGACAGTCCACTCCCCGCTGGAGCGTCCTCGGCTGAGGACCGGGGACCCCGGGAGGCCCCAGACCCGCACCTGACGGTGGAGCGTGCGCAGGAAGGGGTCACCGCGTCCCTTCCTGCTGGGGCGGGAGAAGGGAATGTGCGGGCCCTAGGGCGTGACTTCTCTTCCACCGTCGTGAGGGCCGGGCCTGGGGCGGCCGCCCCCCGTCTGGGGGAGGCTGGCCCAGCGCTTGGTGCTTCCCCGGGGCCGTGACGGTCAGCGCCCAGGCCAAGACACGCTCTCCTCCCGCTGCGGTCAGCGCCCAGGCCAAGACACGCTCTCCTCCCGCTGCGGTCAGCGCCCAGGCCAAGACACGCTCTCCTCCCGCGCAGCTGCTCCGCGCGAGCCCCGGCCGCCCCCCGCGCGGCTTCTGTCAGGGCGACGGGGCGCACGGGCCCAGTCCCCCCAGACGACAGGTCGGTCTCGGCCCCTGCGCGAGGCCCGGCCAGGAATACGGCGGCTGCGTGGGTTCCGGCACGGGGGACACGCTTCCTTTTGGGAGATCAGGACTGTGGCTGGCCAGACCCTCGCCCAGGACGACTTGACAGTTCTAGAGCCGCGCCCAAGCCTGGCCGTGGTTTCGGGCCCCGTCTGCCGCCAGCCCGGAAGGGGCCGCCTGCGCTGACGGCCCCGCCGCCGCGGCGGGGAGCGCGGGCTGACTCACCGGAAGGAGGCGGCACAACCCACCTGCTCCGCACAGGTTTCCGAGGATTTCCCTCCTGCCGACTGTCGGCAGTGTGTGCAGGATGGGTGAGCGGATGAGCACATGTCCCCCGAGCACAAATAACTTAGCTCGGTCATCGGGAGCGGGTTAGCACAGCGACTCACAGGCGTGCTGGGGAGTGGCGCTCGCCTCCTCCCTCCTAGAGTTCCCCGCTCATCCCGCAGTTCAGCATCCTAGGAAGAGTCGAGGCAGGCTGCAAGTCCCCCTCGTGAACTCACGCGCACGTGCTTCCCTGTGGCCACGCGGGCTGCGGGACGCCCGGCCCGGCTCACGCTGGGCTCCGCCGACCCCCGAGGAACGCGCTGGAGGGGAGCTGCCTGCCCCCGCCCCGGGGAGCCCGAAGCCCTGACCCGCGGCCCCCGAGAAGGCCGGGCCCCTGCAGAGGCAGCGGGGGGAGGAAGGAGGCAGAAGGGACGTTTCCCCAAGTGGAGAAGGAGAAAGGAGAAAGGAAGCCCTCAGAGTGAGGTCACCGCTCCAAGAGTGAGGTCACCGCTCCAAGAGTGAGGTCACCATTCCAAGAGTAAGGTCACCGCTCCAAGAGTGAGGCCATGCTCCAAGAGTGACATCACCGCTCCAAGAGTGAGGTCACTGCTCCAAGGGTGAGGTCACCGCTCCAAGGGTGAGGTCACTGCTCCAAGGGTGAGGTCACCACTCCAAGAGTGAGGCCACCGCTCCAAGAGTGAGGTCACCGCTCCAAGAGTGAGGTCACCGCTCCAAGAGTGAGGTCACTGCTCCAAGGGTGAGGCCATGCTCCAAGGGTGAGGTCACCGCTCCAGGAGTGACGTCCCCATTGCAAGGGCGCGGTCGCTGCTCGCGGGGCGGTGGTGCTCCAGTGCCGGGGAGAGCCAGAGCGTGCTGGCACGTGTGTGTGTGTGGAGGATGTGGCGGCTCTCCTCTCCCGGGCGTGCAGGGAGGCCTGGCCCCCGGGAGGCCGGGCTGCAGGGCCCCGCGGCGCGGGGCCGCGGCGCTTCCCGTGAGAGACCCGCCCTGTTCTCCGGCGACGGCCGAGGGCTCCGCCCTGCGGTGTCTGTTGCGCGCAGGGCGTCAGGAGCCTGGGCCGAGTCCCTTCCCCGCGCTGAAGCCGAGGTGAGGCGACGCGGCTGAGGACGGCGAGGAGCGCGGCGCGGAGCCCCGGTCGCCCGAGCGGCTCCGTCGGCAGGCCGGCCGCGGGACCCCACGGGCTTCCTCAGCGGAGAAGCACGCGCGGCGGCTGGGCGGTCGCACAGCGGGGCTGGCCGGCAGCCGTCGCCTGGAATGGACACTCAGTCCGCCTGGGCCGCCGGGAGGAGCGGGGGGGGGGGGGGCCCTCGCCCCCGGGGACCCCTTCTGCGGGGCGCAGCCGGGCACGGGTGCCTCCGGTGTGTCCATCCGGGCTGGCGCGAGCCTTCCGGTGAGCTCCGGCTCTCCAGAAGGTTGACGTTCTTGCTCAGGAGCCCGCACACGCCCAGTGAGCCGGGGCGGACGTGGAAGGCGCCGGCTTTGCACGCCGGTGGCACCGAGGGGAAGGCGCCTCCGGGCCTCTCCCGACGCCGGCCCCCCGGCCTCCACCCGGGCAAAGCCGCCGGTGACCTCGGTTATTAAGTCCCGCGGCTCGGCTAAATAGCAGGCAGGGTTACCGGGACAGAAAACGCTCGTGTACATGAGACGAGCCGAGGGGGGCGCTCGTTGGCGTTTGGTGCTGTCCTGGGGCTTGAACTCAGGACCCGGGCACTGTGGCTGCGCTCTCCGGCTCGAGGAGGAGCCTGTACCACTGGAGCCGCCGCGGCGCTCGCTCGGGGTGTTTGTTTTCTTAAGTGAAATCTAAGTTGGAAAGTCCGTACGACACACTTCGCAAACATTCCGCCTACAGCGCTGTAAGAGCAAAATAAATCCACCAGGCAGCCACGCTGATGGGGCTACACGGTTCCCCAGTGAGTTGCTGGACTTTACAGAGAAAAGAAGAAGGAGACGGAAAGCTCGAGGCTCTGGCGCTGAGTGCGTCTGCGCGGGAGTCTCAGTGTGGGACTGTCCCGAGAGTCCGGATGGGGCGGACGCTCCTGCCGTGACTGCCTCGCGCCGCTTAGATTCCACGGAACGGGTGGAGCGCGATCGGTGAGCGGAGGACTCGTCCCTCCTGGCGGAAGAGGAGGTGGTGTCGGGCTCGGGGTGCCTGACTTTCTTGGGGTGTCGTGTCCGCGTGCGCTCCCGCTTGTGCTGCCCCGAGCCCCGAGGTGCTTGCTGGCATTTTCCCGGTAATTGGTGGATGTGGGGTCCCCACCGGCGAAGGTCAGAGGGCATCGGGGCCCCGTGGCAGTGGCACTGGCGGCGATGCTGTAGAGAGCAGTCTGCCCTCCGGCAGGCGGGGCACTGTGCCGAGGCGACCCAGGGCCGACGGGCGCGAAGCCGAGCGCTGCCTCAAACGCTCTCCCGGTGCGTGTGAATAGCGCGTATCTAGTGAGAAATGGGTCTGCTTAACTTCACCAATGAAAAGAAAGGGGGGGGGCGGGGAAAGTAGATCGGTTTCAGAGCTGTGCAGATTTGGTCTGTAACGTAACCACATCATTAAAAATCATTTCAATGACTCCCATTTGAATGTGAATCCTCCCAGTGCCGAGTGGAAAGCCGCGGACGGCAGAGGCGATGGCGACAGACCTCGGCTCGTCCGCCGTGGAAGGCGAGGCTTCCCGCGCCGTCCCCTCGCTCCCGGCGGCTCGGTGCACAGCCGCGTGCCGCGCGTGACCGCGTGTCGTGGGGGGAGAGTGGCCAGCAGCACCGCCTGCGCGAGGCAGTCGTAGCACCGAGTAACGGCGTCCCGGCAGGCAGCAAGCTCCGTCCTCTGCAGCTCAGGGGCTTGCGGCTCAGTGAGCAGGGTGGACTGCGGCGTGGCCCTTCCGGAAGCCCCCGGCAGGGCGGCCCAGCTCGGCGCCCCTCCAGGTTCCCGGCAGCTTGCTAAGGAGTCGCACAGAGCAGGTGCTCCGCCACCGGGACTGGAGGCTTTGCAGAGCGGCCCACGCACCCCCAGAGGCGGGAACGCCTGGGGGGGGGATATACACACGGAGACCTCCAAGAGGCCACGCACGACATAACGAGATGAATCCCCTCACCACAGTGTTCTAGACAAACACAGCCAACCTTTGTCCAGCGTGGGCACAGACGGGATCTATCCCTGGGGCACAGGGGTGCTTCCAAGGCACCGAGTTTCCCCAGGCGAGTGACGGGGTTGCGGGGCCCCCCGAGCTCCGGTGAGCACCCACGGTCTGCGGCTCCCCGGGGGGCCGCCCGGGTGCCGCCCCGGTGCCCTGCGTGGGGTGAAGACCAGGCCTCCTGCGGCCAGCGGTCGCCCGGGCCCAGGCTCCGGGCCGCGGTGGCCGCGGCGGCGCCGGATTCCTCCCGCGTGGACCCCACGCCGTGGCGCACCGCGTGCGTGCCCGGGTCAGCCCGTCACGGAGGCCTGACCGACGGCGCGTGGCGTCAGGGAGCCCCATCCTTTCAAACGGCTCCCACTGCCCGCAAGGAGGGGAAAGAGCGGGGCGCGGGGCGGCACCGGCCCCCCACGTGGGAACCCGAGGCCCCGCGTCCAGGCCCCCCCGCCCCTGGGGTTTGACCATTGCGCCGTAGACAAATCCTTCTGGAGCTTTCTCCCCCTCTCCCCCGGCTGTGTCCCATAGGAAGGACTAGGGTGACACTTGGTGGCTCAATCGGAGAGACGCCGGGCCTGAGGTCTGACCTGTTCTCCCTCCCGGTGGGGGACTGTTTCCGATGCTGCTGTCTGGAGGGACTCGCCTTCCGTGTCCCGAGTGCAAAGGCAGGCGTGCCAGGAGGGCTCGGCACGGGTGTGGCGCCATACGCTAGGCCAGGCACGCTGCTGGGCTGGCCCTCTGGGGTGCAAGCCCTCCCCCCCCCCCCCGGGGGACCCACCCCTGGCCGGGGCCCGGCCCCCCCTGCCCTCCTGCCGCCCTGCCCTCCGCCGAGCACCGCCCCGAACTCGCCCCTTCTCCGAGGAAAGCCAGGCCCCGTCCCGCCCCCTCACGCGGCTCGGCCCCCACCCCGCCGGGTGTCCAGTCCACGCGTGCACGTGGCTCTCTCCCAGCTGACTGGGAGCGACCGCGCCCTTGCCCTCCTCCCCACGCCCGCCGTCCTTCGGTAGTCCGCGTGGGCCGTGTGCACAGGGCCCTGTCTACGCTGTCACGTGTGTTTCTGAACCAGCTTCCACCTATGCCAGAAAATACGTGTCGTTTTTCCCTCTGAGCCCGGCTTCCTGCACGTAACGGATTTTTTTTCTAGGTCCGTCCGCTCCCCTGAGAATGACACGGCACTGTTTTTCCCTGACAGAGGAGTAGAATCGCATGGCATCTTCACGCCACCTTTTCTGGCTCCGTCCTGGGCCGCGCGGCCTCTGGGCTGATTCCGTAGCTTGGGCGTGGCTCCCGTTGCCTTTCGTTTCCGGGGCACCTGGGGGTGCCGCCCGGGGGCCGTGGAGACAAACCCCGCGGCCGCGGCCCCACAGACGCCCCAGGCAGACGGCAGGCTCCCCGAGTCCCCTCCCCGCGCCCGCAGAGCCGGGCGCGCAGTCCGCTCCGCCCCGCAGTCCGCTCCGCCCCGCCTCCGCCCCGCCTCCGCCGGCGGCTTCCCGCGCGTCCGCCTTTGGGGAAGCGAGGTGCCTCGTGATGGCGAGCCTCACGTGATGCCTGACGGCGGTCAGGTGATGGAGGAGACGATGAGAACCTCTGACGACACGTCTACCTAACTAACTAAGGACTGCTTCCAGGAGGTTGTAATTGTCACGCATTCCAGCTCCGCGCACACGCGCACGTGCCGGAGACCGCACCGACTAGCAAGCGGGGAGACGGGGCAGCGCGCGCCTCCCCGTCCCTCTCGCGACCCCGGGGCTGGAGGCGGTGTGCGCACGCGCACGCGTGACTCGCCTCCGTTCCCCCGGGGACGCCCGGCGGCTCTGGGCGCTGGGTCGGCGCGCGGGGTCCTGGGACGCGGCCGGCGCGGTTCGGGTAAGCGCGTGTATCGCCGCGGCTCCGTCACCCCCCCCTGTACCGGGGCGCGGGAGCTGGCCGCCTGCGACGGGCCCTGGCGAGTCACGAGCTCGACGGCGAGGCCGAGCGGCAGCATTTCAGAACGTCTCGGGCGTCCACCGGCGTGGCTCCCGTCCTGCCACGTCGCCTCGGCGGCGGGGGCGGGGAGCCTGCGGCCCGGTGCGGCCCGGCCCCGGGCGCGGCGCGGTGCCGTGCCGCCGTCCCCCGCCGCCGCCGGGGGGCGCCCAGCGCCCGCGACGCCTCGCATCCCCATCCCCGGGCCCCCGTGGCTCGCACCCGGCACCCCAGCTGCTCGGGAGGCTGAGGTCTGAGCACCGGGCTCCAAGGCAGCCCAGGTGGGCAAGTCCACGAGACTCCAACCTCACCCGCCCCAAAAGCCGCAAGTGGAGCTGTGGCTCAAGAGGTAGAGCAATGGCCTTCGAGCACAGAAAGCTCACGGGCGGCTCCCAAGCCCTGAGTTTGAGCCCCGGCCTGGTGTGTGCACGCACGCACCACACACACACACACACACACACACACACACACTGCTGTGAGTTTGAACACACTGATATTTTTTTCTATGTACCCTGTCATCAGAGCAGTAGAACGCACAGCGGCGGTTCGGAGCACGCTGGGACGAGGTACCTGGATGTCTGTCGCTGGCCATTCTACGCACACCCTCTAGAAACCCGTGTGGGACCACAGTTTGCACAAGGGATTGCTGAGGAGTCTCGTGACGTGGGTCCCCCCCCCCCCCCCGGCCTCTCCGTGTGCACTCAGGGCTGGGCTGCCTCCCTGACTCGACCGTCCGGGTGGCCAGGAGAGCAGGTGGGGACTTGTGGCTGGTGTTATTTGAGCAAGGCCGCTGGGGATGTCCTCAGAGGAACCTTTCCTAGGGTCAGGAAGCCGAGGAAAGACGGCCGGGCCCTAAGATGGATGGGCTCAATGAACAGGAGCACTGGCACACGCTCATGTCTCCAGGAGGGCGTTTGAAGAATAAGTGTGCAAGCTAGTGAGCCAGTGGGTGGGTGGGTGCCTGAGCAGCATTTGGATGAGTTACATTTTGTTCAGCACAGACAGACATGTTCTGCACCTTTAAATTCTGGAAGCTCATTTCACTGAGGGCGGAAGTATCACCCCAGGAGACCCATCGATTTACGAGGTGGATAAATCTTAGTTGATAAATGGACATTTCTCATTCAATAGAAAATGATTTTTGTGATTCTTTCTAAGATGATTAATGTTTCTTTAAAACTTGGGAATGGGAGTGACTGTATTCTACTCATAAATAAATATAACTGGTGTTTCTTTGATCATAAAATGAATAAAGAAAACATAGATCCAGGGCTGGGAATGTGGCCTACTGCTAGAGTGCTTGCCTAGCATGCATGAAGCCCTGGGTTCCATTTTTCAGTGCCACATACACAGAAAAAGTCAGAAGGTGTCACCGTGGCTCAAGTGGCAGAGTGCTAGCCTTGAGCCAAAAGAAGCCAGGGACAGTGCTCAGGCCCTGAGACCAAGCACAGGACTGGCAAAAAAAGAAAGAAAGAAAGAAAGAAAGAAAGAAAGAAAGAAAGAAAGAAAGAAGAGAAAGAAGAAAGAAAGAAAGAAAGAAAGAAAGGAAGGAAGGAAGGAAGGAAGGAAGGAAGGAAGGAAGGAAGGAAGGGAGAGAGGAGAAAGAAAGAAAGAAAGGAAGGAAGGAAGGAAGGAAGGAAGGAAGAAAGAGAGAGAAAGAAAGAGAGAAAAAGAAAGAGAGAAAGAAAGAAAACAGATCCACATTTAAAAAAAAATCTATCAGTATATCACACTGATATTGTGGATCTTTCCATGTAAAATAGGGAATTTTACTACAATGTCTGCCTTGTAGACACTTACTTGGGCTCATGCCACTTGTTTTCACAATCAGATGACCACGCTGACCAAAGATTGGGCCCAACCACAGGTGATCAGCTTGGCCCCCACGTACATTGCATACTTTTTTGTTGTTTGTCTCTTTTTATTTGTATGCTGTTGTATGTCCACTCTTCTAATTGTGGTTGTAGTGATTGTGCCAACATTTACAATATACCACTTTATCTTACCATATTTCATTTTCAAATAGTAATTTATGTATAATGTTTGACCTACAGTTTCATTTTCTTCTGTATTTTATGCTTTTGTCATACGTTTTACCATATATGCCATATATCTTCTTTTTCTTTGTTTGCTTTCACCATGCTTTCTATTTCATTTGTGAAATGAGGTAATATACACACATAGGAAAGCACGAAGTGAGGAGACATACCCTGCCCCCATCCGTCGCTCCACATACGCAAACACTGGGCTTTTGATGGCAAAATGCTGTGTGGAGAGCAGGAGTCTACCTAAGAGGGATAGGTGGATCTGCAGAAGACCCAGGACCCTGGATGGGCTCAACAGACAGGAGAGAAGAGGAGCACGGAGCCTCCCAGAGCCTGTCCTTCATGGGGATCTGGGTCACGGAGCCTCCCAGAGCCTATCCGTCTCTACATCTGGCTCTCCACACCTCCTCTTTCTTCTCTTCTCTAAAAAAATTGAAATTCACTTCAACTCTGGGAAAGCAGCTGCTTTCAAGCACGACAACTGCCATAAATCCATAGCCTCTCGTCTTTCAACTTTTCCTTTAAAACACAGGTTTCTGTCTCTTAGAAATGATGACCATTCTGTTCTCTGATGCTAGGTTCCCATGCATACCAAGATCACATGGTCAGAGAAAAAGCCTATGGTTCCGATGCGAACACTTTTCAGACAACAAAGGACGTGTGTCAACTACTTGACATCCCTTTCTGTGTCCTCTCCGCATGTGGAGAACACAGCCTCCCAACACTCCCCTCTGCCAAGCCGACCCTGTGCGAGGGCACAGCCCGGGACAAGACCTGGGCCCGTGCGACGCCCCCTAGCAGGCCCAGGTAAGGAGGTGACGAAACAAAGACCAGGCACATCTCTGCAAGAGTGTGGAGCAAATCCTACACGAGCTGAGGGCCCAAGGCCCCACGTGGCAGGAGCCTTCCTTCACTGGACCACGTGGGAAAGCCACCGGCCGACACCGGTCCCACTCCAGGTAATAAGGGTAAGGAGAACCCACAAAGACGTTCTTCATGAGAAAAATGGAACGTCGCACGATCGCCTTTTCTAACCCACAGAAACAACTTCGTTCCCAAACTTTCTCCATGAAGGGTCTGTAGCAGAAAAGCGCTAAGTTGGATCTCCAACGTTGGTCTGAAAGATTCTATGCATACCTCAAAAAAACCTGTTGACATTCATGGCAGGAGCACACACCTCGCCCCATACAGACCACATTTCACCATGTGCCCGGCTCCAGGAAAGGCAGGAGGGGGGGTGGTCATACCTGTGATCTCAGCCAACTGGGAGGCAAAGGGTCATTTGGGCAAAGTTATCGAGATTGCCTCAAGAACAAAACAAGAATGAAAGATTTAGGGGTGGGGGGCCTAGGCTCACCCCCCCGAAAGTGGCTGAGCAGAAAGTGCGTGGGTGGTACCCCCATTTCTACAGCTCCTGGTCACACCGAGTCCCGGCCCCGGGGCTCCACCCCCACTCGGAATGTGGGGTTCCGTCTGTGTTGATCACCAAGTCTTCTGTGTAAGCATTGGGGTAAAAGAAATCGCTTGGGAGAGCCACCTCCCTGGAAACGGTTCTCCTCTGTCAGGATTTCCAGAAAGTGCGGAGCCGGGCAGAGCAGTCTTGAGCTCAGACCTCCTGTGCCCTCTGACCTCGCTTGGGTTAAGATGTCTCCCGCGTCGCAGGAGGAGCTCGATTCCAGCAGCTCTGGGACGGAACTTCCGCAGCGCAGGGACTCACCAGCGCCGGGAACTTTTTCCTTCTATGCCTAAGCTGTCTTCAAGGTCGCTGTCCCCTGACGCCTGCCCCCTACGCCGCCAGGATTACAGGAGTGATCTGTGGCGTCGGCTCAGCCTCCGTCCCAGCCGCGGGACCCACGGCCAGTCGCCCCAGCGCACGCGGAGACGCGCACCCCGTGGCCGCGTCTCCCGCCGGGCCAGGCCCGTCCCGGCTCACCACTGCTCCCATTACAAACGGCACCCCAACGCTCTCAGAGCGGGAGAGACGCCCTCACTCCGAGGGAAGGTCTGGGCTCTGTCAAACCTACAGAACAGGTTGCGGGAATTTCATCCCTGCTTGTTAATAAGGTGTGTTTAAGAGGTTTCACAGATGTAACCTAATTGAGTCTAATACTCGCTTTCATTATAACCACATTACGAGGTTGGGGGAATTAGGTCGTTAACCCCCCCGCCCACCTCCAGTTTCCCCCGTGAGCGTCGGCTACCAAAAGGAACCGCCGTGCGGGGCGGGGCTCTCGCGGCGTGGTCTGCCCGTGGGGGGTCTGCGGTGGCTTCCTTGGAATCGACCTGAGGGGCGCGGGCGGTGGGCGGGCGGGGTCGGGGACGGCCCGGGCCGCGATGCAGGCTCCGTCCTCGGGAGGCCGGTCGGGAGGCCACTCGGCGTCCCCCCCCCCCCCCCCCCCCGGGACGACGCGAGTCTCGATGGCCGGCTCTCCTCAGCGCCGACTCCTCCGGGACATCTCTCCGCCCAAGTCCAGCCGCCCGTCCCTGTGCGTCCCTCCAACCCCTCCCCTCCCGCGGGCACTGCACCCCCCGCGACACCGGGTGACACCGTGGGGCGGGGGGGCAGCTACCACGTGGGGGGGGTCCCCTCGGCCGCCCGTGGAGCGGAGCTGCCGCCTCCCCCAAGGGCCGGCCCTGCTCACGCGCTCCTCTCGCGCGGGGGGCACCGTGTGACCGCCGTGGGGCTGCCTGGAGCGCGGCCCCGGCCCCCTCCCCCCACGGGCCCTTCCCGTGGGACGGGGGACACAGCCGGCTGCAGGCCAGAGTCCCGGGTGCAGTCATTTATAGACCTGAAACTGCCTTTCACCAGGGGCGAGATATCAAAGGCGAGGCCCCTAGACGCCATCAAAGACCAGATGATGACCCGCGCGGAGCCGGCGCCCGCGGGCGTGGGGGGAGCAGCGGCCCCTCGCTGCCAGGCACCGCCAGCGGCTGCATCCCCAGGCTCTGCACCCCGTGGGGCCCAGCGGTGCCCAGGACACAGGGCCGCGCCCCTGCCCCGCCTTCCCCTTGCCTCGGTTTCTCTTCTACCACAGGAGCATGCGGAAGCCTCTACACGTCATCTAATGGTGGCCAAGACGGTCACAGACCGTGGAAAGCCTGTGGGTCTGTTCACTTAGCCGTGCTGGGACTAGAACTCGCGGCTTCAGGCTTGCCACACAGGCGCTCTGAGATCGAGCAGTGCCCCCCCACCCCCCCTCCCCCACGCCCGGCTTCTGTTATTCTCCATCTCAGTGTGCTGGGCCAGCGTGGACTTGGATCCTCGCACGCATGCCCGACACAGGTGGGAGGGCAGCCGCGTCCAGCCATCCGTGTGGGGAGGGCGGGCCTCCCACTGCGGCCTCCCGGCCTCCGCCTCTCGGGGAGCAGCGGCCGCAGGTGCGAGCCGCGGTGGCGTCTCAGCGCTTCCCGCCACCCTGCACCGGGGGGCAGCACAATCGCGGGTGTGACGGGGCGTGCGCGGGGGGGAGGGTGCTCCCCAAGAGCCTGCCACAGGACAGAGGAGTGCCCGGGGCGCGGGGGGGGGGGGGGGGGAATCACAGGCTGAGGAAAGCAGCAAGGTGGGGAGGGCTGGGCCCCACAGGGGGGGGGTGGGGGAGGGCTGGGCCCCACGGGGGGGGTGGGGAGGGCTGGGCCCCACGGGGGGGGGGGTGGGGGGCCCCATGGCTGGCGGAGGCAACTTCAACTGCGACCCTAGACAGTGGGGCACAGAAGAACTCCATTTTAGGGGTATTTTAATGGCACAGAGATGCTCCCTGCCTGTTCCTGCGGGAACCGAAGGCACGGGGGAGGGGGAGGGGAAGGGGACAGGGGAGGGGGAGGGGGGAGGAGCGCACATGGGGCATGGAGGGACAAGGGGGGGTTGGGGGGCGGGCACTCCAGCGCTGACAGACACCTGAGCCGGCAGCCGTGCGCACGTGCGCGTGAGGTGTGAAGCGAATGTGCACGCGTGTGAAAATGGCGCCACTGCGGGGCAGAAGGAGGTTCTGTCTGTCTGGTCGTGCGTCCTCACCGTCTATTGACCGCCTGCGCGAGGCACCACGAGTTCACAGGGGAATCAGCGCCGCGATCTGGTTTCAATGCCCTGTGGGTGCACACGGCCGACGTCCACAACCCGTGGCTGACGGTTCCTCCCCCACCTCGAGCAGAGCTCCAGGGGCGGCGAGAGGGCCGCGGCGCGGGGGCCGGGCAGGGCGGCGTCCCGGGGCCGAGGCGCGGGGCCTCTCCACGACATGCGGGGTGGGGGGGGGCTGGAGCCACGAGGGGCTGCCCGGGCACCCGCGGCCTGGAGCTGGAGGACAGGACGGGGGAGGGCGGGGGAGGGCAGGATGGAGGATGGAGGAGGACGGGGGAGGGCGAAGGAGGATGGGGGGAGGATAAAGGAGGAGGGAGGGAGGATGGAAGAGGATGGGGGAGGACGGGGGAGGGCAGGATGGAGGATGGAGGAGGATGGGGAGGACGGGGGAGGATGGGGAGGGCGGGGGAGGGTGGGGAGGGCGGGGGGAGGATGGGGGAGGGACAGGGGAGGGGCAGGATGGAGGACAGAGGAGGATGGGGGAGGACGGGGGAGGGGCAGGATGGAGGATGGAGGAGGACGGGGGGAGGGCGGGGGAGGGCGGGGGAGGGCGGGGGAGGGCAGGATGGAGGACAGAGGAGGATGGGGGAGGACGGGGGAGGGCAGGATGGAGGACGGAGGAGGACGGGGAGGACGGGGAGGGGCGGGGGAGGGCGGGGGGAGGGCAGGATGGAGGACGGAGGAGGACATTATTTCCTGTTTTCCCCTGAGAACTCTCGAGGGGTTTTCAGAAGAGTCTGTGCTTCGCCCCTTCCCACGCGGGTGAGCCCTGAGCTCAGGGGACGAGCCCTTGCCTGGGACAGGCCAGGCCCCGCGTTCCGTCCTCAGCTTCCGAAAGCCAAACCGCACCCCCCCCATGCGTCATCGTTTGTTCCGTGTCGTCTGCTGCGGTGGAAAGCCGGGGATCTTCACTGAAGAAATCCCCTGGTGTGTAGTGTGAGAAAGCCAGAGGCGCGCGTGTGCGTGCCGCGTGCGCGTGCGCGTGCCGGTGCGCGGCGTCCGCGGCTCTGCGCCTTCCCGGGGCACTGCGTCTGCGCGGCCCGCGGGCTCCGGCGGGAGGGCTCGTTCAAAGCCAGAGCGCGCTGGCGGTGCGCGTGCGCGTGCCGGTGGCGGCGGCTCCCGCGGCTCTGTGCCTTCCCGGTGCGCTGCGTCCCGCGCGGCCGCGGGCTCTGGCGGGAGGGCTCGTTCAAAGCCAGAGGCGCGCGTGCGCGTGCGCGTGCGCGTGCGCGTGCGCGTGCCGGTGCGCGTGCCGGTGCGCGCGTCCGCGGTTCTGCGCCTTCCCGGTACGCTGCGTCCGCGCGGCCGCGGGCTCTGGCGGGAGGGCTCGCTCCGGCGGCGGGAGCTGTGGGCCCGGAGCGTGAGGTTTCCTGCTGTGCGTGGGGCTCCGCGCGTGCGCAGCGATTCCGGGTCGCGGGCTCGGCTCCTGCGGGAACTCGGCCCTGCTCGTGCGTTCCCGGCCCTCTCCTCCCGTCATTCCCGCCTTGCGCCGTGATTAACCGCTGCTCCACATCCGAGCCGTGACGTGAAGCCCCCCACGCCACTGAAACGACGTCTCCTGCCCTCTGTGCCTTCCCGCCAATAATAAACAC
Source organism: Perognathus longimembris pacificus (assembly GCF_023159225.1). NCBI lineage: Eukaryota > Metazoa > Chordata > Mammalia > Rodentia > Heteromyidae > Perognathus > Perognathus longimembris. The sequence continues at coordinate 1,311,194 of NC_063179.1, read as the reverse complement.
GGCACCCACCGCGAACACACACGCGTGTGCGTATACACACGCCACTACCTGGGTGTCTGTGTGATGGCGTGTCCACACACATGCGTATGAGTACACGCGTGTATACATGTAACTGTGTGCGCCACACACCACATGCGTGCATGCGTATACATGCACATACACTCATGTGACCGTGGGCACGTGAATAAATGCACATGCGTACGCGCACACGCACGAACACAGGCACGCAAGACACAGACATATCCAGATGTATGTGCACTTACACTTGCACATACACAGTGTGATGTGTCTACAAAGCTATATTGCACACATACAGGTACACACATGTGTGTGCACGTGAGTGCATGAACGTGCCCATATATACTGCGTCTGAATCTATTTACATGTACACGCATGGACACAAGCACACACATGCCCTGTGACCGTGAGCCATATACACTGCATGTGTGCACACATGTACACACGTGTGCTTACTGCTTTCCTTTTAGTCGTACCTGGTCTCTGAGGTAGCTCTGCACAGTTTGGATTTACCCTGTTAGCTTATGTAATCCATGTTTCAAAGCTGGCAGACTCGGTGGTAGTGTGCGCTCGTTCTGTGGTAGTCAGGGCTACCACGAGCGGTCCGCCCCTCTCTCTACCTGTGTAGTTAGGTCTATGAAGTCACTGTCTCCGCAACAACACCCCCCCCCCCGGGCATTTGTGTCATGTATATTTTCAAAACACACAGCCATTGTGATCTGTGCAGTAAGTACAGACCCATGCACAGATCCCACACCGCCTTCCCAGGTGCCACGCAAGACTAGACAGCAGGGGGGGGGGAGAAAGGGGGGGAGAGAGCGCGCGTGTGCGAGCACGCCACTCACGCAGAATCCGCATCGCCTTCGTCAGCGCACAGGGCCCGTTCGCGACGGCTCGGCGATGGCCAGCCCTGACTGCGCCTCGTTGGTGGTCACCCTGATCCCAGTGTAGAGGAACAGGCGGGGAGAACGCGCCGGCATCTCCTCCAGGCGTAGCTGTGTGATTGGAATTCTAACTCTCGCCCCACCCCGTTCTCGCTGTCCCCCCGCGGTCCAATTGTTTCAACCAGTGACAGAGACGTGCGCTTGTCTGCACATTAACCATTTCCAAACCTCGTCACCAGGGTCCACGAGATGCCGGCGTGGGGCCGTGCTGCCCGCTGGGCCGGTCAGGGGGCCGGTGGGTCAGAAGCGAGCTCACCGTGGAACAACGGGAGGCCGGGCCACGCACCAGCGTGTCCGCCTCAGTGGGGCTCTGGAGGCACGCCGGGGACGAGGCCGCCTCCATTCCCCGGCCCAAGCCTGGGGTGGACAGCGGAGCGCGGACCCGCAGGCCCCCCCCCCCCCCCCCACAGCGCTGACATCGCCGCCTGCGACGTCTCGGGGGCGCAGGCCTGGCCACTCCCAGGAGGCAGGCTGGGCGGGTGTGCACAGGTGTGCGCAGGTGTGCCGCCCCGGGCGGCGGCTTCTCACGCCTCTTCCAAGAACGCCTGCGTTCTCAGGAATTCAGAGGCTCCTCCTGCCTTGGAAGCCGTCCCCAGCTCCCAGGCCTAGCTCTGCATGCAGCCGTCTTCCTGCCTTGGAAGCCGTCCCCAGCTCCCAGGCCTAGCTCTGCACGCAGCCGGTCCTCCTGCCTAGGAAGCCGTCCCCAGCTCCCAGGCCTAGCTCTGCATGCAGCCGGTCTGTGGCCGACCCCTCTCCGTGAACAAACCGCCGTGTGGGGTCCCGGTGCTGGGGTCCGGGTGCTGGGGCGGCCCGGGCAGGCCGAGGGGCTGCGATCTCGCTGCTGAACCGGGGAAGGTGGCCGCCCACGGTGGGAGAGCCCAAAGTCACACGGCGGAAAACTCTAGACGTGTGTGTGTGGGGGGGAGAAATCTGTCTGTGGAGCTTCCCACATCCCGCAAGGCATCCATCCCTCCCCAGGGGCACAGGGCCCCCCTCCAGCTCCCCTCCCTCCCCAGCCCTCCCTCTCCCCCGAGGAGCCCGAGGCTGCCCTCCTTCCATCCGGCGTCCCGCCCCCTGGGTGTGCACCCTTCCTCTCCGCCGTCCTCGAATCACAGAGACGACGCGCTGGGCGGGTGGCTCCCGCGTGTCACCCCGGATTTGGAGGAGGCCGAGACGCGCGGATTGCCGCGCAAAGACGGCTGGGGCGGGAAAGTGCGTGAGGCCCCGCGCTTCCGAGAAGCCGGACGTGGGGCCGTGGCTCACGAGACGGGGTGCCGGCCCCGGGCGCGGAGGTCCATGCCCAGGTTCCACGCGCACGCGCACGCGCACACTCGCAACGGAGGGGCATGCTTTGACTCCTCAGCCTTTCCTAGCTCATGGGTGCTTCTGGAATGTTCCCTGTGGATGGCCGTCCACACGGCCCCATGACCATCCGTCAACGTGGCTGCCCCGGTCCCCACCTCCTCCCGCTCAAGGCTGCGAGGCCACGGCCCCGCGGTGTGCGTGCAGCCGCCTGTCCCGGGGTGAGCCTCCCGTGGGGGGCGGGGGGGTGTGCGTCTCCGCGCTGGGCGAGGGGTTCACTACGGACATGGCTAGCGTATGCGGCGGGCGCACAGTGACGGGATGAATGAGGAAAGCCGCCTGGTGGAGAGGAAGCCGATGCTGGAGTGGAGCTGGGTGGAAGCACGCAGGGCGAAGCGAAACCTCTCCTTCGCCAACTCAGTGGAGGAAGCGACCGCAAGTGGCTCACGGGCACGCGGGGCGAGGTCCAGGGAGCGTCTGCGTGGGACGCGCCGGCCCTGGCGAGACGGAGGTCACGTTCGGTTCCTTGCCGAGGCCTCCGTTGTTCTGGAGGAGAAACCGACGTCCCTGAGGTCCGGGGACACGGCAGCTCCTGACCCCCTCCAGGCGGCTACGGCGATGGGTCCGAGGCCCTGGCCCGCTTCCGGTGGCCTCTTTTCCTGGGAGACACTTTAACTTGGCTGGAAGCACCCAGCGCTGGCGCTGCCAGGGGCAGAGGACCAGGCCCCCGGCATGGAGGAGCACCTTCGGGGGGGGGGTGTCCTGCAAACCCCTCCTGTGGGCTTCCCATGAGCCCCTGCAGGCGCGGAGCCCCGTGGGTCCGCTCCAGTTGGAGAGTCACGTGGAGACAGACATGTCGCTCCCTCCCCAGAGGTCAGCCGGGCGTGCGAACGCAGTTCACCTCGTTTTAATGTGGGCGCTCGTGACCGGCCTGTGTGTGGTGTGACCTGTGACCCCCGGGGCGGGGGGCACCAACTCCCTTAATGCACCTTCACCTGGTCTCCCCAAGTTGCCAGCCGGCCCTCACTTCCTCCCTCTGCCCGAGCTGGGGGGGGGCTGCCGGGCGTGGACCGACCCCCTTGGGGCAGCGCTGCACAGAAACCCTGCCAGGTCTCCTCTCTCCGCTGCCTTTGGGGTACAGATTCCACCCAGAAAGCCCGTTCCCCGTCCCTGGCGGAGCCGGGCGGCGTTTCGGGGCACCCCCCACCCCCGCGCCCACCCTCGCGGCTCGCCCTCCGCGCGGGAGCCTCACCTCCGCCGTCTCTGGGCGGACGTGGCCGCCTCCCGCGCCAGCGCGGCTTCAAGTTCTTCCTGTTTACTAATTAGGCTTCAATTTGTTCCCAGTGCCAAACGTTTTCAACCTCCCACGTTCGTGCCCGACTCTCTTCTCTTTCCACCCTTCAGCCGTACCCCAGGTTTAATTGAGTGCTCCTAATGGGCGCAGGACGCTGTCGAATGTGCGAGGAGACACAGGCGTGCAAGGGGCCCCGGCACACAGACGGAGAAGGAGGGGCGCGGGGAGGGAGGCCCTGTGCCCACGCGTGGACCAGCGCTCTCCGTGAGCAGGTGTTGAGAAAGTAGCACGGCGCGCCGGTGCTGGTGACGGCGAGGCTCCCATGGCGAGGGGCCTGGCGTCCACAGCGAACCCCCCGGCCCCCCCGCAGCCGTGGGGCGAGCCGGGAAACAGCAACCTCCCCCACCGAGCCCCAGGCCGAGCTCCCAGACTGATCTTGTCTTTCCATCCGTTGATGGAAGCCAGCGCCGCATTCACAACCGCAGCCCGGGCGGCGGAGGCCGAGCGCCCGCCCGCGAGGCCCCGGGCCAGCTGCTCTCGGAGGGAGCGGAGGGGCGGCGGGTCGGGGCGCATCCCGGCTACCGTTGGCTCCCGCCCCCCGCAGACCCCGAGCTTCCAGGAGAACCGGGAACACCTGGGCCCCGGGCCGTGGGAACACGGGGCAGACGCCGCACAGCTCCGCCCGCCCGCCCGCCCGCCCCACCACGGCCCTGCCCAGCCCCCGCCGCGCTACTGCCCTCCCCGCGGTGCGGGAAGCCCCCCTCCAGCCAGCCCAGCCTCCGCGCGGAGCCCAGCCAAGCGCTCCCAGCACGTACGGCCAAGGATGAAGTCAGAGACACAGTGTGGGTTGAAGACCTGGCCCATGATGTCACTCTCATTAGAGAAAATAATTTACTCACATCACTATAAAAACCTCCTGTGCAACAGGAACCACCTACTCTCCACTTATTCCTGTCTCTTTGAACCTTTCCATAGTCCCAGCGCACACACACACACACTCACACACACACAGAGAACACACATGTACACACGCATAGATACAGACTCAGCCTTGCTTCTCCTGGGAACTGACCTGTCACACAGACAGCACAGCTGGCTATGCAGAGGTCAGAGGTCACGTGTCTTCCTGGGCCTGGGAGTTGGGAATGGAGGGAGGGTTAGGGGTCACAGCCCAGCCTCGCTTCTGCTTCAAGACCTGGGAGCTAAGGACACTGACATGGGGCAGGGAGAAAAAGGGAGAGAGAGAGAGAGAGAGAGAGAGAGAGAGAGAGAGAGAGCGTGCACTTGCCAGAGTTCACCATGCACATCTCTGCTCCCAAGTTCACTCAGGTGGCTTTTGGTTTTTTTATTTTTCTTTGTTCCACAACATGAGGAATTGTTGAAGTTTATCTCATTCTTGAAGCTCAAGGGGATTTCAAAACATACGACAAACTCGTTTCCAAAGGAAAGAGAATAGGAAGAAACAAAAGAAACGATCGCAGAGATTTCAAGCGGTCGGACAAAGTGGCTATGAGCCAGTGCCGCTCCAAGCGCAGCTGACTCTCATCATCATTATTTCCTATCAGGTAACAAGGCGAGAACAATTAGTAGTCTCACACAGAACACCTGTGCTTTTATGATTGCGTAACTACGGAAGACAATCGCCGCGCTCACGGAGTGCCTGTCCTAAAACACAGGTGACACAAGCTGGCTGTGTGCTCACAGGAGCCGGTGACGGAGCTCCAGCTGGGTGCGCGGGAATCCTGGAGGAACGTTCCAGAAAGCCCTCCGCTGGAGGGACTTCCACAGCCACTTTGAGCCTCGCGGCGCTTCCGTGTGTCCCGAGGGTTGGGGTCGTGCTAGGCAAGCGCTCTACCCCTGGGCCACATTCCCAGCAGTGTGCAAGAGTTCTGACTTCCCTATGGCCTCGCTAGCATTTGCTTTTTTTTAATTTATAATAAACCAATTGTGCCATTTTTGCGGCTAGTCCTTCTGAGTGGCATGAGCTGCGCCTCTGCTGGGGTTTGGTTGTCCTCCTCGTGGTTATACTGAATAGTTTTCTTCTGGTATCGAGGAGTATCTGTCCACGTCATTGGACTCTTGAGTTTTTGGTGTTGCGTGTGTTCCCAGTTCCTTGTGTCCTTTGCCATATGAATCCTTACAAATATGTTTTCCATTCTCTCAGCTGTTTCTTCAGCTTTGTGGTTGTTTCTTCTGCCCTGCGGAATAGTTGGTTTTCACTGATTCCCATTTGTCTGCCTTGGCCTTTGTGGCCTAGAGTTCTGTGTAGAGTTCTGGGTGATTGGGATGGATATGTGGGTTTGTTCCCAGGATTTATAATCTGTTCCCTCTGTGTGTGCATTTGGTTCTATGTGGTTTCCGTTCCTATAGCTCTTTAGTGCAACCTTGAAATCAGGTACCATGATGCATCCAGCTTGTTGTTGCTGCTCAAGATTACTTTTAACTATTAATATCTTCCGTCATTACACATTGTTCGTCCTAATTCCGTGGAAAGTATTATTTGTACTCTGATGGAAAAAACATTGAATCTGCGGATTGCTTTGGGTAGTATAGACATTTTAATAATGTCAATTCTCCCAACTTATGAACATGAAAGTCTTTCCATTTTTTGGTGTCTTCTGCAGTTGTCCTCATCAGAGTTGTATAATTTTCATTGTGGAGATCTTTTTCTTTCTTAGTTAAAGTTATCCTTACATGTTTTGTGTTCTTTCCATAGCTATTATGAATGAGATTTCTTCCTCAGAAATTTTGTTGTTAGTTATTCATGTATAAAATATGATGAATTTTTCCAATTTATTTTGTTCTACTCTATTTCTATGCTGTTGATTTTGCATTCTACAACTTTTCTAAATTACTTATCTGTTTTATTAGTCTTTTGGTGAAGTCTTTATTTCTTTCTATAAATGGAATTGTACCATCTGCAAAGGGACATAATTTAACTTCCATCTTTCCTATATGCTTATCGTTTCATTAATTTTATGTGCCAAATTGATCTGGCACAAACCCCTGTACTCTATTCAATAATAGTAGCGAGGGAAGACATGCTGTCTTATTCCAAATCTTATGGGAAACTCTAACTTTCCCCCATTCACTGTGATATTGGCTGAGTTAGTATGTTGAAGTTTGTTCCTGTTACACCTAAGTTGCTCAGTGCTTGGATCATAAAGACATGTTGAATTTTGAATTTGATAAAGCATTTCTCCTGCACCTACTGAGATAATTTCATGAATTTATACTTCATCCTGTTGCCGTACTAGAACGTGTTCATTGACGTGACTGTACCCATAGGGATAATTCCTGCTGATCACACGATTCATCTTTGTACTGTGCTCAGGATGGGATTTTCTAGTATATGTGTAATTTAAGCGTCTATTCTTTTTCAAGTGATTGTTATCTTTGAGTAGTTGAATAAAGGAGTTGCCATTTAACAAAGCAGCGTATGAATAGCCATATATCTTGACCAAAGTCATCCTTTCTACACCCTCGCCCATCCCTCCTGTACCGACCCCTTCCCTCTCTCTTCTTAATTGTGTAGGGTGCACATTGTCATCTGTTCCTCATCAATACTGATGTGTAGGTTGTTTTGTAAATTGTGTCTTTATCAGGTTTTTGTTTGTTTGTTTGTTTTTTGTGCCAGACTCACGGCTTGACCTTCGCCTGAGCACTGTCCCTGCGCTTTGTGCTCCAGGCTAGTGTTTTACCTCCTTCCACCCATGTTTTATCCACTGGGAAAACAAGTGGACTTCTGTGACCTGACATCCCAACAGGGCAGACGGAAAAGCAAACGGAAAGTGTATTCAGAAGCGCCAGGGCATCTATGGACCAGGGGACATCACAGAGAACAAATAGTGGGCAGGGAGAAACTTATGGACAGCCTGGACAGCCTGGTGCTGTGCAGAGAGCTGCGCATTCCAGAAGCGGTGCCGTGTGTCCCCTCGGGGAGCCCCTGGGCCGCCTGGGCGTCCCCGCCTCTCCGCACGTGTGTGAGGCCCACGAGAAGGACCCGAAGGAAGCAGCGGTGGTGTGCTCCCCACCCATCTCCACAGGCAACCATTCTGTCCCGGAGGCTGGAGGGGCAAAGCGAGGCGCTGAGCCCAGACCCACTCTTCTCTGTGCGTCAGCATCCAGGTCTCCTCTTTGTGTCAGCACCGTGGTCGTCGCCGGTGAGGCCGACCCCGTGGGCCCCCTCGTGCCTGGGGCAGCTGCAAAGGGCCCATCTCCAAGGGTCAACCCAGGAGCCCGTGGGACACAGCCAATCTGCCACAGCCCAAGAGGCGGCAGAGAAAAGCGAGACAGCTGGTGTCTATTATCCCATTAGGAGCAAGACATAGCCAAGCTCCTAGGTGTTTCCTGCAGGCGAGGGACCTAGGTGAGGGAAGGAGAGCACTTCTTGCACACCAAACACACATCACAGCGTCTCTGATGTTTTATGGCAAGTCTTATCTGAATGGAGATGTTTTGAGTTAAGGCAACACATAACCAAGAATACATCCAGGCCATCACAAACCAGTTCCCTAACAGTTTTCCTTTCCAAATTATTGCACTGATAATTGATGTGCATATCGCATATTATATCAGTTCTTCAGCTGAATGAAGGCGGAGGCAGAAATAGGGTGTTGAAATAAATATTTTAAATGGTCAGACCTTAACTGTTGGTAAAATACGGGTATTGTTTCCAACTTGCCTACAGCAAATATAGGCTTCAACCCTTCCAGCTCTGAGTCAGTGGCTCAGTAGCCTATGAAAATATATGAATCTGTTATGAGACAAATAATACAGTAAGTAAATTATTAACTAATATTGTCCCTGTAATCTATTGGGTATCTGGAATAACTTAATCACACAGAGGCAAAATCAATGCTTAATAGTGCTGCAAATAACAGACAGAAATCATTGAGCCATGAGTGGAAAACTCTATTGGAAATGTCCAGAGTATTGAAGATTAAGTGGATGAAAGACAAATAACAAATGGAGCCAGCCTTCCCATAGCGGCTGTCTCCACGGCTGGGTGTGCTCAGCTACCGTTCCTGTTTGGAGGGCTCACTGACTGTGTACTAAACTTGTCTGATGGAACTCAGTCGCTCTGTGTGCAAAGGGTTTTGAATGATCTGATAAACACACAGCAGGTCTTCTTTTCTCGTGAAATGTAGCAGGGTGCCTGCAGCCAGAATCGTTTCAAGGGTCACCGCGGAGAGCAGGCCGGGGCCTCTGGCGAAGTGTGGACTGTTGGAACGCACAAGGAGCTGGGCCTGGGCGGCTTTGGCTGGGAAGGGCGAGGGCTGGGTACAGCCGGCCTGCAGCTCAGGGGACCTGCTGGGGGGCTGCCCAGAGGGGGGCTGCTGGGCCAGCCGGGTCATCAAAAGTGCCCCTCCTCCTGGGAGACTCGGGGTGCGGCCCTGGGGGCATGGCCACTGGGCCTGCGAGGCAAAGCGGTTTCAATCGCTGACGTACAACATACTTCACTCTATAAAAATTCTGGTTGAGAACGCTGGCGCGTACCTCGCCGTGTCTTACCTCGTGTCCTGGGCTCGCCGTGTCTTACCTCGTGTCCTGGGCTTGCCGTGTCTTACCTCGTGTCCTGGGCTCGCCGTGTCTTACCTCGTGTCCTGGGCTCGCCGTGTCTTACCTCGTGTCCTGGGCCCGCCGTGTCTTACCTCGTGTCCTGGGCTCGCCGTGTCTTACCTCGTGTCCTGGGCCCGCCGTGTCTTACCTCGTGTCCTGGGCTCGCCGTGTCTTACCTCGTGTCCTGGGCTCGCCGTGTCTTACCTCGTGTCCTGGGCCCGCCGTGTCTTACCTCGTGTCCTGGGCTCGCCGTGTCTTACCTCGTGTCCTGGGCTCGCCGTGTCTTACCTCGTGTCCTGGGCTCGCCGTGTCTTACCTCGTGTCCTGGGCCCGCCGTGTCTTACCTCGTGTCCTGGGCTTGCCGTGTCTTACCTCGTGTCCTGGGCCCGCCGTGTCTTACCTCGTGTCCTGGGCCCGCCGTGTCTTACCTCGTGTCCTGGGCCTGCCGTGTCTTACCTCGTGTCCTGGGCCCGCCGTGTCTTACCTCGTGTCCTGGGCCCGCCGTGTCTTACCTCGTGTCCTGGGCCCGCCGTGTCTTACCTCGTGTCCTGGGCTCGCCGTGTCTTACCTCGTGTCCTGGGCTCGCCGTGTCTTACCTCGTGTCCTGGGCTCGCCGTGTCTTACCTCGTGTCCTGGGCTCGCCGTGTCTTACCTCGTGTCCTGGGCTCGCCGTGTCTTACCTCGTGTCCTGGGCTCGCCGTGTCTTACCTCGTGTCCTGGGCTCGCCGTGTCTTACCTCGTGTCCTGGGCTCGCCGTGTCTTACCTCGTGTCCTGGGCTTGCCGTGTCTTACCTCGTGTCCTAGGCCCGCCGTGGCGACGTGCTAGCGTCTCTGCACCCCCTTTGCGCGGCTGCCGGGACGATCCGCCAGCCTCGCCGTGACGGAGGGACGGTTTACCGCAGTGCGGTGCGTCCGCCGCAGGCGTCGGGAGGCACTTTTGAGTAGGGTCCATGGTTATGGGATGCGCGCTCAGCAGTCACGGTCACATTGCCGTCACTCCAGTGTTGTCGCCCTTTCTAGGATTTTACCCACACAGAACGAATCGTGTGGTGTGTGGTGCCGTGTCCAACTCAGGACATTTCCTCATGGCGTCTGCCCCTTGCCATTGCTTCCCCAAACTCCCACCAGCCCGAGGCGGCAGGACTCCGCTCCAGAAACGCAGGGAACGCAGGGCTCATGGTTGCAGCCCCTCCACGTCGGTCTACGAGCTGCGTGAGTGTCTTCCTGTAGAGAGCCAAGCGAGGACGCAAGTCCCTCTGCAGTTTTGAATTTGCAGACAAATATCTAGTTGTCTAGAGACTTCTCGTTCTCTGATGGAGTTTGCTGGCCTCTGCGGTCATTGGGACCTTGAGCGTCTGCAGGGTCACAGAGCTGAAGTTTGCTCCTGCGCGCTGTGTTCAGGGTAGGAGGTGGGCCCGGGGGAAGGTCGTAGGCCTTTGGGGTCCTGTCCCTGGGGAGGGGTGGGATCCCCCCACCTCCCCTTCCTTCTGTTGGTCTCTGGCTGTGTGGCAGGTAGTTCGCTCTACTCGTACACCTAGAAGGAGCTGGCTCTCCCAGACCATGGACTGTCACCTCTACAACTATGAGCAAAGCCATCTTCCTTCTTTATTATCTCAAATGATTTGCAATAGTGATCGAAAGCTGGAAGTTGGCTCATTGCATATGTACAGGTCTATTTCTGGACTTTTTTTGGTGATAAGAGAGCCCTGATAGTACCGGGATTGTGATAGTACCAGGTTTTTGATGGCGCTGGGGTTTTGAACACACAGCTTGGTAGGCAGGTACTGAGCCCCTCTGGCCACTCCACTAGCCCTGTTGTAGGCTGACTATTTCCAAGACAAAGTCTCTCTTCATCCCCTGTCTGGCCTGGAGTTGGCCTTCGTGTTCTGTGCTGACAGGGCTAGCTGTGACAGGATTCATCAGCTAGGCCCCCAGGGCTTGGGAGTTACTTTGTCATAGATTTGTAATAGTTACCGTCATTCATAGAAATAAACGAGGGCTGTGCGTACCATTTCTTTCTTTCCCGGGGATGGTTGTCAGTTTATGTCTAGACCTTTCCCCATTTCGTCCGTGTTGCGGATGATGTTTTCAGAAGCCCCGTGTTCTGGTGGGTGTCTGTGGGATCTGCCGAGATGCTCTCTCCCCCATCTTGGCACCGTGAGGTGTCTGTTGGAGGCAATGGTACTCCATCCCTCGTTCCTGACTCTCGGCACCGTGTTAGTCAGCTTTCTGTCACAGTGACAAATATCGAATACAGTCAACTTACAGAGAGGAAGGTTTATTTTGGTTCATGACTGCGGAGGTTCCCTCCTGGGTTTCCTGGCCCCTGGCTTCGTTTCTGTGGCAGGCCGGAGCACCGTGGCGTGCGTTCTTGGCTCACAGGGCCGTCGGCCCCCATGGAAGCCAGGGTCGAGAGCTACAGGAGACAGGTGCCAATATCCTCTTCGAGCCACAGCCTTGTGGCCTGGCTTCCTCCTAGCACGGCCCGCCACGTCGAGGGCTCACCAGGCCTCCCAGCACCGAGGCCGGCCACCAAAGAGTGACCGCGCCGAGCTCTGGAGACGGCCCCGGCCCCAGCCCGAGCAGACCCGCCCGCGGCACCCGCGGGAACTGAGCTCAGTGCGGGGCTGACTCGAGCTAACTCATCCCCAGCGGCGCCCGCTCCGCTCCTTCCTCGCTTCCTGCCGTGGTCGGGTGACTCGCCTCGGCCCTGGGGGACGCCTGGGACCCCGCGTGGCTTTGCTTATCGCCGGCTTGCTCAGGGAAGGGAACGGCCTAACGTTCAGACTCACCCCGCTTGGAGGGTGGCGTGCTGACACTGGAGAGCGGCGCGCATCCTCCCGGGGCTGACGCGAGGAGGGACGGGACGGCAGCGCCTTCACTCCCCGTGGCTCGCTTCCTATCTCTTGGGGAGGGTTGTGAGGCACACACCCCACACCTGTGCGTGTTATTAGCGCGGGAAGCACCTGTGATCGAGGGCCCAGAGGGGCCGTCCGCGGCGGTCACGCCGTCAGCGCGCAGCTCCGCGCCTGTGCTTCCTGCATTCTCTCCCCGTGAGCCGAGCGCCCGAGAGCGGGTGAACCGTCCTCCCCATCGCATCCACCGCAGGCACTGAGAGGCGTCGGGCTGGACAAGCCTCCCGGAGGGTGTCTGGAAACCGGGATGGGAGCTGACTCAGCTTGACTCCAAAAATACGTCCTCCCCCGAGGGCCACTCCTTTTATCCTCTGCACATTGTGTGTGCGTGTGTGTGCGCGTGTGTGTGCGCGCGTGTGTGTGTGTGTGCGCACATGCGCGCGCGCGCGGGTGCCTGCCAGTTTGGGGGCTTGAACTCAGGTCCTGGGTGCTATCCCTGAGCTTTTTTGCTCCAGGTAAGCACTATCACGATTCACGGCCGCGCGTTCGGCTTTTCCGGTGGTTTATTTGGGATAAGCGTCTCATGGACTTTCCTGCCCAGCCTGGCTTCAAACTCTGATCCTCAGATCTCAGCCTCCTGAGCAGCTCAGATTACAGGCGCAAGCAAGCGACAGCTCGCTCTTCCCTGTTTCTTTACCTCCTTCCTCTCCCTGAGAAATCTGATGGGACTCAAGCCCCCTCAGCTGGCCGTCCTTGCTGTCCGATGCGTGCTTGCTTTGCTGTGGGACTATCCTCCATGCTTTCCGTGGAGCCGCCAGCATCTTTAAAGTTCCGCGGGCTGTGACCTACTTGCAGTTGGCTGGGAGGGTGGGGTGCACTGCCAGTTCCAGCTTCTGGGTTAGCTGAGGCAGAAAGACCACTTGAGCCTCGGTGTTCAAGACCGGCCCGGGCCACAAGGCAAGGCTGTGAGTCAGAACACAGACCGAAACCTGTGGCTTAGAGCCTTCCTTTGGGGGCTTAAAATAATAAACACGCGCACTTGTTCGCCCATCTCTTTCATAGGCGATGAATCCTTTGTTCATCACGAAGCTAATTCGCTCACGTCTGTTGTCTTCTGGCTTTCCCCTGGAGCGCTTCTGCACATGGGTTGCTTCGCTCACTGGCGGGGGGAGACGCCAGGTCTGCGGAAGATCCCACCTGCGGGGTTCGCCCCTTCCAGGGCGCGTGAGTCCCGGGCGGCTCCGGCATGCGCCCTCGGCTTTGTAGTTCTTGCTTTCTCAGGCAGCTCCGGTGCCCTGGTGTGGGAGGAGTCAGTCTGCGACCCAACGGAAGCCCTCCAGGGGTCCCGCCTGGACTCTCTCCCTGGGGACGTGACGGAGGGGTGGAGGTGGGAGCTGCCACCAGGTTGTGAGGCTTCCCGAGTGGAGGAGGCAGGGTGCTAAGCACAGCCAGCATGGCTTCCGGGACCCGCGAGCTGATGTGAACTGAGCATGGTGGCCCAGCGCTCCCCGGTGACGGGGCGGCCTCACGGGCTCGGACTCCACACCAAAGCGTCTGGGAGTCCCGGGGACGGGCACCGTCCAGCGACAGGGTCGCCCTTCATGCAGCGATGGACTGCAGTGCCTGGCAGCAGCATGTCTCCAGGACAGCTGGCCCCGGCGGTGTCTGGGGTAACGTGGAAGGAGACCCCGCTAAGCCCTACTCTGTGTCCTTTCAAGGACAGAAGGAAGGCCCACAGTAGACGGCAGAGGCGCTGGGGAGCGGGTTTGATGTCCCCAGAGCCTAAGGAGAGCCAAGGGCCCCAGACTCAAGGCTGAGTGGAGTCCAGGGCCCAGGGTCAAGGCTGAGCAGAGTCGAGGGGCCCAGACTCAGGCCCGGTGGAGTCCAGGGCCAGACTCAAGGCTGAGCGGAGTCGAGGGGCCCAGACTCAAGGCTGAGTGGAGTCCAGGGCCCAGGGTCAAGGCTGAGCAGAGTCGAGGGGCCCAGACTCAAGGCTGAGCGGAGTCGAGGGGCCCAGACTCGGGCCCGGTGGAGTCCAGGGGCCCAGACTCAAGGCTGAGCAGAGTCTAGGGCCCCAGACTTGGGCCCAGTGGAGTCCAGGGGCCCAGACTCAAGGCTGAGCGGAGTCGAGGGCCCCAGACTCGGGCCCGGTGGAGTCCAGGGCCCCAGGCTCGGGCCACAGCTCTTCTGGCTCTGCCCATGCGGGTCTCGGAGGCCCGCCTGGTAGACTGAGGGCAGCGCCGTGCCCACCAGGAGCCTCGGCTCCCCATCGCCCTCTCCGGAGCCCCCGCGTCACCCCAGGCTCCTGCACAGAATTAGCTGATGATGAGTATCTGTTGAGCGGCAGTGAACTCCCAGGAAGCAGAACTATTCCAACACGATGAACTGGTTTCTGATCACTCACCGTCAGCGCGGTGTTTCCGAGTCACGGGGTGTGCTAAGCCCTCGGGGATAACCTGTCTGTGACTGGCGCCCGCAGCTCTTCCTTTCGGGTGACCTCTCCGGGTGGCGGCTGACAGCTCACCGGGCCTCACCGTCCCAGTTGCTCACGGTGCCTGAAGACGCAGGCTCCATTTCTGGGAAGGGGGCCCTCTCGGTGCGCCCCGTCGGAAGCAGCCTTTCCTGCCATGACCTAGGCTTGTGTTGCAGGTCGGGTATCGAGAGCCCCACCAATCACAGCAGAGAGCCCTCGCTCTGCGCATGCCTTGTAACGGACACCCCTCCCTCCGGTGCACGCCCAGGAGCACAGACCCCTTCCTCCAGTGCATGCCTGGGCTCGCTGCCCCCCTGTCTGTAGCCAAAGTCTAGGATATTCTGCTTCCAGAAGTTGCCCTGCCCCCACATACTCTGGAAGTGAATGCGGCTTCTTATTGAAACCTGACGCATGGCTTCAGTAAGCCTGCCAAGGCACTGATAATAACGTCCTAAACGATGCCTCCCCTAGTCCTGGGGCTGCTGGCAGGTGCCCCATTCAGCATGAGCGGTTTCCAGGTTTGCCACTGCCCTTCAAGGCTACGAGGTTCCCCCTGAAAACAGACAGCCTGGAGCCCCTGTACATCCTCCCACCCTGGCTGCTCTGGCCTCCGGGCAGGTTCAGGTGGGTCCAGGATCTATGTGGAAGGAGGAAGAGCAGGCTATGACTCCTCCTCGTTTTCTGCTTTGGCCAACACCTTAGTTTTCTTCTGGAGGTCATTGCTCCTGATGGGACCTGTATCCCCTCCTGTGGGGGACATTGCTCCCTGAAAACAGGAAGGAATTCTGAATCAAGGCTCCATGCAAAGAACTGATGGTAAGCTGCATTTCATGTTTATTTTCTAGGAGTGTTTGCTGTAAATACTTTCTGTGCTTTTGAAATGAATTTTTTAAATTCTGTCTTGTTTCTGTCTGAGTAGCAACTGGGCAGCTGCAGGGCACCTGCGGTAAGTTTGCTGTCAAATGACAATCTTTGTGACACTAGGAGATTTCAGACTGCAGCTCTTGGTTGGTTGGTGGGGATTTCTTCCCCTTACAGGAGGAAGGAGATCAAAGGCGTGAGTCACGCCAGGACTAGCGAGGTTAGGGCAGACCGGCCGTGGCGGCGCTGTCAGGAGAGGTCAGCTCACCGCTCCACAGGTGGTGACTCGTGGTCTGGACCTCGACGGCACGGCCCCACAGGGCCGTCAGGCGGGACGATTTCTCCGCAGGTGCCGGGTCCTGCTTCGTCCCTCGGAGAGCGTGGGCCACCTGCGGGGACCGGCAGACGCGGCCCAGGCAGCTCCGATTTGCCCAAGATGTCTTTTGCACGTTTTAGATTACGGGGCTTAAATTAGCATGTCTGATAAGAGCAGCTGCATCTTTTCTTGTCAGAGGGCGGCCTGCGCGTCCACCGCGGCCAGCAGCGTGACCTCAGCTCGGGTGGCGGTGGTAAGGTGAGTCCCTGTAGGAAATTATTTATAACCTGAGCAGGTCATTCGCTTTCAGCCCCGAGGGCAGTGCATGGAACTGACATAGAAATAATGGCCTATGAACTTTTGATCCAATTAATTGTTAATGGGCGGTCTGATTAGCAAATAAAAGGCCTATTAAGTGAGCTGCTTGTCTTTCTTTTGTAACATCAGAGAGCCGCATTTTGCCAAGGGAAAGCAGAGGTATTGTTGGCGGTTCGTCTTCTTTAACTAAGTCACTTGCTCCTTCACATTAACTAAGGTTAACTATGAAGTTTGGCAATCTCTAGAAACTTACCAGTAAACATGTCAGTGTGCTTAGACAGGCTTCGGAGGGGTGTTTATTAATACTTTCTTTAAAAATCATAATAATGGTTGGGATTCTTAGGGTGCATATTCTGTATAAATGTAATTTAGAGCTCCACTGGACTGGGGTAGTCTAATGTGCAGGAAAATGTGTGGTTTTGTGTGATGGAGTGACTTCCTTTCTCCCCCCCGCCCGAATGAAGCGGAAGTTATATTGTTCTGACGATTAACGTAATGTGTACTCCCTGCACTGGAACAAGGAAGTCAAGAAGCACGGCCGACGGCGAGGCCTCTCCTGCGGGAAGTGACACGCGTGCGTCTCCGGGTGCCGTCGACGCTCCCGCTACCCGAGCGGCCCTCGTGCCGGGCCCGAGCAGCCTGGGCCTTCCATCCCCAATGTAACGGGCGTGCTTGGGACCCCAGCACCCCAGAGAGCCGGGAGACGCAGCCAGGTGCGGCCCAGCGGGGGCCACGTAGGGCAACCCCGCTCAGCACACACACACCAACAGTCAACACACCAGACGCCACGGCCGCCGCGGTGAACTCGAAACCGGCAGAGGGCGTGGGGGAGGGGCGGGCGGTGTGGGAAGGAGAGACGGGGCGAGGCCTGGAAACCGCACGCGGGGCCCCATCAGGACGCACCTAGCTCACGGCAACAAAAGAAGTGGAGAACAATGTCGGGCCCCGAATCCTCTGGAATCTCTCCCTGGGCCGTGGCGCATGGCCGCCCTCGCCCTACCCGCAGCAGGGGGGCTGGCGACGGCCGGGGCTGCACTGCTGCAGGCGCCCCCGAGCCCTCGTGTCCCTGGCTGTGGGACACGACCAGCACACCGCAGGAGACTCCTGCTGACACGTCACCTGTCCGGCCGCGTGGGGGGCGACGGCGCGGGGCTGTCACTCCCGCTGCGTTGCGGGCCGCGGGTCTTCTCCATGTATGACCACTGACCAGAGGCCCCCCCCCTCGGGCTCCGGATGAGGCGTGCTGGGGCAGGGGGGGGCGGGGGGTCCTAACCTGCGGGGAGGGCCCCGCTCTTGCGCACGGCGCTCTCGGAGGTGCCGGAATCGATCCGCACACCGCGCGCGGTGGGTCGCCGAGCTCGTCCTCGCCGGGTGAGTGCGGCCGGTCGCCAGGTCGGATGGGAGAGCCGACCGCGGTGGGCAGCAGGAGATGCCAGGCCACCCGTTGGGATCCCACACGGTTTGTCTGTCCCTGCAAACCCTTCCACCCACGCTGGCACGCGGCTCCGTCCCCAGCGCCGGGTCACGGGTGGGTTTATTAGCCGCTGCCTCTGTCTGGCTGCCGGGGCTGCTCTAGCCGAGCCCTCGGCCGGTATGGGAAGAGGAGGCGCCGGGTCAGGTGCCGGTTCAGAGAGACGCTGGGGAAGGCTGGAGGGAGCGG
Source organism: Perognathus longimembris pacificus (assembly GCF_023159225.1). NCBI lineage: Eukaryota > Metazoa > Chordata > Mammalia > Rodentia > Heteromyidae > Perognathus > Perognathus longimembris. The sequence continues at coordinate 1,293,591 of NC_063179.1, read as the reverse complement.
GGGACAGGGCGGGGGAGCCCCATAAGTGTGTGGGGAGAGCTGGCGATGGCAGGAACACGCGAGGCCCCAGAGCCCAGCTTTGGGGTGGCACGAGGGGTCCACAGGCCCTCTGGAGGGGGCGGAGTGCCCCCCCCCACGGCCACGCATGCACCGCGTGTCATGGGGCCCGTGGACTTCCGTCCGAGCCGACACTCGGTTACCAGGACCCGTCCGGACCCCGGTGCCTTCTCCTCCCGCGCCTGCGTTCCCCAGCCACGCTCTGGACGGAGGAGGGGAAGGGGGCGCGGCACCGAAGGCGGCCGTCGGCCACAAAGACACCTCCACGCGGAGGGCACCGCTGCCGGAGCCTCGGTGACAGGCGCGGGGGCGGCTGCGGAACTGTCACACACCGCAAGTGACACCGGGGAAAGTGGAGGAACTTACGACGCTGAGTTAACACGGAGCGATAGTGTGGTTCAAAACTACCTGAAATGAGGGGACTACTGAAGGCGCTGGAACCATTTACTGGATAGAAACACGCCGTATTTTTTATTATCTTTAAGGAGCGGTAGAAAGGAGCCGCCATCTAGCAAAGCAACGTATGAATCCAGTGCATCGCGACCAGTGTCGCCCTTTCAAGTCACATTTTATTTTGAGCGGCAAAGTCGAGCGTTTTTCGATCCCCCCTGACATCCTCCTCAGCAACCACCTGCGGCGCCCCGGGCTTTCCCGAGGCGCGGGCCGGGTGCCCGTCATCTTGAGAGGAAGCTTACCCGGCTCACACGATCGCGGAGAGAGGGAAGGCGTGCAGCGGTCCCCTGGGGCGGCAGCCCTTCTCTGTCCAAGCAGCGGGACCCTCAGAGAGATGTAGAGCCCCCCGACCTCAGGGAGCGAGCACCATTCCCCCCAAAGAAGTCCAGAGGCCTCGAGTCCTCCGCAGAGCCCTGGTGACGAAGAGCCCGTGTTCAAAGGCCGAGCACCCCAGAGTGTGCCCCGGAGTCTAAAGTTCAAGGGGGGCAATCACAGGACGTCGCCAGCTTGGAACGCGAAAGTGAGTAGGAAGAGAGAGTCCCCGTCCAGCTTCCCCCACGGGCCGGTCTCGCCGTATGCCGCTGCGCACACCCCAGGTGGGCCTTCCCCACTAGGGTTCCTGACACACGCCTCACACACACACCACAGAAGTGTGCTGGGGCACATGTGTACACCAACTTCATCCCTCGAGGCCAGAGGTAAGGACGTAAAAGGAAAAAGAAATCACAAACTCAGTAACTCTAGGAGCTTTTATCATAGCAGCATAAATCTACATTATGGGGATCACAATAATAATGTAAATTTTAAGGCACAATAATAATGTAAATGTTGAGGTGCAATTGAAGAACATCCAGGAAACACAGGACAGACAAATATGCATGACAGGACACATGGACACACACGACAGGACAGACACACATGCATAGGACACATAGGACACACACACACACAAAGACGGGATTCACAGGACACACACAGGCATGACAGGACAGACACACACACACAAAGACGGGATTCACAGGACACACACAGGCATGACAGGACACACACACACACAAAGACGGGATTCACAGGACACACACAGGCATGACAGGACACACACACACACAAAGACGGGATTCACAGGACACACACACACGCGGCAGGAGAGACTCAGTGTCAGGACACACACACACGCGCGGCAGGAGAGACTCAGTGTCAGGACACACACACACACACGTGGCAGGAGAGACTCAGTGTCAGGACACACACACACACACGCGGCAGGAGAGACTCGGTCAGGACACACACACACACGCGCGCGGCAGGAGAGACTCGGTTGCTTCCCGTCAGCGGCCTGCAGCCCACCTCTCTGCCCTTGGGGGGGGGTAGTCAATGCCCGGCTGGCTGTGAGTGTTCACACGGTACGCGTGTTCCCACACTGTGGCAGAACCCTGGTGCCCGGTGCCCATGAGATGAGAGGCATTGAGATGATTCCCGGAGGCACTGAGGGCCTTACCGCCCGTGACAACGACAAAGCTGTCGACTTCTTTGTCAACAGTCGGTATCTCCAGTCCTACCTTGACCCACATGGCAGGGATCCTTGTAAAACCTGAACCTCAGAGGAAGATTAAGCAAATTACAGTTCACAGAAAAGAACTCAAGAGTCGATGACATGAATGTTGGATGTGCCCCAGATCCAAAATTCAGGATCAGAACAAGTAGAGCAAAATAAGTGTGCCTCTGGCAACACACACACACACACACACACACACACACACACACACACACACTGGAGAGTCATCACATTAAGTGGTGGAACATCCCACAAATGCAGGTCCCCTTGAGTGTCTATCTTCCCAACAGCAGTGGACTCATGCTTCTTCATTTGTTGCAGTCATATGCAAACCAAAGTTTGAGGTGATATGTTAGCAAAAATCAAAGAAAAGCCGATCTGGAGTGTCAAGATGGCACAATGCATAGAATTCTACTCATCCAAGAATGATATTGTTGGGGCTGGGGATATAGCCTAGTGGCAAGAGTGCCTGCCTCGGATACACGAGGCCCTAGGTTCGATTCCCCAGCACCACATATACAGAAAACAGCCAGAAGCGGCGCTGTGGCTCAAGTGGCAGAGTGCTAGCCTTGAGCGGGAAGAAGCCAGGGACAGTGCTCAGGCCCTGAGTCCAAGGCCCAGGACTGGCAAAAAAAAAAAAAAAAAGAATGATATTGTTGGGGCTGGGGATATGGCCTGGTGGTAAGAGTGCTCGCCTCGTATACATGAGGCCCTGGGTTCGATTCCCTGGCACCACATATACAGAAAACGGCCAGAAGTGGTGCTGTGGCTCAAGTGGCAGAGTGCTTAGCCTTGAGCAAAAGGAAGCCAGGGACAGAAGCTCAGGCCCTGAGTCCAAGGCCCAGGACTGGCCAAAAAAAAATAAAATTTGTAAAAAAAAAAAAGAATGATATTGTTATCATTTGTAACGAAATGGAAAGATCTAGAAAAACTTAAATTAAGTGAAGTAAGTCAGGCCCAGAGAGACAATGGAGTCATGTCTTCCCTTATATGTGGAAGGCTAGAATTGCCTTATAAGCTTAGAAGTAAATATGTTGGGTGGCATGCGTGTTTGTACAAATGTGTTAACTAAAATATGGTAGATCTAACAGAAAACTCAAGTCGTATAGTTCCTTAGAAAAGTGGAGTCAAAGTGTAACAAAATGAACACTTGAAAGGGGTTCCATAGGATCAAGGGGAGGGGAAACGCAGGTGAAGAGAAGGGGGGATATGATCGTGAACCCACGTTCTGTCCTCGAGGAGGGGTGGGCTGGGAGGAGAAGAAGGGGGGATACGATTGTGAACCCAAGGTCTGTCCTCGAGGAGGGCTGGGAGGAATGGGCACGGATGTGGAACAGGATGACCTTCATCAGGATGTACAGTATGCACCAACTGATTTGTCAAATTACAGCTCATTTGCACAACTTCTTAAAGATCTCTTTTAAATCCGGAACCCACTGGATTGGGAGGCCAACTGCATCAGAATAAACTCTCCCAGAGAAGAGCTTTCCCTGGGCCTCACCGACCCAGACCATGCTACTCACAGGAGTGGTGTGCGACACAATGTTACTCTTGGGAGGTATGGGGTGGACACAACGTTACTCACAAGAGTCATGTGACAGAGACAATGTTACCCATAGGAGTCGCATGATGGAGACAATGTTACTCACAGGAGTCGCATGATGGAGACAGTGTTACTCACAGGAGTCGCATGACAGGAGTGTGTGTTGAGACCCCTAAGTGCTAAGAAGCTGAGGTCTCCCCTAGAGGGAGACTTTGTGGGAAGGTGGGGGCCGTCTGCCATGATGTTGTTAGTGCCTGGAGAACTAAAATTGTTTCAGGGTGTTAGGGTATTTCAAAGAAGGATGTCAGATCATATTACTGATTTAAAAGAAGATACTTAAAGCAACTTTGAAGGATTCTAAAGATTCCTAGTTCCCTTATCCACACCCCCCCCCCCCCGCTCATGAGACAATGGACATAATAAATATCACCCAAATTGCTGCTTTTATTAGTTAAATAACCCCAGTGTGACACACACACAAGAAACCAAAGGCTACACACCAAGCTCCAGGAGGTGAGGACTATGAGAACCTTGTTCTAGCAATGAAAACACGTGAGCTAGCATTGGAAATGAGGTGGATTACAACGGATAGGGCTGCAGCCAAGCTTGGCTCACAAGAAGGGTTAATTACATCACATTTGTCAAGAAAGAACCAAATTGTCTCAGTCTTGATCCAAGTGATTTGATTATACACCACTGCATCAGACACCAAGAAAGTCTGTGCGCGGCTGTGACTCCGCAGCGTGATGTAAACAGCAGTGTCATGGAAGTGGTGACGCGGCTCACGTGGTGGAGGGCCGGCTTCAAGGGAAAAAACTACGGGAGAGTGTGAGGCCCTGGGTTCAAACCCCAGTGCTGCTGCACGCACACACACACACACACACACACACACACACACACGAACTATTGCGTCATTCATATGTTTTGTCAAAAGCAGAGGGTTGGTTTAACAGTGTCCAGTTGAAGCAGTTCCTGAATGACCTTGACTGTGAGCACGGTGACCTTGTTTCTCACTGCGTGGTTTTGTGGCCGTGCAGGACTGTGCTCGTGAGGTTTAGGAACTCCAGGATGAGGTCAAGCAGGTCGTGGAGAAGGAGGAACCCCGGTCCGGAAGCACAGTGCGGCGTGTGGCTGTGTGATGTGGCGTGTGTGGTGGACATCGCCGAGTACTTCCCAGAGTGAGCGTCAACCCGCCGGCCCAACCGGCTTCTCAGCAACCTGGCTCCGCACAGGAAGCGTTCGAAGCCACACCGAGGCTGTGGAAAGGGCCACGGTGCGTCCCCCACTCTGGAAGGACGAAGCCTCCGTGCACTTGAACACGCGGGTGACCGTGGGAAACTAACGGAGACATTTGGTGAGAGGTTTGACGGACGTCGACAACGGAATGGGGTGGAATTTGATTTGGAACCGGCCACGGCCTGATAACCTCCAGCTGGGAGTCGCTCAGCGACGAGGAGCGGAACTCCCCGCCCCCCCCCCCCCCCCCCAGCTCTGGAAGCCTTACGCAGCAGTGCTGAACGTTGAGGGCACAAGCATCGATGTTCTCAGCAACTGGGTGCTATGAGCAGCTCTCGTCCAGCTCACTCGAGACTGACTGAGCGGACACAAGCCTGGAACAGTTACAAATACCAAGCTCCCCACTCGCCAGCATCGCGCACCTCACCAAGAACCGCTCCGGCAACCGCGTTAGGGGGCAGCTAGTGAAGAGTTTAACCAAATACAGCTGGCTCATTTTTAAGTTGACAATTTTGCGTGGCCCTGGACTTAGGTTGTAAACATCCGAGTGGATCTTGGCAGAAAGGAGCTCCCAATCTTGCCCTCGGCCCTCTCCACGCAGCCGAGTGACAGCCCAAAGCAGCAAGCCCGGAGGCCCAGACACGCTGTTAAAAGATGGCAGGCCAGGTCCAGGTGGGGCGAGCAAGTTTCCAAGGACGCTGCCCTGTGCAGCTGGGCCCTGGCGCCGGGCCTCGACGGGGCCGAGCCGCTGAGCCCGCAGCCTGCTCCCAGAGCCGAGGCCCCGGCCACGGGGGAGGGCGAGACGCCGGGCGGGGAAGAAGCTCAAAGGTGGAAGCCTTGCCGTTTGCACAGACGGCCAGCGTGGGGGCGGTGGTGCCGACGTCTCCGCCACGGGAGACACCGCTCAGCATCGTGCTGACGTGTTTGCAGAAGCCGAAAGGGCCTGGCGAGGCCCCTTCCCCAGAGCGACGGCGGTGCAGAACCCTCCCACGCGGCTCAGGCGAAGCCGAGCGGGGTTCCCCGGCCCCCACGGAGAAGCCCAGCGTGCTGGCTCTCCTGTGGCCTTCCTCGCCAGCCGCCACAGTGTCCCTGGAGGCCTAGCCAGGACACAGCCCTCCGCGTGCGTGCCCCCTCTCAGTACCCTCAGCGCAGACAGCGTCCCGGCCGTGGTCAGGACCTCGTCTCAAGCTTCCGGACTTGAGCCCTCTCCCTCCATCTTCAGGGAGCGTTGCCTGCTTCAGTGTTTTCCCACCTTTCCCCCCCCTTCCCTTCCCCCTTTCCCTCCCTCCTTCTTCCCTTCCTTTCTCTCCCTCCCTCTCCCTTCCTTCCCTCTATCCTCTCATTCTTTGTTTCCTTCCTCCCCTCATGCTCATGGCCTCCATTTCCCGCTGATCTTGCTTCCCTGGAACTTGCAGGCTCCTCCCCTGCCCTAACTTCATTAGGCATTTCTTGGTCCCAAAGGTGCTGGTTTCCGCCAGGACGTCTTCCTCTCGCCCGTCTGCCCCCTGCTGTCCAGAGGCAGGGGCGTGGCCCTCTGCACACCTGCCTGGCCCAGGACCTGTCTGTCAGCCAGGTGTGGGCCTATCCTAGCATCAGATCTCCAAATAGGGATCCGGTGAGAGACGGCTCCTTACACACGGTGCAGTGGATGAAGTCATTGCTGCCGGCATTCTGCAGCTTCTGCATGAACACAGAAATTACACGGTGGATGATCCTAGATTTGTATTTAAAGTGATAAAGCAGCGTCGAGAGTTTGGAGTTAATGGGGTTTCCTTCCCTGCTCCAAGTTACAACCTTCACGTTAGCCCAGTTTTCCAGGGCCTCCTCTGCGAAGCCACCCAGCAGAGCAAAGGGTAAAAATGTGAGGTTACAAACTTGGAAAATACATGAACAATTACGTTCCATCTGAATTATGAGTCTATGTGGACAAAAGAGAGGTTGTTAAATCAGGAGACATAAATTGCCTAATGACACATACAAACATGGGAATGATAGTAAATTAATGAGAAGAACAGAGAAAATAATGTTAAAACTGTAATTATTTCCACATACAAAGATTGTATCTCAGAATGTGTCTCTGTGATTTGAGGAAAGGTGCAGATTCCATAAAAATCTTCTTATTTAATCAAGAAGAGTCAACTTGATTGTTTCAAGCCAAACAACTTGACTCTGAGAACATAATTATCTAAATCTGCTATCTACATAGAATAAACTAAGCCGCCAGTTGCACCATTTTTACCTCATTCTCCCCTGAGGTAGCTTTAGGTTAGGTAATAGACTTGCTACTTCCTGGAACACACAAACCCGTCCCTCCTGACTGGAAGCCAGCTTTTCACAGGCACTCAGGCCAGGCCTTTGCACCCACAGTGAGGTGACCAGTGCCGGAGGAGATGTGCTCTGTGAACAGGAGAATGGCCAGGGTGAGGGCCGGGCAGGGTGAGGGCCGGCCAGGGCGAGGGCCGGCCAGGGTGAGGAGCCCCTGACTAAGGGAAGCTGGCCCCCGGAGTGCAGACCTGGAGGAGCACTGACTAGAGAGGCTGCCAGGCTGAGCCGGGGCTCACCCAGAGGAAAGGCTGCTGAGCTCCAACTCCGACAGGATCTGGAGGTCTGGGAGGTTCCGCAGTCAGCCCCCGGCATTTAGTAAGACTTCATTTAGCCACAAGGACAATGCACCAGGTCCACGTTACAAAGGATAAAATCAAGTCTGTCCCAAGTAAATGAGATTAGCAGTTAGTGACTGCTGCAGAAACAAAAAGCATGACACTTCAGAGAAACATAATGGACGTGAGGATTGCCGAGGCACACTACGTACTCGGCCCATCAGTGCATGAGAGATTGCCAAAGGTACAAAGACCTTAGGAAAGGGGTGCGAGTAGTCAAAGACTTTATTACAATTGCACTTGAAGAACCAAATACACACACACACACACACACGCGCGCGTGCGCGCATGCACACACCATAAACAACTGACAGAGGAAGACTAGAGAGAGAAATGGAACTGTATAGAAATGAACCAAGAGAAAACTCTAGAACTGAAAAAGAAAAGGTCCAGCGAAGAACCTAGGAGCAGACCCCATGACTGCCAGCCAAGACAGTCAATAAACTTGGAGGATAAGGGAAAGACAGGACAGAATCCAAAGACAGGGAGGACAGACTGAGGAATGAGACCACACCTCAGGATTTGTGCAAAAGATCACACAGCCTAACACTCACAAACTCATGAGGAAGTCAGAAGCAGGAAGTAAGTTTTAGACAGAAAAAAATTGAGAAAGCAAGGACTAAAACTTCTTTAACTTGTGTGTTCTAATTATAAGGAATTAGTGATCAGATCAAAGACGATCACTGGTGTGCATGTACATGAGTATGCGCGTGTATGCACATATGTGTCTGTGTGTGTGTGAGTGTACGGAGAGGGAGACATCCAAAAAGAGGTGGACAGTGGTAGAGAATTACATGCACAGTGCTTCCACAGATGAAAAAGATCCTGAAACCATCATCCAAACCCAATGGGCCAGCTGGGGAGGAGGAAGCGGGCTCACTGCCGTGAAGAAACAACGAGGCTGGGTGTCGAGGGGCTGCGAACTTCTGCCTTCCAAAGCAGAAAGCCGATCTTACATCATCACAACATCCTCTGAAAAATCACGGAGGAAAAGACGTGGTGAAAAGCGAAGCCCTGTGTTCAGCTACATCGGAGCTACCAGCAGAAGTTTCATGCTGAAGAAAATCTCATGAGTTGTGGCCCTGATCTTAGGGAAGAAAAAAAATAACAGAAGGGGAAATAGACTAAGTGGATGTGAAACTCTTGGTTTTCATTCTTCTAATAGTTTAAGACACAACTGACGTTACAAGGGGAAAGATAGCCCTGTATGATGCATGTTTCGTGGGTGTATCATTTCTATTTAGAAAAGGCACTTTTGAAGTTAATGTATTATGCACAAAATGAGAAGTCTGACAAATGAATATATTGAATATTGAGCCCCAATATGTAACTTAAGTGGATCTTGGTAACTTAAGGAAGAATATTACTAGCCTTAGAAGAATCTCTAAAAACTAAAAATCAATACAGGTTAGAGGATAATAGATTAGATAAAAAGAAATATTGACTGTTCTGTTAATTTAAACAGAATAGCAATAGAATCGCACAACAAAACTAAAGATTGAATAACTGGATAGCAAGATGGTGGATTTACCCCAGCTCCTTCAATAGGGCATTAAAAAGGAGAGGCTTTAGGCTGGTGGAAAAAACAGCAGACCCAAGTAACTGTCTGCCTGTGCTAGATGTGCTTTAGGCACCAGGCATGTGGTTCATGGCTGTAGCCCAGCACTTGGTAGATGACATAAGAAGATCACCAGTTCAAGGTAAGCCTGGGCTAGACAGTGAGACCCTGATTCATACTTACAAGAACTGGGGATGTAGCCCAGTGGTAGAGTGCTCACCTACATGCACAAGGCCCTGGGGTTGATTTTCAGCAACCAAAAGCCTCTACATTTGAAATATAAAAATAAACATTGGAACTAAAATGAGAGAATAGATATGTCATGCAAAATTGTCATGAGAAATTCATTTTGATAGAAAGTAAAATTCATTAAATGGTCTGTATCTATTTTAAGATGTTGGGGTCATGACTATGTTAAGTTACATGAAGGGTAGCCTTGAAGAAAACAGCCACACTACATGTATATGATCAAAGATTTCTTCCACAATATCCATGTGTGTTTGATTAATATATAGATAGATAGATATGTATATATATACTATATATATGGGCATTTATTTTATACCATGTGTTTGTGTAAGGCGTTCATCTATCTCCAAGAAGAAATAGACTACGATAATAAAAGAATCTTCATGACCTACATTCTAATAAAAATGGTGAACTATCTGAATAGCTATTTTGTATAAAAGATGTGCAAATTACCTAAGCAAGCATGGAGCAGCAAGATACATCAGGCGCATGCACATTTATTGCAAGACAATCCCCAACCCCACTACAATGTGAAGAACCAGCCTTGCAAAGGGATGGAGCGATGGAGCGAATGGGGCTCTCGTGGGCTCCAGCGTGGCCCACGGGGGCTGCTGGCAGGACGGAGACGCGGTCCAGCAGAGGCAGAGCAGCTGTGAAACCAAACACAAGCTCAATATGTGACCTACTCCTAAACATCCAGCTCAGAGAATGACAAGGCCCATCGATGAAATGACTTGTGAAATGTCCCAGGGACTAGCATTTTTTCTCTCTCTCTCTGTCTCTGTCTCTCCCTCCCACCCCCCTCCTTGCACACGTGCTGTCTTGGTGCTTGAACTCAGGACCTGGGGGCTGTCCCTGGACTTTTTCATTCGAGGCTTTCTCTCTACCGTGCGAGACACAGCTCCATCTCTGGATTTGGGGTGGCTAGTAATTGGGAAAGAGTCTCACAGACCCCCCTGCTTGGGCTGGCTTCCGAATATGATCCTCCAATACCAGCCTCCCACATTGCGAGGGTCCCAGGCATGAGCCACTGGTACCTAGCACGGGATGTGTACTCTTCTGGGCCCGAGCTAGGAAAACTCGAGTGGGTAAAAGGCAGCGTATGTGTTCAGTGGAACAATGCTCTGCGGTAAAAATGAGTGACCGCGATGCACAGAACGCCGAGAAGCTGCGATCTGCGGGGCACCTGTCCCCCCCGGTGCTGGCTGGGGGGGGGGGGTGGCGGGTGAGAGGTGTGCCCTGTGTTGGCTGAAGCAGGGTGTCAGGGGTCGATATCCATCAAAGCTCACCCACCCAACACTTTCCTATGTGTTTAACTGTATGTAAGGTAAAATAACGTGGATTTAAAGTTAGCCAGCTAGGGTTCCCTGAGCCACCCAGCCTCCGCCCTGGGCTGGCAGCCACACTCTGTGTCCCGTGTCTGCTCTTAGCAGGTTGGGGAGCCCGCAGACCCCCACATGTGGCCCTCCACGTGTGGACCCTGGGTGTGGATTCCACCTGTGGACCCCACATGTAGATAGACAACGAGATACGAGCACCCCGGTGAGCCCGCGGACCGGGCATCGCTGCCGTCCCTCCAGGCCTTCCGTGCAGTCCGGATCCTGTGACCGGCGTCTGATCGGGTTCTAGCCCAGTGGCGCTCGCGCGGGCACCGCCGGGCCTGCCCCGCTGCCAAGTCGCTAATTGTGTGAGAAGAGACCTATTGTCTGGACACTGAGGAGTGACGCGCTCCCAGCCAGGCGTGACTGTTCACCGTCCTGCTCCCCGGGGGTGCGTGTGTCCTTACCGAGGGTCACAGATGCCTGGCTGCTTTGGCCTCCCTGCGTGGACGGTTCTAAACTTTCCTGAGGAATCTAATTTTCCAGCAGTTACCTGAAACATCAGGTATCGGCGCTACCCGAAGCTTGCCCCAATCATACTTTTGCATTGCCATTCAAAGCGGCCCGTGCTCTCTAGAATAAGCTTGTGGTCTCTGGCCGCCATTACACGGTGTGCCGCTAGCCACTTTCACAGGCGGAGCAGTGTCTCTAATTTTGCTTCTTTTAAGCTCATAGAGCCTCATGTTTTCTGCCTCGCTCAGATTATTGTTTTGTCATTAACATTTGTTTTGGCTCCATTCCAGCTCCTCCATCAGCGTGGTATAATCTCACAATTAAAATGTCTAATTTATTTCCTCATGTCCCTGATGTTATTGAAATTGGCGAGCGCTCTAGAAAGAATGCCAAAGCCTTAATAGGTACCGAGGTAACAAAACATTTTTGTCTCCTTTTATATTTTGTTGTCATTACATTAACAGAACAAAATAACCTATAGTCGTATGGGAATTACTTTTACTTATTTTAGGGAGAAATTAAGTTGCCTTAAATAAATGAGTGTTTATGATTGCTCATTAAGGAAAGAAATATTGCTTGAAAATAGTATCTTAAGATGTTAATGGCAGCAAAACAACTCTTTTAAAAGACATATGAGAGCTAGAGATATCAGTGGAAAGAACAAGAGCAGTTTTACCCTCCACCTCATTTGTCTTTTTAGGTTGACGTGTCTATAAATTATTAACCTGATAACAAAAAAAAAACTGGATAGAAAATTTCATATATAACCTCAAATTTAATTGCTTTGCCTTTGCCACTCAAGACTGCCCTTGCGAAGTTTTATTCCTTGCTAGGAGAAACTTTTGAAGCCACTGAAAAATGGCTGTGAAGTCACCAACAGCAGGTAGGTCTGAGCCACTGAGCCGAGCCAAGCGGGGCCGGGGCTCTGGCAGCTGGGTTTTGAGTGATCACCGAGGCTCTGGCCAGGCTCCCAGCGGCGAGGGACGCGAGCCAGCTCTGACCTCTCACACATCACTGCTCCCGGGACCCGTTCCGCTGGCCAGGAGAAGAGGTGTCCCAACAGATCAGAGCTAATCATTTATCTACGCCCATTTATTCTGCAAACGCTTCGCGAGATCCGACCAGGCCCGGGCACCTCCTGTGCTGGAAAGGCAAAGCGCTGGCTCCTGACCACCAGGAGAGGTCAGTCCAGGTGGAGGGACGGCCGGGAGAGCACGGGCGGGGGTGGGGGGGGTGCTGGCCTGATTGGCCAACACGATGCCCTCAGTGGCTTTTGAGAGTCACCTGCTTTAGCTCGCAGGATTCTAGGGCGTGCTGGTGCCCACAGGGAGCTGGATCCTGGGCCTGTCATTCTGTCAGAGTCATATGCTGACCAAACCTGACTCCCTCCAGGCTCTACCGGCCCGTGTCCAAGATGGCGACCGCACCGCTGGTGGCCGCTTCTGACAGCCGCCTGGTGGCTCAGCTGAACACTGGAGCCCGCGCTGTAGCCGCTCTGTTGATGGAGCTGCTTACAGCTCAGGGGCGGAGGGTCACCAAGGGGCTCCCGGGGGCCGGGGTTCGAGGAGCTGTGGGGCCCCATGGGGGGCAGGGAGAGGGGCTCACAGAGACCCCCCCAGACTCTTGGGTGCCGCTTCGGTCGAGCCGGTTGGCCGTACGGTCCCAGGATCAGCTCACGCAAGTCGAGAGTATTCCCCGGGGTGGCAGCCAGCGGGCACCAGGGCGGCGTGCCGGTGTTGGGAGCGGCGGGACCGTCCCATCGAGCAGCTCCTCGGGATCCCGCGACCTTGACGCAGAGGCCGTCGGTGAGGCCAGGCGGGCACCGGCACGGACGACATGGCCTGTGCTCGCGGTCATTCACTCCATCCCCGTAGCTGCCCACGCACGGCTCCCGGCTCCCATGAGGACCAGGCGGCTTTGGCAGAAGGTAGCAAGGACTGCTTAGGCTGCTGGCTTTGAGGCGAGCCCCCCCCCCCGCCCACCGCCCCACCACGGCAGGGGCGCCCGGTCCTTCCTGCCACCAGCCACAGCCCGTCATCCTGCAGGTGGGGCCTGCCGGCCCGGGGACCCCGCCGCCTCCAGGCACGAGGACCACGGAGGCTGGGGGAAGCCCGGGGCGTCCTCGGTGGGCGAGGCCCCCGGCTTGGAAACCCCTGCGCGCCCCGAGTCTCCCAGGCAGGGGCGGGTCTGTGACCACCTAGAGCCTTGAGTGTTGGGGTGTGAGCACGCAGACCTCGCGCGATCCAGAAGCCTGGGGGGAGGGTGGCTGGGGGGGGCAGGTCAGGTAGAGGAGGGGAGAGCAAGCACCCGTAGCTAAGGAGAGGTGTGAGGGGTCAGGGACTCGAGGGGGTCTGGCGGAAGGCCAGGAGGGTCGCCGAGGCCTGCCGGGTGGAGACCTAGTTGACAACCCCAGAGCAGCGCTGTGGCCCCGTCTCCAGGGGCTGGGGCTGGGCTTTCGGCTTCCAGGGAGGAGGCCCCGAGCTGGGAGCGTGCTCGGCTGCTTGAAGGCCGTCCTGTGACGGGGCCAGCAGGGCTGGGGCCTCAGAGGCCTGGGGAGCCTCCCGGGCCCTTGAGGACGGCGGCACCCTCCCTCCCCCGCCCTCCCCCCCAGGCCCCGGCGGCCCAGGGTCTCTCACGGCGGGATGGCCGTCAGCCCCGGCACGGTCGGATTTACCCATTGCACCGACTCGCCTCGCCATCTCCGCCCCGAGCACCGTTTCTTATTGGTATTTCTTTTGCTCTAAATTAGCTATTTGCTTATTGACCCAAAATAGTTATCATCCCAGCTGGAAATATATTGGAACTGTGGTTGCCAACCGATATTCAGCAAAAGATGAATAAAAGCCAGCGGGAGGAGAGCTTCCCACGCCAGGCCCGCCCCCCCCCCCGAAGGCGTTCTGGCGCCCCGCCACCAGCCCCGCCGCACGCGGCTCGGGGCTGACAGTGATCGATTCCGCGGTGGCAAGGTATTAATGATGCTCGCGCCGATGGCCCGGGCACCTCGCCGTCATTTGCATCTCCATTCATCATCTCTGCGTTTACCATGATGAAGGGGACGCCAGAGCTAATTAAAGTCCCCACTAACGGGGTGGCCTCGGAGTCTGGCGACCAGGAGGGCTGAGAGAGACCGGGCAGAGGCTCCAGCAGGAAGATCAGCAACCCTACAGCAAACCCAATTAACTTCATTCCCAGGGAGATGGCGTGCGGCGCTTCCCCCGGGTAGCCGGGAGGTGTAGCGTGCCTCTCGTGTGTGGCCCTTAGATCGGGGGCTGGGGGAGGAGGCTGGACCCCCGCGTGCGCTTCTCCTCTCCTCGGGCTCCGCGCGACTGTCTTAGAAACTGCCCGCCCTTAGAGAAAGCGCACGGCTTTTGTTTATAGGCCGCTGCCCAACGGGCTGCCGTTTCTAAATCTTAAAGTGATGTTCTACCAATTCAGCCCAAAGCGGCAGCTTCTGGATGGTTTATTACCCATCGTGCCGGGAACAATGGTTCGCATATGGACAGTGAGGGACACACCTGTGGCCTGTCTGAGTGAACAGGCGGAAGGTGCTCCGAGGCCTCTCTGCTTGCGTGTCACCGGGGGTATCCATGACGATAAATGACATCACAGGAGGATGGAGCCCTGTGCTTCCTTTAGGAGCTTTCATTAGCCAGTGATCTTTGTTCTAGGGGGCTCCACCCAGTTCACAGGCTGAGCTGGATCCAGAACAAGATCCCCGAACCGTTCCTGCGGAGCTGGCGGGAAGGAGGTGGAGAAAACCAACTTCGGTCTCTGTGGAGGAGAGGCTGTCCACGGCAGCTCTGCTCTCCCCTCCCTTCTGTGTGGGAGCCACCCCGCAGTCCCTCCCCGCCCTAACAAGAAGAAGAGGGCCAGTGGGCACGCTGATACCTCTCTAGGAGTGCCACTGAGTCCAGATGTAAGGCAAAGCTTAATGGCGGGCTTGCCTTCCGGTGGACTGGATGTGTGCAGTGCACTCTGGGATGAAGATAGGAGATGGAGGGACCTTCGTGGCCACCTGTGCTGTTAGTGGGCCAGATCCGTGGCTCTGGGCACAGTACCCAGTCCTTGTAGCCCCTGAGGAGGCACCGAGCGCTGCGGGAGCTTTGGGTCCGGATGTAGGGGGCACGGCAGGTGATTTGGGTGCTCAGCACCACCCTCGATCCCGGGCGTACCTCTCAGAGAGGTTCAGGTGCCCGCCCCGAGCCCCCGTCTTTAGCACAGGAGCTGAGCAACAGGTTCGCTTCACCTGGGGGCTGGCCTCACGTGACCGCCTGATGAACCCCGGTTTCTCTGGCTTGGACCCCGGCTCCCAGTTCCCGCCTCGCCCAGGGGCCAGGCCCGTCCTGCAGCCTCGGCCCACCGGTGTTTTGACCCCCGTGGATGCTGGGCCTTGTGATGAGGGAGGACTCAGCGTGGTGGCAGGGCAGGGATCAGAACTCCTGCTACCATTAGGGGACTTGGGCTTGCTTTGTATTTCCAAGCTCACCTCCATCTAAAAAGTAGCCTGCCATTTTGAGGACTGGCTTTGCATGCTAATCTATCTCATGCACGCGCCAGGGTGTGGGGAGCACGTGGGATTGGAGTGGAGTGGGCAGATTTAAACCCCTCTGAGCCAGAGGGGAATGGACAGGAGACGAGCACAGTGCCCGGGGCTTCCTATCCATCATCCTAACCTTCATTAAACCACCAGCCTCGTGGCGCACGGAAGACATGAAGGAGCTGACTTCCCATCGTAACTGAATTCCAGGGAGCCGTGCTCTCAGAGTGCGGAGACTTTTCCCAGAAGGAAATTCAGCCCCATTATCATCAACACGTCACTATTGTCACGAAAGGCCCTGGCTTAAGCACTCAATCGTGCGTCGCGCCGCGAGACAGGACGAGAGAATCCCACGCTCCTTCCTCCCGAGAGCTTGCTGGGCGTGCGCGAGCGGGGACTAGAGCGGCACGCCACGAGGCGCAGATCCGAGCGGCTCCCGCAGCCGGGACGGGGGAGCGGGAGGTCACGGAGGACCGCACAGGGCAAGCGGGGGAGCGGAGGTCACGGAGGACCGCACAGGGCAAGCGGGGGAGCGGAGGTCACGGAGGACCGCACAGGGCAAGCGGAGACCGCTGCCGCCTCCCTACCGCGGCCTGTGGCCACCGCACCCGGCCAACCGTCTTCCACGGGGAAGGTCTGGCGCGGCTCCCGGCTCCCGGGATTTCTGTCGGCGGTGGCCGTGTTGACTTTGGGCCTGGGCTGAGGCGGAGCACTGTGTCAGGAGCGTGCAGGAGAGCAGAGCTTCATCCCTCGGCAGCCGGGAGGCCGCGAGGGCAGAGGGCGCAGGGCGCCGGCATCTCCTCCTCCACCCCACGCAGCCCGCCGCCGCCTCTGGGGCCTCGCCACCCGGGGCCTGCGGGCCTCTGCATGCGGGCCTTGGGGCAGACATTTAGAATCCAAACCTCAGCAGGCAGGCAGGTGGACGACGTAGCTTCCAGAAGCTTCTGCAGCAGAGCACGCTTGCAGTCATCTAGAGCCATCTGGAGTTTCAGGTGTGGTCACGTGGTAGAATTCAGAATCGTGCTCCTTTTCCTTTCCTTTTTTTTTGGGGGGGGGCAGTGTGGGGGGATATTTGTATTCTCTTTAAGTAGCTTCACAAAGGAGCTGCCGTTGCACAAAGAAGTGTAAGAATACCGTGCCGAGTGACCGATGCCACCGCTTTCGACATTCTCACCCACCCCCTCGCTCACTTTTCTTAATTTTTAGGGCACGTATTGACTTTTTGCCGTTTTACAAAGCAGTTTATGTGTGCAAAGCCTCTTGACCTGGGTCGTTCGGCCCCTTCACCTCCCTTGAGCCCACTTCCCCCTGGTTTGCCTCAGTTCTGCTCTACGCACGGTGCATCGGCTTTATCACGGTCCTGCCCGACCCTTGCGCGCTCTGCCGCTTTCCTCCTCTAAGGACCAGGAGTCTTTGTCCAGTGTGGTGGCTGGCTCTTCAACAATGACACTTTCCTTTCCCTCCTTCCACGGAGCCTAGACCCCCTGTGCGGACTCTGAGGGGTCTGTGGCGTGGGGATCCACTTGGAGCACCATCTGTGGCTCGGGCAGGGCCCGTGGGTGTTCACAGCCCCACTTTATCGGGGTGACTTGAATCTGTCCATGGGGACCGTCTGTCCTCTCCACCTGCCGTAGAAGCCGGCCCCCGTGGGAGGGCACAAGGCGGCAGAGGCCGCCCTAGGCCCTGCCGCGATGGCAGAACAGATCCCTGGGTTAGGGGTCACGCACAAAGGCAGGTGTTAGCGAGCCTCTCATCTCCAAGGTGGGGCGGTGATGGCCAAGGCTCTGGAGTCTGCCGAGGGTTCGTGCGCATCGTCAGCCGCGGCGGAAGGCGACGGGGCGCAAGCTCAGGAGACCTGGGAACGAATGGGGGTCAAACGTCAGCCCTGGTGGGAATCCCACCTAAGAGAACGGGGGGTGCAGGTGGGGGACCGAGTCCCCACGGCAAGGACTCAGCTGTGATCCTGCCGCAGCGGGATGGGCTTGCGCGAGCGCAGGAGCACGCTTCGGAGAGGTAACCCGGGTCGGAAGGCGGGAGGGGGCCGGGTGCGGACGGGCTCGGAGAGCGAGCGTGGCCGGACCTCCACAGAGACGCGCGACGCCAGCCCTGCGGGTGAAAGGACCGCGCACAGAACAGAGGCGCGCCCTGCGAAGTGTCCGTCTAGCTACAAGCCAGAAAGCACAGGACTGAGGATGTGCTGAGCTGCTAGAGTACTTGCCTACGTGTGAGCCCCTGTGTCCAACCCCCAGCGACACGCAGGTACGCACACGCGCTCACGCGCAGGCGCACACGCGCACACGCACACACACGATGGAGGTCCAGTCAGGTTAGGCTCTGCTTCTGTTTTTAGTTCTCTCCTCATTCTGTTTTCTCATCTGTGTTTCTCACTCTGCCCAGCTCCATGAAGACACACTGTTCCTTCCTTCCTTCCCTCCTTCCTTCCTACCCTCCTTCCCTCCTTCCTTCCTTCCTTCCCTCCTTCCTACCCTCCTTCCCTCCTTCCTTCCCTCCTTCCTTCCCTCCTTCCTTCCTTCCTTCTTTCCCTCCTTCCTACCCTCCTTCCCTCCTTCCTTTCCTCCTTCCTTCATTCCTTCCTTCCCTCCTTCCTTCCCTCCTTCCTTCCTTCCTTCCTTCCCTCCTTCCTTCCCTCCTTCCCTCCCACCTTCCCTCCCTCCTTCCTCCCTTCCTTCCTTCCTTCCCTCCTTCCTTCCTTCTTTCCTTCCCTCCTTCCTCCCTCCCTTCCTTCCTTCCTTCCCTCCTTCCTTCCCTCCTTCCCTCCTTCCTTCCTTCCTTCCTTCCCTCCTACCTTCCCTCCTTTCTTCCCTCCTTCCTTCCCTTTCTTCCTTCCTTCCTTTCTTCCTTCCTTCCCTCCTTCCTTCCTTCCCTCCTTCCTTCCTTCCTTCCCTCCTTCCTTCCTTCCCTCCTTCCTTCCTTCCTTCTTCCTTCCTTCCTTCCTTTCTTCTCTCTCTCTGTTTCTCTCTTTCTCTCTCTCTCTCTGTTTCTTCTCCTTCTGTCTTCTTTTCCTTTCTTTTCTTTCTGCCAGTCCCAGGGCTTGGATTCCGGGCATAGGCTCTGTCCCTGAGCTTTTTTGCTCAATGTTAGCGCTCTACTACTTGAGCCACAGCTTCACTTCCAGAAAAGCCTATTGGACTCTCTTTCTGGGGCTGCCTTTGAATCTTGAACCTCAGATCTCAGCCTCCTGAGGAGCTAGTGTTACAAGCGTGAGCCACTGGTGCCTGGCTGCTCCGACTCTTCTATAGGGTAGCTGGGTCGACGTCTACACTGTACCTAAATGACACCTGGTGTTTAAACCACTCTTATTGAACAGACCAGGCTCACGTCCTGACCCCTGTCTGTGCTCGCAGCCCAGAGAGGCAGCATTCAAGATCAGAACATACACCAGCGGTTGTGAGGGAGAGGGGAGGGGGAAAGATGGAGGTTATTTTAGAGGGGATGAAGGTGTTCTCAAATGAGATGGTAGTGCCAGTGGTACAAAAAGTGAATTTTTGTGGATTCACTAAAAGGCACTGAATTGTGCCCTAGAAAATAGGGAATTTTATGCCACTTGGATCATATGTCGATAAATACTAGAAAAAGTGCCAGTGACTGTTTATGGAGCCATGTGTTCAGCAAAATAAAAATATTAGTCTTTTCCTTGGACTTTGATTTGCTTGCCTGGACATGGGGAGAATTTTAATACACATGGATGCAGGTTCTTCTGTACTTCCCCTCCCCCGCGCCCCCCCCCCGTGCTCCCCCCCCCCCCCCCCCGGGATGGGACGGAAGGGTCTGCGGAGACACACCCATCTCTGCGGGCTTGCTTACGCTACGAGCACAGAACAAAGAGGCCTGTGAAGGGCCCCTGCTTCTCATTTATTATTTTGTAATAGAATAATGAATGAGAAATAGCTTATACTGAGCATCATCCGTGCAGAAGCTTTCAAACAGCATGCCGCGTGGGACCATGAGCAAACGGTAAAAACGCTCTCGTTCTCCTTTCAGTTATCTAAAATATTTGAGTTTCGCTTTTCCATTTCCAAGGTCTACACCGTTGGAATGCGGCAGGGAGACTGTGTATACTAAACGTCCGGGGGAAGTTACTTCCACAGTCCCATCAGCTGCTTCTAGAGAGTTCACCAACGCCTGGCTGACCATGAGACCAGCACCGGCGTTCCACCGTGTCCCATCCGGTCCGGAGTGGGTCTGTCCCGGGAGGGAGGGGACACGGGCCCGCAGGGTGGCCGTGAGAAGCCTTTGCTCTGGGCTTGCCGCTCACGGTTGAGGAGCTGAGCCCTGGGAGCGGCTCGGGGCGGCCGTGCTCTCCGGCGCTAGGTTCATGGCCGGCTTGCGCACGCGGTGCCCATCCCGAGTCCCGGACTCCTCCCCTCTAGGCTGGCGATCTCCAGTGGAGACACAATGTCATCTACACACTCGACCCGTGTTCAAGGGCAGGAACGAGAAGCAGCGGCGACTCAAAGCCAGTGTGTCCCAAACCGCAAGCCAGACGGTGTGCGTCCAGGGTTCCGGAACCGCCGCCCTGCGCGGGAGTCACCCGCGTGGGGGAGGGGGTGGCTGCCCCGGCGGGGCCTCGGGGCGCAGTCACAGCCCCGCACTGGGGTGCCCAGCGCGGAGGGGCCGCCACGTGGACGGCACAGGGGGAACACCCCGCCGGGGGGGGGGGGGAAGGCGAGGCCCCGGGCACAGAGCCCCGCTCCAGGACGGCTGCGGGGCAGAGCGGAGAGGGACTGGAACTCCAGACTCTGCCGTGTGTGACACAGCCGGCAGGCAGGAAGGCAAGCAGGACTGGGGTCCGCGGGACAGCCCCCCCCTTCCCGCCTCAGCGCTGGGGCCGGGCTGTGCGCTGCTCTTCCCCCCCAGAGGAAGGCGCTGCTCTATGCACGGTGCAGACAGGTGCAAGGAGCCACAGGCGTACATCTGCATTCACACACACACACACACACACACACACACACACACACACGCACGCGCACGCGCACACCCTTGGGAGAGAGACCAGAGCGTCCAGCAAAGTCAGGAGAAAACAGTGGGAGCCCCTGGCTCTGCACACCTGTTGCTGCTCTCCGGGGGCCCGAGCAGCCCGGGGTGTGGGGACGGGAGGAGGAAAGCTTTCTGACGGGTCCACAGAGGGCAGGGCCGCTCACACAGGCGGCGGGAGCTCCACCCTACCTCATACCCGTGCCCCCAAACTTGTCTCCATCCTTACAGTGCTCACCCCAAAGCTAGAGCAGGAGGCAACCTGAGCTGCAAGTGAAACAGGACAGGAGGAACGTGAAGTGAGACTTCTGGGACAGCAGGAAATAGAGCAGGTCATGGACGTTTCTGGAGTGGAGACCGGAGGCCAGGAGGGGAGGTGGGGGCCGCAAGAGCAGAGCGCGCTCTGAGGCTGGGCGGGGCTGCTTCTGACCCTCCGAGGTGAGAGGACGCGGATGCACCCAAAGACAGACAGACAGACCAACAAACAGGCAGAGGCTAGCCAGATAGCAGCTCTACCTGTTAACCTGTCGCCGGTGTTACATTCTGTGTTCAACCCAAGTTGGGCTACAAGATGGCCCGTCCCCCGCAGTCTCCCCGCAGTCCTTTCTCTCAGGACCCAGCCAGGCCCCCGGGGGAAGGGAAAGCCAGAGGTCAGAGGGCTTCCCAGAGCGCTCTCTGAGTGGTATTTTCTTTTCGACCCTTTTCTTTGCTTCCCACCTCACCTCAAAGTCCCCATTTTCACTTAGATTTTTTTCAAAAGCCACTTCCCATTCCCGCCTTTTCTCTTTGACTCAAAGGGAAACTTTTGTTTTCCTCCCTTTGGCCCCACTCCTCCTGCCAGGCCTGAGTCTGCCAGGAAATTGTTCTAAACCTTTTCCTCCTGCCCTCCTCTCTGGCCCTTCCCGCTGTTTCTTTTTCACACTTTCTGAAAGTTACAGTTATTGAGAGCCGGGGCGGCCGCCCCCCTGGGGGCTGTGACAATGGGCCGGGCTGGGCTTCTATAGAAGCTGCGTCCAGCGGGGGGAGGAGACGGCCACGGCTCCCCCCTGCCCTTTCCCTCCTTCCACGGGGGCTGCGGGCTGCACCCAGGCCGTTAACCGAGGCTCCCAGGCCGCCTTTGTGGGGAAGGCTTCCCAGATCGGGGCCCGAATGGCTTGCTTCTGTCTGCACCCTGCCCGGTGCTGAGCCATGAATAGCAGCAGCCGCGGAGGGCTGCAGGGGTGGGGAGCGGGGCGACATCTCCGTCCCCCCCTCCGTCCTCCCCCCACACCCAGCTGGGAGGAAGGGATTCGGTCCCAGCAAGGAAGGGGGGCTTGGGAAAAGCAACGTTGCTCTTCAAGTGGACGCCTCCTTGAGAGGCGCACGCAAGCGCGGAGCTGAATGGCACCGTGTCCACCAAGGCAAAAGCACAAGCCAGCCTTCCACAGCCTGGGCTTCCGGTTGGTTCTGCTAAGGAGTCCTCGCAAGGGCAGAGCCTCCATTTGGGTTCCTGGCGTGTGCGTGAGTGTGTGTGTGTGTGTGTGAGAGAGAGAGAGAGAGACAGAGGCTGAGAGCACCCGCAGAGCTCCACGGTGCACCCTCAGACACGGGGCCATGGATAGCACAGGATGGGACCCCTATGCCCGGGGTGGGGGGGGACGCTGGATCGGTGACAAATGCAAGAACACAGACCCACAAAATAAAGCCGAAAGCTGCGCGCGGCTGCGGGGTGCGGGTCCGTGTCAATCCGGCCCCGCCGCCGCCGCTCTGCCCCTCTGTGGGGACCGAGTGGCACTCATTATGTCTCTGCCTGGCGAAGTACAAAGTCGTCCCCATAAAGAATACGAAGGGGAAGGAGCAGGGACAACTTTAAACAAGTTGTTCTGCGGCTGCTCTTTGTGATAAGGGACTCGCGCGCCGCTAGCTGTCAGCCCGCGCCATATGTTCCAGGAGACCGGGCCCCCGGAGGGAGGGGCAGCTCCTGAATTATTGATCAATGATTAGCAAATGCAATCGAAATTGTAGACTTGATGTTGTGCAGCGATCCATAATTTATGAGTGGACAAAATAGGAGGTAGCGGAGGTAGCAGTAGGTGATTTCAGCCCCCATATTGATTACTTAAAACCACAGGAGGTAAGTGTACTCTGACAGATGGAACAAAAGCTGACAGTCCACTGGCTGTCCGTCAGCACAGCCCAGAGCTGGGGAATACGGCGCCCGCAGAAGCAAATGCATTTCCATTGTGTCTCTTTGATCATTATGCTATTCCACGAGACCAAAGGACATATTTGTTTATAATTTATGTATTCTCTGACTATGAAAGATTGATGCCGCCCTATTAGATACTCTGCTAGCTAAATACCCAGGTAGTTTGTACCTGTGGCAGCCAGCAAAGTGCTGCCGTGGACGTGGCCTCGTTGGCCACGGCACAGGGGCAGCGCGGGCCCGCAGGGGGCCGGCCAGCTCAGGGCGGGCTCATCCGAAACTCTGCCAGTGCCCGGTGTGAGCCCGGCAGCCGGGCCGGGCAGGGCCAGTGTGGGTGATGTGGCCCCTTGTCTTCTGGGGAAGTGTGGAAGAGGACAGTTTGGCGGAACAGATGCACCCCGATGTCCCAGGTTCACAAAGCTGCGTGCTATGGGGCACGTCCCCTTCACCGCAGCTGCAAGAGCCAGCAGTGTGGACCGTTCGGGGACGCCATCTGAACGCGCAGCACGAGCTGTTACGCCGAGCTGGGCGTCGCCGTGCCAGCTGCATGGGGGGCGCTGACCTCCCGTCGGCACTCAAGCCCCAGGTGCCACACGCTGCGACCGCCACGTCCTCAGCCACGGCGAGACCAGGGGGGGACAGGCGCGGCGCCCCTCTGGGGCGGCACCTGGGCTCTGCCGGTTCCACGGGTCCCGGGGTACCAGCTGGGGCCGGCCAAGCCTCCCCTGGGCACCGACCACCCCGTCGTCCTCCCCCCAGCTGAGCCCGTCCGGGCGGTCCCGGACCCCCGGGCCACGAAGCCCCTGAGACAGGGAACAAAGGCACAAGGCAGTTTGTGCTGGATCTCGCTCTTCTGCCACCGAGTGTCACGAGCCCACCTTACTGGTTTTATTTTAGACTTACTATCTGTATCTCCATCTACCTCTCCATCTATCTGCTTACTTATCTATTTCCATCTGTATACCTATCTATCCGCCCATCCATTTATGATCTATTCATCTCTAGCTCTGGAGAGATGGGTTGAAATAGCTAAGAAGACTTTGGTCATTCTGGGTAAAACGAATGTGATGAGATCAGGAACAACTGAATAATTCTGTGATGGCACTGAAGAACGGTGTCAGAAGGGCATCTGGGCCCACTGCGGCCCATGATTAACACACAGTCCACGGGGGGACCTCCTTAGAGGAAGGAGGAATACTACACGAGTCCTGAAATCAGTTTGAAACTCCTGCCCTCTATTGATTTAAAATTGTAAAACAAACAAAATGGAATGTGCTCACCAAAACCTTCTAACAGTCTTTCCAGAAGCATCTCTAGCTAAGACAGCGCATGGGTTTATAAGCCACCGTTGCCTCTGGTGGTTCTCACTGTGGCCAGGTAAAGATCAGGAAACCACCGGGCCACGCAGACACCGCCGGTTCGGGGGCTGCTTCACCCCGCCGCAGGCCACAGAGAGGGCACTGGGAGCCGCCCTTCCGCCCTGCCGGGTGGGCTCTTCCAGTGCCGGCCCGTACTTCCCTCAGAGCTCAGCCCCCAGCAGGACTTTGCTTCTTGGGATCGGATCCCTGCGTGAGGCTCTGCAGGTTCGGCCCCCAGCAGGACCAGTGAGGACCACGGGGGCCCTTCCTCCGGCACCGCTTCTGCTGAAGCCCGGCTCTCAACACTGAAGGGTGCCCCCCTTTCCAGGGCTGCACTCCGGCTCGAGGACAAAAACAAAACCCAAGGCAGCAAGGATCAGCAGCCCAGCGAGGGAACTAGCAGAACTGGA
Source organism: Perognathus longimembris pacificus (assembly GCF_023159225.1). Classification (NCBI taxonomy): domain Eukaryota; kingdom Metazoa; phylum Chordata; class Mammalia; order Rodentia; family Heteromyidae; genus Perognathus; species Perognathus longimembris. The sequence continues at coordinate 1,268,963 of NC_063179.1, read as the reverse complement.
AGCTCTGCACGCTTCCTTCCTTCCTAGGCAGGGGGCTTGTCATGGCTTTTTTATTTTGCCAGTCCTGGGCCTTGGACTCAGGGCCTGAGCACTGTCCCTGGCTTCTTTTTGCTCAAGGCTAGCACTCTGCCACTTGAGCCACAGCGCCACTTCTGGCCATTTTCTATCTATGTGGTACTGAGGAATCGAACCCAGGGCTTCATGTATACGAGGCGAGCACTCTTGCCACTAGGCCATATGCCCAGCTTGTCATATCTTCTTCTCTTCTTACGTGTGTATGAGAGACAGAGGCAGGAGGCGGGGCTAGAGAGGTGAAGGAGGGAGGAAGAGATGGCAGGACACAAAGGCAGCACCGCCCCTTCTCTCTGGACTCCTCGCACCATCAGAGAGAAACACAGAAGTTCATAACACACAATTTTCTCACAGTAGTGAGCGCATGAGGCGACACAGCAAAACTCCGGAAGAGCACAGCGCACGCAGGAAGCGCCACCTTCTTGGGCGAGTCACCTCGGAACAAAGCCAGCTTCTTGGTGCACACGTCTTCCCAGGGTTCTGCAGACTTGGGGATGGTGAGGAGGGACGGGGCTGTGCACCCCGACAGAGCCACCAGCCCTGTGCGCAGGTTTGCACCTCGCTGGGCCAGAGAAGCAGGGCGCGCGAGCTTCCGGTAGCTCAACCCCTCTCCTCTCCAGGCTGATTGTGAAGAGACCGACCCCGGGCTCACTCCCTGCCCTTATTCCAGAGCGCACAGGGAGTGCCTGTGTCCTGGGCAGTTCTGTCACCCAGCGGGGCCCTGTACCAGAACTGGGGTCGGGGTTTGGGAGGGGGGGGGGAATGGGGACATTTGGTTTCCTTGAAGGAACAGAAATGGCATTCTGGGCTGGTGTAGGCGACCACAGCCTTCGACGATGGATGGGCAGCTCCTGGCTTTGATTTTCCTCAAGACGGCCTGGCTACAAACACTGACAGATTCGGGGCTCCCACCCAGGTCCCCTAACTCCAGCTGCTTGCTCAGTGTGCGTCTGCCCATGCCAAGGAAGCGTGTGAACCCCTCTTTCTAAGGATCCACTGGTTCGTGGACTTCACGGTTCTGGAGAAGGACTCCTTTATCATGATGCTTAATGATGTAACGGGGGCTCGGTGTTCAGCACCCCAAGTTCACCCGCAGCTGTTGGGCCCCCGCCCGCCCTTGCAGTGGGCAGTGCCGAGCGCTCCGCACCGTGGCTGCAGGTTTGTCAGCTCAGGAACGAATGAATGCTTTTCCACGGCGGTGGATAAACGCAGGGGTTATGTCTCAAGAAGAGCCGGCGCACCTGGAAGCGCGCACCCCCGCGCTGGGGTCCCGTGAGCGCCATGTCCCGGGAGCCCGGAGCCGGCACTCTAGTAAGTGCATCTGGTAGAGAGGGCTTTGGGGGTCCCTCACCCAGGTCTCTGGATGGCTTGAGGGACGCTCTTCGTGATGAAACCTGTTTCTGGCACTTGGTATCCGAGCGGAGGTGACGGGCAGCTCGGCTGGGGACTGGGGGGGAATGGAGAGGTGGCCAGCGCCTCTTGGCAATGGGCGGTCGACCCGCAGCTTCTCGAGCTACCGCATCTCCCTTCTCTCCCCACGTGACCACGGTTTCACTCCATACCCGCATATCCAGTATTTCCACACATCCACCCGCTTTTACCTTCTTCCTTTGCCCTTCCTGCCCACTATTAGCCCTATCCTGTTAGGGCCTGTTTTAGATTCCCGCTCCTTCATTTTCACACGTTTGCTAATTGTCCAAAGGGCTTTCGCTGGAATTTTAAACATGCCTGTGTACTCTTTCAATCAGATCCATTCCTTTGCTTAGTCTCGCTCTTTCCCTCCCCGCTAACAGGTATTACTCAGTGGCGTTCATTGGCTTTATTACCCTTTCTTAGTTCGCAGGCTCCTGTATTTTGGTGTTGGTCACCCTGTGCCTTTCTCTTTTCCTCCCCATCTAAGCCCCTCCGAGTTCCACAGTTACAAGTTCATTACACGCCCATACGCACGTACACTCATACACGCGAGGAAATCATGTGGTCCTTGTCTTTTTCAAACACGCTTACCCTCTAGTTCCGTCTTTTCCCTGCAATTGACATCATCTCATTCTTCCTCGTGGCTGCACGGTGCTCTCACGTGCATGGACGTGACATCTTCTCCACCCACTCGTTAGCTGAAGGACATCTTGGCTGTTTCCCTGTCTTGGCTGCGGTGGGCACCGCGGCAGTGGACCCGGGTGTCTGAGGGTCTTTATTGCCTCCACCCAAGAGTGGCACAGCAGGATGGTAGGGTGGCTCTGTTTTCGGAGCTTTGAGGAACCCCCACACTGACTCGTACGGTGGTGGCACGGGTGTAGCCCCTCACAGTGAACATGCCTCCCCCCGCCCCCACTCCTTTACCAGTGTTTTATGCACGCTTGATGGCCGACATTCCGGCTAGAGTGAGGCAGAATCTCAGTGTCGTCGGGCCGAGGATTTTGAGTGTTCTTCATGTGCTTTTTGACTTGCCCACTTTTTGTTGAGAATTGCCAGTTCCGTTCATTTGCTCATTTATGAATTGAGTTTTTCTTTTCTTCTTCAGGACTTTAGGTTTTTGAGCTCCTTGTATATTTTGGTTTTCAATTCCTGTCAGATGTGTAGCTGGCAAAGATCTCTCCTTCTGTAGGCTATCTCTTTAGTGACTGCTGTGCAAAAGCTTTTCAGTTTGATGCGGTATCATTTGTCAAGCTTTGCTCTTAGTTGCTGAGCTATTGTAGTTAAGGGATTTTTTTTTTACGAGCACACATTCATTGAACAAGAGGGCTTTCACTGTGACAGTCCCATATATGCAGATTAAAACTGGCTCTTTTTTTTTTAACTTTTAAGACTCACTGGTTTAGGTTTTGTTTCTAGGAAACTATTGTATGACGTCACAGAAGGCGCCCGGCCCTGCCTGATGACTGAATCACCAGGGACTCTGGAAGGACGCTGGGCTGGGCCCCGCAGGTCTGCCTGGCAGACTCCTCCCCCAAGCGGGCAGGCTCCTCCCCCAAGCGGGCAGGCTCCTCCCCCAAGGATGAGAACACATGACACGAGGTTCTCGCCCATCACTCACTTGAGGAAATCTGCTGCCACCACCGGACCAGCTCGGGGGACAAGAACAGTCAATCACCAAGACCCACGGCGCTCCGGTCCTGCAATGCCCACAAACACTGAGCCAGCGCACACTGACCGTCGCTCTAGAGACACAGGCAGAGGCTCCTGTGATCCCTGGGGCACATTTCATCACCCAGTCCACACGTAAACTAATTTCCTGTGTGATTCTGTTGAAGGCCTCTTGCTTAATACACAGCATAGATCCATCTGCGCTGAATTCTGAGCAACACGCTCTCACTTCTGCCTGAAGGAGCTTATCTGACACTGGCATCTTCTCCGTAAGACGTGCTGGTGCCGTTCTGCATTTAGACTCACCAGACAGCTCTGGAGACAGTGGGATCACCGGCGAACATCACACACGTGTGAAAAATGAGGCTGCAGAAATGACGGTATGAGAGCTGAAGCAAAGGGCACACTCATCCGCACATGCAAACACACACATTGCCCCTGAGCCCTTCCCCTTCTTGTGGCTGGCCGTGCGCTCTGATGCACCAGCCAGCTCAAGATGGCCCTGCTCTGAGTAAAGCTGTCCACCCACACAGCATTTTCTATGAAGCCCTGTGGTAAGGTCCTGGACCAGCTTCATGATGTTTCTCACATGACATCATCTTTATATATGGTGTTACCACTTCAATATAGAATCCACTCACCATTCCATCCATCCGTCCAATATCCACTCTCTAGTCCATCCATCCATCCACCTAACATCTACCCACTAGGCCATCCATCCATCCACCTAACATCTACCCACTAGGCCATCCACCCACCTATCCATCTAACATCTACTCGTCCCTCCATCCCTCTCTCCACCCACCTATCGATTCATCCATTCATCCTCTGTCCCATTTATCCACCCCTAACTTATCCATCCATCATTTGCTCATTCATAGAGCTCGCTGACTAGACCTGGAGCTGGTTGTGGGGGGGCCCTTGCGTATACCCTGCAGAGGTAGGCCTGGGGGGGGCCCTTGCGTATACCCTGCAGAGGTAGGCCTGGGGGGGGGCCCTTGCGTATAGCCTGCAGAGGTAGGCCTGGTGTCATGGTGAGAAGGCAAGTGCTTTGTGTATGCCCACCCTACAGGGCGTGGCTGTTCTGTTGGACTCGCCTTGCTGAGTTTCCAATCCAATCCATGAACTAGGAACAAATGCTCCCTACACCAGGGATGAGATGCTTCTTGCAAGGTGGGGGGGGTGGGTAAGGGGAAGTAGAGAACCAGACCTGTAAGTAGAGGCCGGGGAGGATGGTGGAGAGTTGAACTTGTGAGTGGGTGCCGGGTAGGGAGGGCAGGGAGCGGCACAGTTGAGCACAGTGCCGGGACAGGAACCCAGACGGTCTGTTCCAGTATCGCCTTGGTAGGATTCCGGACGGGTGTTTCATGCGACACCACAGCCAGGCACACCACACCACAGCCCCCGCCACTCCCTGACTCCTTTCCGGGAGGCATCCCCAGGGCTGCCCTGAGCCCGCCCTGGGCCGTTCCCCCCACCTTTGGAGCTGGACGGTGGATGTGAGCCCCTGGGCGGGGGGGGGGGGGGGGTAAGTGTGTGTGTGACGCAGTCAGGCCTCTGTTGGGAGGTTGCCTCCTCTTCCCACTTGAACCTCTCTCCGGCAGCCCTGGTGAGCCTGCGGTGAGCGTTTCCCCGCCGTCCTCTCCCTCGGCAACTCTGAAGGGACAGCCCCGCATTAGCAGGCCTTTTTGGAAGATATATTGGACTTTAATAAAATTTGATCAATGCATTTAAGTCAAATTGAATTATATGTAAGTGGATAGGGTTGACATATGTTTCAATATCTGTGAGTGATACATTATTCTCCAGTGAGCATAAAATTTAATGAAATATAAATACCCATTAATCCTCATGTTTCAACCAATCAGTCACTGCTGCTCCTGCCTGCTGAGAGCGGGAGCCGGCCCAGAAAGTCATCTGTTTCATCCACGCAGGAGCCGCAGTCTGGAAAGACATCAGAGGTGTGGAGGAGAGGCCGCTGCTGGAACCCGCCAGCTCGCGCCGCCCTGCACCGGGCGGCCGGGCACAGGGCACAGACCGCCGCCCCGCGCCCTCAGGGCGGAGGCTGCCAGAGGCGGCCCAGCTCCTCCCTCCTCCTCCTCTCCTTCCATCTCGCGCGCTTGCTCTTGAAGGTGACCCTGGGTGCCAGAGCCACCACCCCTGCTGGGGGACAAATCCCAAGACCCCGGCCACACTGGAAGGCAGGTGCAGACGCGGAAACTGGCACGGGAAGGTCGCAGTACTGGGGAGGAGCTGGCTTATTTCCCATCGAATGTCTGTCTGGCTACGGTGACAATGCCATGCTTCCTTTTGTTCTGGGAAGCAGAGATGAACTTCCAGAACCACCTTCTTGGGTGTGGGGATTCAGCGTCTGCCAACACAGCCTCTCAGGCCCACTCAGGCCCTGGGACGCCGACCCCAGAGGGGCCTGTGACCCCCACAGGCTGCCCCAGCCCACGGCCGAGGGCTGTGGCTCTGAGCTGACGGCCACGGGACGGCCAGCAGCCCACAGAGCAGGAAGGCACCGCCAAGCTGAATGGCCAGTGGCCAGCCTTGAGTGTGTCCTGGGTGTGCCGAGTGTGTCCTGAGTGTCCTGAGTATGCTGAGTGTGTCCTGGGCGTGCTGAGTGTGTTCTGGGTGTGTCCTGATTGTGTCCTAAGTGTGTCCTGATTGTGTCCTAAGTGTGTCCTGGGAATGTCCCGTGTCTCCCAAGTGTCGGCATGTGATGAGCATGTCCTGGATATGTCCTGATTGCATCCTGGTTGTGTCCTTAGTGCCCTACCTGTGTCCTGGGTGTGTCCTGGGTGTGTCCTGGGTGTGTCCTGGGTGTCCTGGCGGCTAAGCTCGACCCTGAGGAGGGGTGGGTGGAGTCCCTGGAGGGCGCAGATTCCGGTCGTGGATCCTGTGTGAAGGCAGGCTCTTCCATCTTGAGCCGCTTGTCCAGAGGGCCCTGTCTACCGGCCCCGAAGCCTGCCTGGGTCGGGGCGGTGCCGGCCGAGACCGGGCCTCAGCACACGTCCACTGAGCTCTGGCTGTGTGCCGTCCACACTCCCAGCTGGCCGGGCCCGGGGTGCCGCACGGCCGTGGAAGGGGGTCTACCGCCAGAACTGGTGGGCCACACGTGCCAAGGGGCTCCGGGGACGGGGAGGTCACAGGACGAGAGGGTGGACAGTCCACCTGAGGAGGGGGGGAGAGGGAGGAGGGAAGCCGCCGCCGAGCCCAGGAGTGGTGGGGGCAACTCATCCACAGCTGCTGTGGGGGGCAGAGGGGCAGAGGGACACTGAGGCACAGAGGCTCTGGGGGCCACGGTGGACACGGAGCTCCCCCGAGTGCTTTCCTTAAAGGGGAAAACGCCCTTTCTTCAGGTCCAAGGCTGGAGCCGAGAGGGGAACCGTTGAAGTTCCCTCCCCCAGGTTCATGCCGCACCCCACTATGTAAAGGAATGACGCCTCTCCAGAGGACCCGCCGCCACTGCCACTATTCACACACACGCAGACACAGGCACACGCGCGCACACACACGCACACACACGCTCGCACTCACTGCATCTGGAGTGAGATCAGAGCCCGTAGCCACGCAGAAGGAGAGAGCTCGCGATGCCGCTGGCCGCCCCGGCATAGTCTGTGGTCAGAGCCACGCGGAGGGGAGGCCTGGGGGGCTGGGGGGGCGGGGGCGCTGCAGAAGCGTCCTGCGGGTGGACTCTGAGCCGGCGGTGCCCACGGGGGCCGCGCCTGGGTCTCTCTGCGCACCCTGGCCCCTGGGTGCCGGGGAGGAGCCTTGGCGAGTGGGGCGCGGTGAGGACGGAGCTCCTGTCCCCTTAGACGGGAGCCATGCTGCTGCGAACGCTTTTATCGACGGTTTCACTTTTCCGTATGTTTAACTCTGGTTAATTAATTTACATGGCGTTACTCAGAGGAAAGATGCTCTTTTCCTTTTCATTTCACAGATGAGAGCCATAAAATCAGCTCATTTTAAATGGTCCAAATTAGAGAACGCTCCTGTCACTCTGCCTGCCGCCGGATCACCCGCCAGGGCAGGGTGCTGAGGCCCACCCGCCCAGCCGTCCCAGGCACCCTTGGGGGCGCCACGCCCTGTGCCCCCCCGGGGTGCACAGACGCGCCTGCCGGTCAGTGGGAGGCCTGGCCCGTGGACCCCTGACTCGGGGAGTCCCCACAGGTGCCCGGGGCCACGGCGCCCACCCCCAGGTGTGAGACTCCCGGCGGGGTCCCCACCAGGACGGCTTCCGGTCCCAGCTGGCCGGCCTCGCCCCTGTGAGACTTGCACAGCTGGGCATTGGGGGGGGGAGGGGGAAGGGGCCTGCATTGATCCTGTGCAGCCGGAAGTGGAACGGGGCGGGGGGGCGGCTAGAGGCGGGGGGGGGGGCGGCTAGAGGGGAGATCTGCCCCACTCTGAGCACTCACCTCAGGGGTGTGTCCTACACACGCACACACACGCGCACACACGCACACACGCACACACGCGCACGCGCACACACGCACCCCCCTAGCCCTCACACACCATATCCAGCACAAGCCTCTAACACATCGTTCCTTCACCACGCACGCTACATCCCCTCACACCACCCAGTCTGTGGCCCCCCGAGCCCCCCACACCCACCACGGGCGGGGCGGGCTCCCCCCCAGCGTCGCAGCTCTGAACCTCTGAACAGGGAGCAGGGAGGCCCCTCGGCGAGCTGCGTGGCTCCCGCCTAAGGACGCGGGCACACGGCTCCGGGGGCCAAGACCAGGAGCGACGGCCCAGACGCGGGGCCAGCTGGGGCCCCTCCGCAGCCCCCGGCCCAGCGGGGGGAGGGAGGAAGGCGCAGGGTGCGGGGGGCTGGGAGCCGGGGGAGCGGAGAGGAGAGAGGGGCCGCAGGGGGGCGGCAGAGGCCCCGGCGGGCCCGGCTCTGGGAGGAGGCCGCGGCGGCAGCGGCCCCCCAGCCCTTTCCAGCACGTGGAGACCGGCACTGGGAATAAGCCTGGCGTCCCCCGGCTCCTGGAAGTTCAAGGCCAGTTGCGCTTGTACCTGACATCGGGCGTCTGGGTGCGCAGGTGCTGTGGAAGGGAGAACCACAGTGAATTCCCACCCAGCCCTCCTTCTATTCAACATCCACAGAGTGAAGCCCGAGCTTGACTTTCATCAAAATAAACTGAATTATAAGAAGGAAAACTAAAAGGTGGTCTCCATTTACAGATTTCTACTGACTTCTATGAGACAGTGATTAATACCCCGGACTCTTTTGTCTCTCAGCTGAAGATTATACGTCTTTCATCCATCATTCTTACTTCCCTTTTCTGATTGAAAATCCGACTTTGTCTACAAATCACTGCTAAAATGCATATTGTTAGAATATGATTATTGTTGGTTTTGCAATTTGTCTTTGTGCTCCGTTTCTTTATTCTTTCACCCCGTTTCTTAGCTTATTATTCAGCAGTCATTTATTATATCCAGAGTCTCCCCTCCACCCGGGGGGCTCAGCCGGACTAGTTCCCTCCACACGCGCGCGGTGCGCAGGCAGCTTGGGAATCCTGAGGCCGGCCGGGGCTGGGGACGGGCAGCGTCCCGAGGCGAGTCTGTCTGTCCTGAGCGTGGCGCCACGGCGGACGGCAAGTCCCGGGGAGCACAGCGGGCTCTCCCAGTCCGCGGGGGCCCCGAAGGCCGCACCGGAGCGTCCCCGGAAAGCTCACGCACCCGCGAACGTCTGGACTGGCTGTGAGGACCCTGTGCGCTGTGCATCGGCCCAGAGCTCGGCAGCTCTGCGGAGACCCGAGCCTTCAAGGAGGGCGCTACGGAGAGCTTCCCTTCCGGTGTGGGACTGAGTGCCCCTGAGGCCAGGGGCGCCCTGTGTTCCCGCACCCAGTGCCCCTGAGGCCAGGGGCGCCCTTGTTCCCGTGCCCAGTGCCCCTGAGGCCAGGGGCGCCCTGTGTTCCCGCACCCAGTGCACAGGGGGCCTGGGACGCCCCGTGTTCTTGCGCCCAGCGCACAGGGGGCCTGGGACACCCCGTGTTCTTGCGCCCAGCGCACAGGGGGCCTGAGACGCCCTTGTTCCTGCTAACCCCACGGTGATCTTCCCCAACTCCAGGCTCTTCACGTGAGCAGGCAAGTCAGCCGGGGTTCTGAGACCAGTGTGTGGTGAATCGCACATTTCCTGGGGTTTACGTTAGGGAAATGTGGACTAGGATGGGCTCTCCCCCCTCACCAGAGCCCTCCCCTCCCCCCCACACCAGTGCCCGCCCCCCCCCCGCCCAGGCAGGAACCCCGCTACGAAGGAAGGTCCTTTCTGAGCCCACCCACGGCATGCGGGAGCCCTGGCTTCACCGACCTGCGGCTGTGCCCGCAGCCCCCAGCCACGGCTCGCCAGTGTGATGCTGCACAACCACACACAGCCCGGGCCTCGCACGCGCGGGCTCCACTGGTCACTCTTAAACCGTACTCCCCCGGCCCTAAGGCGTCTCTCGCGGTTGGCGGAAACATCCCGAGCAAGAAGGAATGATTGAGGGGTGCTGGGGGGAGGGGTGCGGGGGAGGGGGGCGTGGGAGAAGGAGGGGGGCCCGGCTGGATGCTCTCAGGGCGCCCTGCGGCCGCGTGTGCACATGCTCTTCAGGGAGTGGCTTCTGCTCAACCTTGACTCCATTTACACCAGAGCACGGCGTGTGAACCTCCCGATCTCTCCATCCTCGGAAATCCAGACGCTTCCGCCCGCCAAGAAGTTCACTCTTTCACCCAAACGCCAAGCCCAGAGTAGAGGAGATGGGCTTGAGGGAGGGAGGGAGGGAGGGAGGGAAAGTTCTGTGGACGTCTCTCCTTCTGCTTCTTTGGTGACAGCACATCTCACCATGCATCCCCGACATTGTCTCTAAGTAAAACACAAAGCACCTCGTTTATTTGGCACAGCATTGTGGGGGCAAATCTCGTCACCTCCTGGGCTGGTGTAGGTGGCGTGGACTCAAGGAGATGCCTGGCGAGGAGGAGGAGGGCAGGAGGCCCTGCCCCGAGCCCTTGCGAGTCCCTTCCATCAGGTGACACTCAGGACTCTGAGACTCTAGGAGACCCTGCAAGAGTTGTGTCGGAAGGCTCAGAATCCGTGGCTTTCGAGGCTGCCACGGGCAGGATGGACGGGGTTTGGGAACCTGGCTAGCTCTCCCGGTTGCCGTCCACGTGGCTGCCCCGCGTGGGGTGCGGGAGCTTCCCGCCCGGCCGGCCGAGCTCAGCCGGGGCCCACGCATCCTCTCCCCGCAGCCCAGAGCGAGCGGCAGGCTCCGCCATCCGCACGTGCGCACCTGCACCCATGAAAAGCCTCCTCCGCAACGCGCGGCTGCGGGGTGGGCTGGGGGCTCGCCGGGGCCGGTGACAGGCACTTGGGCAAAGCCAGGCGCCCTGCTGGGCCACCGAGCCAGGTGTGCTTTTCTAGAATACACTCCTGAAAAGGCTGAAGTGCAGAGCGGGTGTATGTGTGTGTGTGTGTGCGCGCGTGCGCGTGTGCGTGCGCACGTGTACACCAGTACCAGAGTCTGAGCTCCGGGCCTGTGGCCGCATGGCTTGCTTGGCGGGGCCTCTGCCCCCGGGCTCTGCGTCCAGGCTTGCTTAATCAGAGATGGCCTCTCAGACTTTGGGCCTGGGGTTGGCTCCAGCTGTCTTCCTCCTGACTGGGTTTCTTGGGTTGCTGGGGTTCCTGGCCTGGGCTACCAGCCCCGAGCTGAGAGTAGATTGGACGCGCGTACAGAGGAGTTCGCTGCCCTCCCCGCCCGCCCTTTGTTCAGGAAGTGATGCCCGGAGGGGCTTCACACGGAGGGGCCGGAGAGCTCGGAGACGGGGCCACCGCCCACACTCACCCCTGGCCAGTGGGTCCCGGGCGGAGTTGGGACGACGAGCCGGCCCCGAGGACGCCGCGGGAAGGTGACGGACACAGAGGTCGCCACCATTCCACAGCGTTGGCAGACAGACGGAGTCCACGGCCGCGGCTCCTGGGGCGGCGGGGTGTCTCCTGGGAATTTCACAGGAGAGGTGGGGGGCACCAGCCCCCTCGGGGGGCCCCGCCCTCGCCACGCTCCCTCCCAAAGGCCCGCCTTCTGACATCCAGCCTGGGGAATCAGGTCTAACTTCCTGAGCAGAGTGGGCACCATTTGTCTATCAACCTGTTCTCATCAACCTGTCTGACTTATCTCACCTACCAGGAACCTGGAGCCCACGGGGAACGCCAGGGGACTTCACACCTGACACACGGGGAACGCCAGGGGACTTCACACCTGACACATGGGGAACGCCAGAGGACTTCACACCAGACACACGGGGAACGCCAGGGGACTTCACACCTGACACACGGGGAACGCCAGGGGACTTCACACCTGACACACGGGGAACGCCAAGGGACTTCACACCTCACACACGGGGAACGCCAGGGGACTTCACACCTGACACACGGGGAACGCCAAGGGACTTCACACCAGACACACGGGGAACGCCAGGGGACTTCACACCTGACACACGGGGAACGCCAGGGGAGTTCACACCTGACACACGGGGAACGCCAGGGGACTTCACACCTGACACACGGGGAACGCCAGGGGACTTCACACCTGACACACGGGGAACGGCAGGGGACTTCACACCTGACACACGGGGAACGGCAGGGGACTTCACACCTGACCTGACACACGGGGAACGGCAGGGGACTTCACACCTGACACACGGGAAACGCCAGGGGACTTCACACCTGACACACGGAGAAAGCCAGGGGACTTCACACCTGACACACGGGGAACGCCAGGGGACTTCACACCTGACACACGGGGAACGGCAGGGGACTTCACACCTGACACATGGGGAACGCCAGGGGACTTCACACCTGACACACGGAGAACGCCAGGGGACTTCACACCTGACACACGGGGAACGCCAGGGGACTTCACACCTGACACACGGGGAACGCCAGGGGAGTTCACACCTGACCTGACACACGGGGAACAGCAGGGGACCTCACACCTGACACACGGGGAACGCCAGGGGACTTCACACCTGACCTGACACACGGGGAACAGCAGGGGACTTCACACCTGACACACGGGGAACACCAGGAGACTTCACACCTGACCTGACACACGGGGAAAGCCAGGGGACTTCACACCTGACACACGAGGAACGCCAGGGGACTTCACACCTGACACACGGGGAACGCCAGGGGAGTTCACACCTGACACACGGGGAACACCAGGGGACTTCACCCCTAACACACGGGGAACGCCAGGGGACTTCACACCAGACACACGGGGAACGCCAGGGGACTTCACACCTGACACACGGGGAACGCCAGGGGAGTTAACGCCTGACACACGGGGAATGGCAGGAGACTTCACGCCTGACACACGGGGAACGCCAGGGGACTTCACACCTGACACACGGGGAACGCCAGGGGAGTTCACACCTGACCTGACACACGGGGAACAGCAGGGGACCTCACACCTGACACACGGGGAACACCAGGGGACTTCACACCTGACCTGACACACGGGGAACAGCAGGGGACCTCACACCTGACACACGGGGAACACCAGGGGACTTCACACCTGACCTGACACACGGGGAACAGTAGGGGACTTCACACCTGACACACGGGGAACACCAGGGGACTTCACACCTGACACACGGGGAACGCCAGGGGACTTCACACCTGACACACGGAGAACGCCAGGGGACTTCACACCTGACACACGGGGAACGCCAGGGGACTTCACACCTGACACACGGGGAACGCCAGGGGACTTCACACCTCACTCACGGGGAACGGCAGGGGACTTCACACCTGACACACGGGGAACGCCAGGGGACCTCACACCTGACACACGGGGAACGCCAGGGGACCTCACACCTGACACACGGGGAACGCCAGGGGACCTCACACCTGACACACGGGGAACGCCAGGGGACCTCACCCCTGACACACGGGGAACGCCAGGGGACCTCACACCTGACACACGGGGAACGCCAGGGGACTTCACACCTGACACACGGGGAACGCCAGGGGACTTCACACCTGACACACGGGGAACGCCAGGGGAGTTCACACCTGACACACGGGGAACGCCAGGGGACTTCACACCTGACACACGGGGAACGCCAGGGGAGTTCACACCTGACACACGGGGAACGCCAGGGGACTTCACACCTGACACACGGGGAACGCCAGGGGACTTCACACCTGACACACGGGGAACGCCAGGGGACCTCACACCTGACACACGGGGAACGCCAGGGGACTTCACACCTGACACACGGGGAACGCCAGGGGACTTCACACCTGACACACGGGGAACGCCAGGGGAGTTCACACCTGACACACGGGGAACGCCAGGGGACTTCACACCTGACACACGGGGAACGCCAGGGGAGTTCACACCTGACACACGGGGAACGGCAGGGGACTTCACACCTGACACACGGGGAACGGCAGGGGACTTCACACCTGACCTGACACACGGGGAACGGCAGGGGACTTCACACCTCACACACGGGAAACGCCAGGGGACTTCACACCTGACACACGGAGAAAGCCAGGGGACTTCACACCTGACACACGGGGAACGCCAGGGGAATTCACACCTGACACACGGGGAACGCCAGGGGAGTTCACACCTGACCTGACACACGGGGAACAGCAGGGGACCTCACACCTGACACACGGGGAACGCCAGGGGACCTCACACCTGACACACGGGGAACGGCAGGGGACTTCACACCTGACCTGACACACGGGGAACGGCAGGGGACTTCACACCTGACACACGGGGAACGCCAGGGGACTTCACACCTGACACACGGGGAACGCCAGGGGACTTCACACCTGACACACGGGGAACGGCAGGGGACTTCACACCTGACACATGGGGAACGCCAGGGGACTTCACATCTGACACACGGAGAACGCCAGGGGACTTCACACCTGACACACGGGGAACGCCAGGGGACTTCACACCTGACACACGGGGAACGCCAGGGGAGTTCACACCTGACCTGACACACGGGGAACAGCAGGGTACCTCACACCTGACACACGGGGAACACCAGGGACTTCACACCTGACCTGACACACGGGGAACAGCAGGGGACCTCACACCTGACACACGGGGAACACCAGGGGACTTCACACCTGACCTGACACACGGGGAACAGTAGGGGACTTCACACCTGACACACGGGGAACACCAGGGGACTTCACACCTGACACACGGGGAACGCCAGGGGACTTCACACCTGACACACGGAGAACGCCAGGGGACTTCACACCTGACACACGGGGAACGCCAGGGGAGTTCACACCTGACCTGACACACGGGGAACAGCAGGGGACTTCACACCTGACACACGGGGAACACCAGGGGAATTCACACCTGACCTGACACCGGGGAAAGCCAGGGGACTTCACACCTGACACACGAGGAACGCCAGGGGAGTTCACACCTGACACACGGGGAACGCCAGGGGACTTCACCCCTAACACACGGGGAACGCCAGGGGACTTCACACCTGACACACGGGGAACGCCAGGGGACTTCACACCTGACACACGGGGAACGCCAGGGGAGTTCACGCCTGACACACGGGGAACGCCAGGGGAGTTCACGCCTGTCACACGGGGAATGGCAGGAGACTTCACGCCTGACACACGGGGAACGCCAGGGGACTTCACACCTGACACACGGGGAACGCCAGGGGACTTCACACCTGACCTGAAACACGGGGAACAGCAGGGGACCTCACACCTGACACACGGGGAACACCAGGGGACTTCACACCTGACCTGACACACGGGGAACAGCAGGGGACCTCACACCTGACACACGGGGAACACCAGGGGACTTCACACCTGACACACGGGGAACGCCAGGGGACTTCACACCTGACACACGGAGAACGCCAGGGGACTTCACACCTGACACACGGGGAACGCCAGGGGACTTCACACCTGACACACGGAGAACGCCAGGGGACTTCACACCTGACACACGGGGAACGCCAGGGGACTTCACACCTGACACACGGGGAACGCCAGGGGAGTTCACACCTGACCTGACACACGGAGAACAGCAGGGGACCTCACACCTGACACACGGGGAACACCAGGGGACTTCACACCTGACCTGACAGACAGGGAACAGCAGGGGACTTCACACCTGACACACGGGGAACGGCAGGGGACTTCACACCTGACCTGACACACGGGGAACGCCAGGGGACTTCACACCTGACACACGGGGAACGCCAGGGGACTTCACACCTGACACACGGGGAACGCCAGGGGACTTCACACCTCACTCACGGGGAACGCCAGGGGACTTCACACCTGACACACGGGGAACGCCAGGGGACCTCACACCTGACACACGGGGAACGCCAGGGGACCTCACACCTGACACACGGGGAACGCCAGGGGACCTCACACCTGACACACGGGGAACGCCAGGGGACCTCACACCTGACACACGGGGAACGCCAGGGGACTTCACACCTGACACACGGGGAACGCCAGGGGACTTCACACCTGACACACGGGGAACGCCAGGGGAGTTCACACCTGACACACGGGGAACGCCAGGGGACTTCACACCTGACACACGGGGAACGCCAGGGGAGTTCACACCTGACACACGGGGAACGCCAGGGGAGTTCACACCTGACACACGGGGAACGCCAGGGGACCTCACACCTGACACACGGGGAACGCCAGGGGACCTCACACCTGACACACGGGGAACGCCAGGGGACTTCACACCTGACACACGGGGAACGCCAGGGGACTTCACACCTGACACACGGGGAACGCCAGGGGACTTCACACCTGACACACGGGGAACGCCAGGGGACTTCACACCTGACACACGGGGAACGCCAGGGGAGTTCACACCTGACACACGGGGAACGCTAGGGGACTTCACACCTGACACACGGGGAACGCCAGGGGAGTTCACACCTGACACATGGGGAATGGCAGGGGACTTCACACCTGACACACGGGGAACGGCAGGGGACTTCACACCTGACCTGACACACGGGGAACGGCAGGGGACTTCACACCTCACACACGGGAAACGCCAGGGGACTTCACACCTGACACACGGAGAAAGCCAGGGGACTTCACACCTGACACACGGGGAACGCCAGGGGAATTCACACCTGACACACGGGGAACGCCAGGGGACCTCACACCTGACACACGGGGAACGGCAGGGGACTTCACACCTGACCTGACACACTGGGAACGGAAGGGGACTTCACACCTGACACACGGAGAAAGCCAGGGGACTTCACACCTGACACACGGGGAACGCCAGGGGACTTCACACCTGACACACGGGGAACGGCAGGGGACTTCACACCTGACACATGGGGAACGCCAGGGGACTTCACATCTGACACACGGAGAACGCCAGGGGACTTCACACCTGACACACGGGGAACGCCAGGGGACTTCACACCTGACACACGGGGAACGCCAGGGGAGTTCACACCTGACCTGACACATGGGGAACAGCAGGGGACCTCACACCTGACACACGGGGAACGCCAGGGGACTTCACACCTGACCTGACACACGGGGAACAGCAGGGGACTTCACACCTGACACACGGGGAACACCAGGGGACTTCACACCTGACCTGACACACGGGGAAAGCCAGGGGACTTCACACCTGACACACGAGGAACGCCAGGGGACTTCACACCTGACACACGGGGAACGCCAGGGGAGTTCACACCTGACCTGACACACGGGGAACAGCAGGGGACCTCACACCTGACACACGGGGAACGCCAGGGGACCTCACACCTGACACACGGGGAACGCCAGGGGACCTCACACCTGACACACGGGGAACGGCAGGGGACTTCACACCTGACCTGACACACGGGGAACGGCAGAGGACTTCACACCTGACACACGGAGAAAGCCAGGGGACTTCACACCTGACACACGGGGAACGCCAGGGGACTTCACACCTGACACACGGGGAACGGCAGGGGACTTCACACCTGACACATGGGGAACGCCAGGGGACTTCACATCTGACACACGGAGAAGGCCAGGGGACTTCACACCTGACACACGGGGAACGCCAGGGGACTTCACACCTGACACACGGGGAACGCCAGGGGAGTTCACACCTGACCTGACACACGGGGAACAGCAGGGGACCTCACACCTGACACACGGGGAACGCCAGGGGACTTCACACCTGACCTGACACACGGGGAAAGCCAGGGGACTTCACACCTGACACACGAGGAACGCCAGGGGACTTCACACCTGACACACGAGGAACGCCAGGGGACTTCACACCTGACACACGGGGAACGCCAGGGGAGTTCACACCTGACACACGGGGAACGCCAGGGGACTTCACCCCTAACACACGGGGAACGCCAGGGGACTTCACACCTGACACACGGGGAACGCCAGGGGACTTCACACCTGACACACGGGGAATGCCAGGGGAGTTCACGCCTGACACACGGGGAACGCCAGGGGAGTTCACGCCTGACACACGGGGAATGGCAGGAGACTTCACGCCTGACACACGGGGAACGCCAGGGGACTTCACACCTGACACACGGGGAACGCCAGGGGAGTTCACACCTGACCTGACACACGGGGAACAGCAGGGGACCTCACACCTGACACACGGGGAACACCAGGGGACTTCACACCTGACCTGACACACGGGGAACGCCAGGGGACTTCACACCTGACACACGGGGAACGCCAGGGGACCTCACACCTGACACACGGGGAACGCCAGGGGACTTCACACCTGACCTGACACACGGGGAACGCCAGGGGACTTCACACCTCACACACGGGAAACGCCAGGGGACTTAACACCTGACACACGGAGAAAGCCAGGGGACTTCACACCTGACCTGACACACGGGGAACGCCAGGGGACTTCACACCTGACACACGGGGAACGCCAGGGGAGTTCACACCTGACACACGGGGAACGCCAGGGGACCTCACACCTGACACACGGGGAACGCCAGGGGACCTCACACCTGACACACGGGGAACGCCAGGGGACCTCACACCTGACACACGGGGAACAGCAGGGGACCTCACACCTGACACACGGGGAACGCCAGGGGACTTCACACCTGACCTGACACACGGGGAACGCCAGGGGACCTCACACCTGACACACGGGGAACGCCAGGGGACTTCACACCTGACACACGGGGAACGCCAGGGGACTTCACACCTGACACACGGGGAACCCCAGGGGACTTCACACCTCACACACGGGAAACGCCAGGGGACTTCACACCTGACACACGGAGAAAGCCAGGGGACTTCACACCTGACACACGGGGAACGCCAGGGGAATTCACACCTGACACACGGGGAACGCCAGGGAAGTTCACACCTGACCTGACACACGGGGAACAGCAGGGGACCTCACACCTGACACACGGGGAACGCCAGGGGACCTCACACCTGACACACGGGGAACGGCAGGGGACTTCACACCTGACCTGACACACGGGGAACGGCAGGGGACTTCACACCTGACACACGGGAAACGCCAGGGGACTTCACACCTGACACACGGAGAAAGCCAGGGGACTTCACACCTGACACACGGGGAACGCCAGGGGAATTCACACCTGACACACGGGGAACGCCAGTGGAGTTCACACCTGACCTGACACACGGGGAACAGCAGGGGACCTCACACCTGACACACGGGGAACGCCAGGGGACTTCACACCTGACCTGACACACGGGGAACGCCAGGGGACTTCACACCTGACACACGGGGAACGCCAGGGGACCTCACACCTGACACACGGGGAACGGCAGGGGACTTCACACCTGACCTGACACACGGGGAACGCCAGGGGACTTCACACCTCACACACGGGAAACGCCAGGGGACTTCACACCTGACACACGGAGAAAGCCAGGGGACTTCACACCTGACCTGACACACGGGGAACGCCAGGGGACTTCACACCTGACACACGGGGAACGCCAGGGGAGTTCACACCTGACACACGGGGAACGCTAGGGGACCTCACACCTGACACACGGGGAACGCCACGGGACCTCACACCTGACGCACGGGGAACGCCACGGGACCTCACACCTGACGCACGGGGAACGCCAGGGGACCTCACACCTGACGCACGGGGAACGCCAGGGGACCTCACACCTGACGCACGGGGAACTCCAGGGGACCTCACACCTGACGCACGGGGAACGCCAGGGGACTTCACACCTGACGCACGGGGAACGCCAGGGGACTTCACACCTGACGCACGGGGAACGCCAGGGGACTTCACACCTGACGCACGGGGAACGCCAGGGGACTTCACACCTGACGCACGGGGAACGCCAGGGGACTTCACACCTGACACACGGGGAACGCCAGGGGACCTCACACCTGACCTGACACACGGGGAACGCCAGGGGACTTCACACCTGACCTGACACACGGGGAACGCCAGGGGACTTCACACCTGACACACGGGGAACGCCAGGGGAGTTCACACCTGACACACGGGGAACGGCAGGGGACTTCACACCTGACCTGACACACAGGGAACGCCAGGGGACTTCACACCTGACAGAGGGACAGACGTCCACCCGGGCAGCTGTGAGCTGGGCACTGGTGACCAGATTTCCACACGGCCTGGTCTCTCCTGGTGCTGCGGTCAGGGCTCACCTGGGGGGCGGGGCTCGCCTGGGGCGGGGCGGGGCTCTCCCGGGGCGGGGCGGGGCTCACCTGGGGCGCGGGGCTCGCCTGGGGGGCGGGGCAGGGATGCTGCTGGGACTGTCCACTCCTGGTTGACGGCGTCGAACAGAGCGGAGGTTATTCCCTGTGGGGAAGCGGGCTCCGTGTTAGCCTTCTCCATGCGCTGCCGGGTAGCCAGCGCTCTGCCTTTCACCCTGATCGGCCCACCTGCTTTCCTGGGGGCTCCGGGAAGGGGAAGAAGAGCCTGGAAATCAGAGCCCAGGCTGCCGTGCGCTTCTCTGCTCCTCCGCCCAGAGGTGACACAAAACACCTGCCTCGCGTGTTTTGTTGGTCCAAGCCCGGAGCGTGGCTGCGGTCATCTTCCAGGGCCAGGAGGTGCTGTCCTCGGGTCACCACCTTCCAGGAGGAGCGAGGTGGAGGAGGGAGAGGTGAGCTGCGAGGAGGGGCCAGGAGGACCGGAGAATCGCACCGAGGAGGGACAGACCCCACGGGAGCCACGGGCAAACCCACTTCATGGAGGAGCGCGGGGAGCGGCAGGCGGCCTTGCCGTGGACAGGGAGGGCCTGGCTGGAACGCTAGGCCGCTGTCCGTGGCACGGTCACGGAGCCCCAGGCCCAGTGGTGAGCCCATCCTTGGGGGTGACCTCTCGTGGCCCAGCTCCAGAGCTCCATGGCGTCCTTTGGCTGCAGGACCCCCTGGGGCTCTCCTGGGGTGGCAAGGGAGTCCGGGGAGGGGCAGGAGCCGGTCCAGGTCAGGAGGAGCCGGGAGGAGGCCGGAAGCAGACAGGGTGCATTCTGGGTGCTCAAGCCAGCCTGGCCTTCGGCCTCGGCGGCCTGTGCGGGGGGCCTCCCCCAGCGCTGGCACCCCCCCCCGGCACTGCCCCCCCGCACTGCCCCCTCCCGGCGCTGCCCCCCCCCGGCGCTAGCCTCCCCCGGCGCTGGCCTCCCCCGGCGCTGGCCTCCCCCGGCGCTGGCCTCCGGTACCACATCTGGGTCACCGCTGCCAGCCGGGGGCCGAGGCTGTGGCCCAGGGGGCGGGGAGTCTCTGCCCCAGGCCGGCTGTGGGTTCAAGAGGTAGCTGTGCTCACGAGCAAAGATTCACGGACAGTTTTACGAGGCTGCCACCTTCTACCAGCAGTGTGTGATGGGGGCAGCTTCCACAATGATGCGTGTTCTGTTGTTCCTCTTTGGTCGAGGCAAGGATGCGTGCAATTGCGCACCTGCTGTGTCCCCACCAGTGGCGCGCGTGAGGATGCGTCTGGATCCGTGCCAACGGGAAGGAAGGTGTGTGTGTGGGGGTGGGGGGTGACCCTTCCGTGTCACGTTCGGGCAGCCACGACATCAAAGCAGATTTCAACTCAAACACAAAGGAAACTTCAAATCTGCTACGATTCACACTGTAACACATCGAAGGTGACAGGAGAGATTGTTTTGGGCTGGGCAACTGTGGGCGAGAGGCCAGAGGTCAGGCCGAGCCCCGGTGCGGTGTGGGCTGTCCTCGGTGCCTGCGGTCGCAGATTAGAGTCATTCAGCCAACATCCAGACGTCCCGGGAGGGGCCGCTCGTTCACTCAGCCCATCCGTCAACGTCTCCGCTCCGGAGCTCTGAGGAAACCCGGGTCCTGCGGTTCCCGACACTCTGCGTCCCCATGCCGTTCTCAGAAGGACGTCTGAGTTTAAACAAACCACGCGGGAGTCGATCCGCTGTCCCCCAGGTCGCCCCCGGGGTCCTGCCTGTGACCCGCCGGCGCTGGCTTTTCCCACAGACGTGGTTCCTGCCTGTGTGGACGCCGAGCGTCCGCCCCGTCCACCCGGCTGGCCCGTGACGCGGGAGCGCAGGCGATTCCGGGCCATCGCCCCGGAGGGCTCGGCACGCGCCCCTCGCTCCGGGAGCCCCAGCCCCGCGCTCCACCTTCCCAGCGCTGAGTGAGCACAGCTGCCGCTCGGAGACCGCGCGTGGTCGGGCTCTGACCCGGGGCCGCGGGCCGGGGACCACGAAGGCAGACCCCGGGGACAGAAACGAGTGGCCGCTCTGCTGCTTAGACACCAAATAAACACGAGAGCGGGGCCTTCGCCGGGGAAGCTGAGATTTATTAAAATGACATCGGGTACTATTTAAGCCGCACTCGATGAATATTTTATGTGAAGGAACGGAGATTCAAACTGACTGCGGAAGGGCCGGTTGTGCGCTTAGAAGACCAGAGTCGCACTCCGGCACGGTGACGCGTCCTGGCAGTGAGCTCAGAGCATCCACGGCGCCCGCCTTTCCAGATGCTTCTTGAGCTTTGTGGAAGCACAGCTTTGACGTGCACGTCGAGCAACGAGCAGAGGCGGCTCAGCGGCAAGCTGGAAATCCACGACCAACGACAGACACCCAATGAAGGATCCCCATGAACAATGTGTGCTCACTGGAACCCCTCAACTTCCTGATTGATCGTCCCAGTTCTCTGATTGGTTGATTTCTGCTGAACGTTACTACGGACATGAACCCGTGCAAGGGACCCACGTCACTCCAATACCATTCTCCTCTTCATGTCCTGAGACTGGAAGAAAAAAAATCACCTTTAAGAACATTATGCCGAAAAGCGACCAAGCTTGAAATATATCAAAATGACTGGCTCGAAAGGCAGGATGGACGCGAGGCCGTTTAAATAAAAGAAAATGCTCAAAATAGTAAACACGTAAGTACATTGAAATGAAGATGAGGCCCTTTGGATTAGAGACAGAAAAATAAGACCACAGCATGATAAGTATATGAGGGATTCCAGGCAGGGCTGGGTCTAGGTGGGGTGCTGCGGTCTGAGTCCTGAATAGGGGTGCTGCGGTCTGAGTCCTGAATAGGGGTGCTGCGGTCTGAGTCCTGAATAGGGGTGCTGCGGTCTGAGTCCTGTGCCCCATCGACTTCTTCACTGCAGTCCCGGCCTCCAAGCGGCCGGCCTTAGGGTGGGCGGCTTGGGAGGTGAAGCGGTGCCGAGGAAGGAGCCTTTGGGTGGGGGTGGGGAGATTGGCTTCCTTGTAGAAGGGTCCCAGAGGGCCGCCTCGCCCCCTCCCGAGGCGGGGCCCCGGAAAGCAGCCCCCTCTGTGACCCAGCGCGGCGCCCGGGAGGCTCTGGCGGTGCCAGCGCCCGGGTCCCGGAGCGCCCGTCCCCAGGGAAGTGCAGGGCGCACCTCTGCTGCTAGAAGGTCACCGGGCCGTGGCGTGTGGCGTGGCAGCCCGCGGGGCTGGGACAGGGCTGGAGGGGTCGGGGGACCGAGTGGGGACCGAGTGGCGTGCGATTCCCCTCCCTCTCGCTCCCCCAGGCCCGGGGCCCATGGAGCTCACTTGCTAGCGCAGGTGCCCGCTCGGCCTGCGGAGTTCTCCCGCGTCTCCATCCCCTCTGTCAGCGGGACATGGGTGAAGCTGGAACGCAGTTCCGGCAAGGCTGCTTCTCCTGACACGAGCATGACGCTCGTGTGACTCACTACGTGTCAGTTGACTTCCACCCTCCCAACGCCGTGGTCTCTGTTAGAATCGATGAGGTCCTCACATTCGTGAGCCACTAGGCAAAAATATATCACCACATGCTATTTAGAAAACAAAACGATTAGGAAAGCATTCTTAGTGATGTAAAGAAACTATAATCTCTAAATCATTCTCAAATATTTCCATCTAAACTAGGTAGCTAAAATCAGACTCAGAATTGAAATGTGAGAATTTTATGTTAGGAAGATTTTTTTTTTTTAAATCTCAAAGTCCATAATGCCATTTGTCCTGTTGGTTCAGGCCAATGCAACAAGGTAAGAAAAATGTACGGTCTATGAGAACCAGAGGTAAGCAGACTGGACCGTCCTTGCAGAAGTGAAAAGCATCCTCCTGGAGGGAGGGCGCAGGAAGCTGATTGGTGTTGGAAGAGATGATTTGCGACTCTGAAAATGGAACAGTGAAACCTGGTGGCGTTGTCCTGGGGTGAGGGGCGAGGGATGGCGAGGGGAAAAGGGTGGAAGGCACCGTAGTCTGTGGGAGATGCAACACGGAGGTACTACTCCATGCCCCATCACTACCGAAAGCTAACACTAAATAATCTACATGGAAGTTCAAAAGACTTAGCAAAAAACCCCACTACAATTAATAAAGAAGTGATATTTTAGGCTACGTGACGATGTCATGCTAGTGTATCATCAGCAGATGCCTAGCATGTACAGAAGAATCTCTTTACGACTTGTAAACATGTGTGTGCACTTGAAGAAAACAAGAAAAATACAGACAAATGCAAAGAGAATGGCACTTGATATTGCACTTCAGAGAACACATCAGAGGCTGTAAGTCAGCCCAGAAAGCCCAATATTAGGAACATGTCAGTTTCACTGTGATTTATGAATTAAGAGCTAGTCCCAGTTAAAATGTTATTTAAATTTCCTTATGATATCACAGCGTTCTTCGACGTGTCCTCCGCGGGGCCCCTCCCCCAGGGCGGCGTGGGGAAGGGCCTGGGCACAGGCCGAGGGGACTGGGGCCTGCCCGGCCGCCTGGGGTTGCTGCGGCGTTGGGAGCAGGATCTGATGACTTGTCTTGTGGGTGGACTTCAGGGGAAGGTAACACCGGGAGGACGCTGAGAGCGGATCTCCTTGCAACTTGCAAGGATAGTGCACAGGGACCCATGGAGACAAAGACCCGTCCTCAGCAGGGAAGCCACACTCGGGGCACTCCACGTATTTTGAAGAAAATCCAAGCACTGAGGTAGTGTCAGCAGTCTAGGCTAGGGTGGAGCGTCTCAGATGCGTGGCCTCCCTTAGGAGCCGGAGGGCGGGAGGATGGGAGTCTGTTCACCTGCCTTCCGCGTAGCGTGCGCCCCAATCTCAGCTCCCCTCCTTTCCGGGTGACCGTAGACAGGGTGACTAACCCTGTGAACTCTGTCGCTCTCCTTGCAGAGCATAAACAGGAGTACCGTCTATTCTACACACACGCCATAACGGTTCATGTATGGACCCCGGAACGCAGAAGAAAAGCAACCAACGGCAGCTTCCTACCAGAGTTCATATTGTGATAATAAATACACAGTGAGAAGGACCATTTATTTGTTAAGATATTATATAATCGGCCAATTAAATCATCTCCTTTTATAGTACACAAGTTGCTTTCTGCAGGTAACACCATTTAATTGGGAAAATGAATGTGCATCTACCCCCCCGTCTCTTGCTGGGTCCTTCCCAGCACTTACTCATGAATACATGCAGTTATGCAGACCCTCGGGCTGCAGTTTAGCCACGTGAGCGAGTGCACACTTACAGAGGCAGGCCACCCCGAGTCCGGCAGCACACGTGCCGGCAGACACCTGGGCTCACCTGCCGGCCACAGAGCGGGTGCGGGGGGCCGGCCCCGCAGTGTCCCCGCGTGGGACTCGTCCAGCGTACGCTTTCCGGAAGTGGGCTCCGTACTTCCCCGGTCGAAATCCAGTTCCGCTGTGTGTGATCAAATTGTGTTCTGTTTTCCGTGGTGGCAACATGAGCCACGGGGAGTCATTTGCTTAATCGTAGGAGAGCAGCACGTTTGCACACCTACACACACGTGTGTTTACACGCCCACGCACACGCTCATCAGGTCCCGTCGGGCACCAGTACAGGAGTCTGAGGGTGGAGATGGAGCCATTAAACGTCGGTG